>NC_140561.1:2204736-2777236 GCF_057381845.1 Rhamphochromis longiceps
TGCTTAGGCTGATTGCAAAGTGAACTAATTATTAAACTAAAAAAGCTTTCACATGTGACAGTGTGCCAGACAGTTGGCAAAATAGTGTAAATAATGTCCATACATGTGTATAGTTTTGCTAGGAGTGCGTTGATCATTTGGGAATTGAGTGTAAATCAGTGAGTTGTGTTTACAGTTCTGCAAAAAGAGTGCTGTGCAGTGGATTGTAGCTACAGGTTTGCAAAGTGTGTGTTACAAAATGGCAAACTAAGTGCAAAGCAGTGTTTGTGCTTTTAGTTTTGCAAACTCAGTGAGTGGTTTTGCTATAAGTATCAATAGTTTTAGAAATTGTGCTGTAAGAATCACAGTTAGGGTTTAAGCATTCAGAAAAACTGTATTACAGATGCCACTGTGAAGCAGCTTTGATGTGGGTGGACTCTCTGCCCAGCTTCCCTCATAGCCAGTCCGTGGTTGATGACATGGTCCACCAAAGTTGCTCTTATATCATCGGAAATATGGGTCTGTGCATGGCCTCTTCGAATTCCTCCTCCTCCTCTTGCTCTCCCTCCATCCATGCTTGCAAAGTTCTTGAATTGGCTGAACTGAGGGCTTTTTGTAGTTGGCTAATTGGTGTTCAGTTTTGCAAGTAAGTGCCTTCAGGTGTGTATTTGAGTGGTTGCAATTACCCGATGTGTTTTGCATTTTGGATACATGTGTTTTCCAAATGGCATTTTGTGAACGAAGTGTCTTATGTATGAAATAGAGTGTAGTATGCAGGACCATGTGTGTTGCATAATTGCAACTAGGGTGCAAAGCAGCGCTTTTGTTTAAGGTATGAGTACATGTGTTTGAGGTATGGTGACACAAGCTTCAAGTTGTGTTACTTTAGTCTAAGCATGGGTTTATGGTAAATGGTAAATGGCCTGCATTTGTATAGCGCTTTTCTAGTCCATAGGACCCCAAAGCGCTTTACACTACATTCAGTCATCCACCCATTCACACACACATTCACACACTGGCGATAGCAAGCTACATTGTAGCCACAGCTGCCCTGGGGCGCACTGACAGAGGCGAGGCTGCCGGACACAGGCGCCACCGGGCCCTCTGACCACCACCAGTAGGCAAACACGGGGTTAGTATCTTGCCCAAGGATATTTGGCATGCAGCCAGGATGCAGCCTGGGATCGAACCACCGACCTTCTGATTAGTGGCTGACCTGCTCTGCCACCTGAGCTACAGCCACCCCGTTGGTTTGTAGTGTTCAAGCAACGGGCAAAAACTGTAATTCCGGTTCTTTCGGATTCTTTAGGGCCAAAAAGACACGGCTCAAAAGTGGTCTTTTACTTGTGATCTTTATTTTACATATCCAGGATATGGAGACCTGAGCACACAGCACACAACCCCAGGTCTGAAGCACAAACGGAAGCCTAGGTATTTATATACTTGCTCTCTAGTGTGCATCAAACAGCCTAGTTGGTTTCACTTTCACTTGATTCTACACTGAACAAAAATATAAACGCAACACTATTGTTTTTGCTCCCATTCTCCATGGGATGGATGTAGAGACCTAAAATTCATTCCAGATACACAATATAACCATCCCTCCCAAACAGTGGTCACAAATCAGTCCAAATGTGTGGTAGTGGGCACATCTGCTATATTGAGATAATCCATCCCACCTCACAGGTGTGCCACATCAGGATGCTGATCTGACATCATGAGTAGTGCACAGGTGTACCTCAGACTGCCCACAACAAAAGGCCACCCTGGAATGTGCAGTTTTTTGCGCTATTGGGGGTCTGGGGACCCAGAACCGGTCAGTATCTGGTGTGACCACCATTTGCCTCATGCAGTGCAACACATCGTCGCATGGAGTCTATCAGATTGTCAATTGTGGCCTGTGGAATGTTGGTCCACTCCACTTCAATGGCTGTGCGAGGTTGTTGGATATTCGTGGGAACTGGCACACGCTGTCGTATACGCCGGTCAAGCACATCCCGAACATGCTCAATGGGTGACATGTCCGGTGAGTATGCTGGCCATGCAAGAACTGGGACATTCTCAGCTGCCATCTGCCCTGAACAATGTGAACCATGATTCATCCGTGAAGCGCACACCTCCCCAACGTGCCAGACGCCATCGAATGTGAGCATTTGCCCACACAAGTCTGTTACGGCGACGAGCTGGAGTCAGGTCAAGACCCCAATGAGGACGACGGGCATGCAGTTGAGCGTCCCTGAGACGGTTTCTGACAGTTTGTGCAGAAATTGTTTGGTTGTGCAAACCAATTGTTCCAGCAGCTGTCTGGGTGGCTGGTCTCAGACGATCTTGGAGGTGAACCTGCTGGATGTGGAGGTCCTGGGCTGGTGTGGTTACACGAGGTCTGCGGTTGTGAGGCCGGTTGGATGTGCTGCCATATTCTCTGAAACGCCTGTGGAGACGGCTTATGGTTGAGAAATGAACATTCAATGCACGGGCGACAGATCTGGTTGACATTCCTGCTGTCAGCATGCCAATTGCACGCTCCCTCATTGCTTGTGGCATCTGTGGCATTTTGCTGTGAGACAAAACTGCACATTCCAGGGTGGCCTTTTGTTGTGGGCAGTCTGAGGTACACCTGTGCACTACTCATGATGTCAGATCAGCATCCTGATGTGGCACACCTGTGAGGTGGGATGGATTATCTCAATATGGCAGATGTGCCCACTACCACACATTTGGACTGATTTGTGACCACTGTTTGGGAGGGATGGTTATATTGTGTATCTGGAATGAATTTTAGGTCTCTACGTCCATCCCATGGGGAATGGGAGCAAAAACAAAAGTGTTGCGTTTATATTTTTGTTCAGTGTAGCTGCAAAAGCATGCAGTTTCCTGTCAGGACTTTTTGGCACAGAGTGTACTCAGAGTTAGGCCTTTCTTATATAAAGCAAAGTCATCAGCATACATTTGAGATGATAAATTTAAACCTCAACAACACACAAAATCTAGAGATTAGAACAGACATTTTAACTACTCAGACTACAGAGTCTCTACCATCTCTGACTATTTTCAACACATTTTAACATATAAGGCTGAGTGTCAAGTCCTTTTATCCCTTCAGCTGTGATGGCAAGGGGCAGCCATGGGGACTTTAATCTTTCTTCACTCCACGTTACACGATAACAAAAATATACTAAGAGCTGCAACCTTGTTATTCAAATTTTACTCATATTTATTTTTTCTTTTACTACTCACAACCACAACTCTGTGATTACAACCCGTCAAATCAGTGAATACAAGTGCTCACTTCTCAGTTCACAAAAACATATATTTTGTACTTTGACTTTTGCAAAAGAGTCACAAAATTTCAATTTGTAATTGAAAGGGATAGGGGGTGGTGGCGGGTATGGGGGTGTCGGGGACAGACTGAATGGTTGGTTTTCTCTGTCCTCTGTCTGCCATTTTAGTGGATACTTAGCAGAGACATTATGCAGCTGACAGCAACTTATAATGATAATATGTCTCTAATTCATCTAACACAGCTTACTTGTAGACCTTGGATATCAGTTTGAAAAAATAACACTTATTTTGGTGATCTGCAGTGGAATTTGCTTGTATAGAGGTTTTGCATGTAACATCATGCGCAGATCACTTAAGAACTGTCCACCATACTCGATGCAATAAATGGTAATGATCATGTCCAATCACTCATGTAGTTTACAAGAAGTTACCACTTTTTCCTCCTTTACAATTCCTATAAGCCCTCCACGATTGGGTGCAGCAATCATCAAGGACAGAAGAGAATTTTTTTTTAATCACTTTCCTGTTATTTCAGATAGAAGAATATAAAAAAGCACCAAATTAATGAATAAATGCATCTGATAAATAGTATGACAGTAAAACAATTATAAGTTATCTGAATTTTTAAAATCACCATGTGGCAGGGTCTGGTTTGTGGCTCAGGGTTCAGGGGAGGGTTGGAGTAGTGGGTTCAGGGTGTGGTGTCAGGAGAGGTGGCTAAGCTGTCATCCCTGTTGGACAACATCTCACATCACACTATATAGGGATGCACCGATACCGGTATCGGGTATCGGCCTCGATACCACATTTTCTAAAATACTCGTATTCGTTAAAAGTCCCCCGATACCGAGGACCGATACCACGGTCTGAGACCTGTCTATGTTTGAGCGGCATGTAAGGGGTTAATCACAGGCGCCGAGTGCCCGCCCCCAGGCCCCGGCTGCAGCTCAGAGCGGGGAGAAAGCGAGGCGAGACATATCAGCTGTGTGGAACTATTTCAAAGTGAACAAAGACGCGAAAGCAAAGGCGGTCGGCAAATTGTGCTCAGCGAAATTGTCCAGAGGAGGCTCAAAAGGTAGCGCATTTAACACAAGCAATTTAATCAAGCACCAAAATCCCAACACGACAACGAGTACAAAGAGTTTACGCACGCTTATTTACCCACGCTTATTAGCACAGAGGAGCATAGCTGATGCTACAGCAGTGGGACGGAAAATAGTTGGGCATTTTAAACATTCCGCCTTAGCCTACTCCGGCCTCGAGGACATTCAGGGACAGCTCAACCAGCCAATAAAGAGACTGCAGCAGGACGTACAGACGCGCGGGAACAGCACGTATTACATGCTCCAGTCCCTCATTGAGCAAAAGCGAGGGCTGGGGGTGTCCGAGCATGAACTCCCTGACTATCTCACCGCTCACCAATGGGCTCTTATGGAGACGACTGTTGCCATCCTCGCCCCCTTTGAGGAACTAACTAAAAAAGTGAGCAGCTACGACGCACTAGCCTCTGATGTCATCCCAGCTGTGACTGTGCTAGTGAGACTTCTAAACAGAGAAACAGACGAGGAAATACCTCTCAGCCCCATGTAGCAGTGTGGAAAGTGAAAGGCTTTTCAGCTCAGTGTCACACATTATAGATGAAAACAGAAACAGTCTGACTGCTGATAATGCAGAAAAGCTACTTTTCTTAAAAAAAAACCTGCCACTCACTTTTTCTCTCCATTAAGTGAGTCATCTTAGACTTGATGTTAATGCCTACCTCAGTTGCACTGACTGCCACAGTTCTATGTTGGTGGATGTTGTTGGTTTATTCAAATATTGTGCACTAAATGGCAAAGATGTTTATTAATACCCCTTGTGTTGTCCAAAGCGGCAGAGTTTGCAATAAACTGAAAACAATACTTGAGTTGCACTGTCACTGTTTAAATTTTTTTTCATAATTATTTATTTCATTCATATTTATTCATTATTCATTTTAAATAAATGTTCTTAATTCCAAACCAGTCCCTTGTTTTGTTTTGTTTTTGTTAAATTATAGGACTAAAGCTGTTACCTGTAAATTTAAATCATGTTTTTATTAAGTACTCGGTATCGGCGAGTACTGAAATGCAAGTACTCGTACTCGTTTCCAAAAAAGTGGTATCAGTGCATCCCTAACACTATACACCCTTGATAATGAGGAGGCATGGAGGAGCCTTGGGTCTTGGTTTAGGGGCAAGAGAGCATGGGCCCGCTGGACTTTTGGATTGACCTCCTCAGTCATTGGTATTTCCTGCTGTGAAAGCTCCCACACAAAGCACACAGCAGCGCCTTCAGCTGTCATGGTCCTGGGTCGTGTGACCCAGTGTTGAGTTTTACGTATCTTTTGTATTCATTTATGCTTTAGCTTAGTTTGTCTAGTTAATTTCTAGGGCGCTGTTTAGCCCATTGTTTCTTAGTTGTTTATGTCATCTCCCTGTACTCAGTCTCTCTGGTTTGTGCGTCTACCTGTCATGCGTCATGTCTGTGTGGTTATGTTAAGTTCATGTCATGTCTAATCTCCATGTTCCCTGTTTTACTTTGAAAGTCTGTGTCCACTGTCAGTGTATTTAGTTTCACTTCTCCGGTCCTGTCTTTAGGTTCATGTGTTTCCACTTCCCCTGATCATCCCTCATGTGTATTTAGTCTCTGTGTTTCATGCAGTCTGTGTTCCCACCCTCCATGTTTTCATGCCCAGTCTTTTGTATTCTTAGCCATAGCTTTCCGTGTCTTCATAATTTATCATAGTATTAGTTCCCCAGTTTAGTTCTCTACACTGTGATTCTGCCTTGTTTGAACCCCGTGTCTTCAGCCAAAATAAAGGCTCGCTTTTCGTTCAAAACTCAGTTTCATGTCTTCGCCAGTGTCTGCGCCTGAGTCCTCCACACACTCTCCATACGGTCAGCCACTGCGACCGTGACATCAGCCACTCCAAAAATGCAGATGTTATGTTATTTGTCCTAGACCTGGACCCCAAGTCTTTGAGTTTTTGCTGCATCTTCTTCTCCTGCTGTAGGATTGTTGTCAGAGCTTCAGAAGCCTTAACTGGCCATTCCTCCTGCTTGCTCCTTCAGCTCCTGTGCTTACTCAGTGAGCATATCCAACTTGCTGCTTATCTCTTGAGTCCATAGTGTTTCTGAGTTGGTCATTGATCGGTTTGTAGCTTGTACCTATCCGCTGGAACGTTGAGGACAATATAATTACACTGCAAAGCAAGACACGAGTAGGCAAAGTTCTCTGTTTTACTCATGCATGAGGGAGACCTGGCTGGGGCCGAGTGTCATTCCACCACTTGACCACCGTCAGACTCTCAGCCAGGCTCCCCATAGCACTCCTTTTATTGAGGTTACATGAATATGCATAGGTTCATTAACATATGACGTCTACATAGGTATACATGTGAACAAAGAATACTCTGTGTGTGTGTGTGTGTGTGTGTGTGTGTGTGTGTGTGTGTGTGTGTGTGTGTGTGTGTGTGTGTGTGTGTGTGTGTGTGTGAGGTCAAGGTGTGACCCTGTGAAGACTCTGGTGCTAGCTGGTGCCAGGCGTCTAGCAGATCTATCTGAACAAAGGGCTCTTATACTTAAACAGATATACGTGTGTTTGCTATACCATATATCAGCAAGAGAAGATACGACCTCTCCTAGGAGGTGTGATCTACGCCAGAACACTCTGTAGAGGGAGTGAACGCACTCCCCCTTCATGCTACACAGAGCCGTTACAGACCTCCTAGGATGAGACATTCTTTCAATCTACAAATGATTATACACTTCTAAGCATATGTGGGTAAATATTTCTAAGCATAAATGACAATCAACAATACAAAACCTAACATTCCCCCCTTTCTGACAATTATGCTAGAAAAGTTCCCAGTTATGAATACCTCATGTCTGATAGTTTCAATGCAAACATTTTTATACTCAGCATATGTCAAATTACCCTAAATTACTGTAAAAGTACACAGTTTAACAAATGTATTAGCAGTTATCCCATTCATCATTGATCTCATCCAATGGCAAACTGCATCCTACAAGCAAACAAAGAAATTGTTAATTTAATAGTGAAAATAAGAAAGTAACATTTTCAAAAACATCTCAGCTTGGTGATGCTTCCTCCGGGTGTGCAAATCACATGTCTCTCTGCAGAGTGGTTTGAGGGCTTCATAAATGTCTCTTCCAGTTGTTTCCATCACTGTCCATAGGACCAGAGTCCAAATGTATGTAGAATAAACATTCAAACATACCAGTTAGTTTTGTTGTTTGTCAACATGGGTCTCAGCTATTTCCAAAGCTGCAGACCTCATAGGAAACTGCTGTTATCACCACCATAGCTTCTGGTTCCTGTGCACAGAATCATGATGTCATCCTTAGACTCCCTCTGCGCTGTCGATGGAGCTTGGCACGCTCCCCTCATCCTTCAGGTGCCCGTCCATTGTCCACAATCTCCTCTCTTGGCCTCTGGAAACCCCCCGTGGCACAGCTCTCATTCCAACGCAGCTTCACGGTCCTTGCTGTGGCTCCAAAGTCTGATCTCATGATGGGCCCCAACCAGCTTGACCTTTGACCTCAACCACTGCCTGGGCTGTCAGCTATGCCTGGAATGTTTCTCGCTTCTCACTGGGCCTCTGAAGATTCCTCAGGAGAATACTGCTGCACCTGTCTTTCCTTGCTAGGAGGGAAAACTTCTATTTGGAGAGCATGTCAACAATCATCAAACCACATTCTTTAGTTCAGTGAACTTCACTTATAGGCCATCAAAGCCTCATCTGAACATGGATGCACCACTTGCATAGGTTTAATACCTGTAAATAAACGGCTAATCACACAAATCACTGCAACAATAATAGAAAACATTGTTTAATGTTAATCCTGGACCCCTCCTCTTGACTCATGGACACTCCCACGAGTCAACTCATCAAACCTGGATCCCTGTCTTAAAGAAAAAGGTTAGCTAGACCATATCCCAGGCAACATCAGGGCATCTCCGCTGGAGTAGCTCCGTAACCCTGCAATAAAAGATGTTAGTGTGTCTTGCATATTAAGTTTGCTTAACACCTGGCTCTCCCAGGAGCCTGCATACACACCATCATGGCCTGGAAAGCAAAATCTGGAAGTAAACTCAAACTTCATACCTGTAAACAATTGTATCATAAGAACAATAAGCATTCAACATCAGCAAGACAAGTGTCATGTGCAGGTTTTCTCAAATCATTAAATCACTATTATTACCATAATTCGCCTCAAACATGGATCATCCCATGTACTCAGTTAACATTAATGTAATCAGTGACTTCTCTTAAGCAAAGTCACTCCACTTATATATTACTATGGGCTCAAAGTGGCCAGCTAAGAGCCCATATTCAACTTTTCCATAAACAATCCCTTATACATTTTTCTCATGTCACTTGTCCGCTTCCGCCGAATCTTTTACATGCAGTCTCAGAAAAACAAACATTAGCAACACATTGACTGCGGTCAGACGGAGGTCAGACACAGGTCAACAGGTTCCAGAGGTGCCATAAAAACACCATAAAATCAACCATCCATTGCTGTGGAAAAAATGTTATTCATATCATCAAAGTAACCGTCACATTTTCCCAAAAACACAGTGTAACAGCATCACCACTCATAACCTGTAAACACAGTTTTCCTCACACATAAACCCAAAAATCCTGTAGTAGGAAAAACATCAACCAGTTGTCCTGGTATAAATCATGTGATCAAACCACATGAAGAACTGTAATGCTGTAGAAAAGAAAATGCAAATGTTAGCGCTGCGCAGATGTATACAATTTCTCACAGTTTCTTTTACCAGTCAGTCAGTTTTCTTTCCTTTCACTCACGCATTCATACATTCATTCTTTCTTTCTTTGCTGATAGTGGAATCGATTATCGCATTTAGTTTCCACTCTCAGCAAAATGACGTCATTTCACAAAGAAAAAGAAGAACTTTAGATCGGATTACATCGCTGAATCCTTTTTAGGCCGGGATTTTCATTTAATATTGTCCCAATAAGTGGCTTTCTCCAGAGCCCATTTTAATGTGGAGAAAACTCACTTGTAACGGCTTTCTCGACCGATCGTATAGCACTTTCAATTCCCGACGTGCAGATCTGCTTAAAGAAAAGAAATAGACAAACAAAATCAGTGCCTGTTCAAAAATGAAAAATGAAAAATAACAGAGATTATCAAACCAAACTCTCAGTGCACTGTGAAAGTATCAAAATAAAAAGGCCTTGTTAAGTCATGACACAAACTCCTCATCAACTTCACAACAGGAGAAGAATCATCAGCTAGATTCACTCCAAACCAACCATCAGCTGCACAAAACACAACATACCCCTAATGTCATATTAGCTATGAGTTTAATCACCAGGTCTGTGCTCTTCTCAACACACAACAAACTCCAACACATCTCATTCACTCGTGCTAGAATTCAGTCACATTTCATTAATCTAAGAACGATCAACTAATTTGCATATCAGCTATTAACCCACTAAGTTGACAGGACAACAGAAAAGCATGTTCAAAATAGTATCAATTTCCCTCATACAGTAAATTACTTATGCTGCATTAATCAAGCAGGAAGCTTCTCCCAATTTACTATATCAACAACTAAATTTATTGTCTGATCACTGGTTGGTCAAACCAGAATCTTTTTCCCCACAAAAGGTTAAATTGTTGTCCTGCAACCTAGAGAGTCAATTTTTTTTTCCTCATTGGATAAATTCAGTATTTGATAACAAGTGTCTGCTAAAGTGACACTATTTTAACACTGATGAAAGATAACAAGCTGATCTTCATTGCATGTGTGTTTGTGTTATTAGGCAGGTTTAATGCATGTCGGTGGAGCTGCATCTCCAGCAGAGCATGTAATGTGCTATGAGTTCCACTGGTCTTTGCATCACACGAGGTGACTTGGACAAGATGATAAACAGACTCATGCTTAAAATGTCTAATCTTCATGAGTTATTTTGTGTTTATATTAGTAGGGTTAAGGCATGTTCTGTGTGATTTTGTATATGTTTGTATATGTTTCAGACTCCTTCAGAATTTTCCCACTTAAGCAGTCAGTTTTCTTTTCCCCAGGTTTGCTAACCCAAATTTTGATTTCCCACATTAAATAATTCCTATGTGTTCTCACCTAGTCTTTTCACTCTGTTGTCCTCTCACTCTTTTGTCCTCTCCCACTTCAACAGTCCCGGCAGTTCTCCTTCAGCTTTGTCCTGTGTTCCACTGTCTCTTCTTGCCATTTTACTCCGCAGGTGGCAAATGTCAAACTCCAACTGTTCAGTTCTCCTCAAACGTTTTCTTCACATGCACAGTGAAGTTTCAGCTTGTTGTAGACACAGTGCCATTCATCCGATCAGTCAGGATGATGGGTTTGCTCTTCTCCTCTGATGCTGTTTGTCCACATTGCTGCTGCTTTGCTGGGACTCTTTGCTCAGGACTTGCTGCTGTCTCTTTATCATGTTATTGCTTTGGAGCTGCATTCTTCAGGGAGGAGTGAGCACTTGCTTGTGAGGTTGAGAGACACATACACATTGCGCTGTAAATAAGTCAGCCAGAAACTTGGCCTGCATGTTTCCAATGATGTTAGACTATAATTCTCTTCCGACCGCTGCATGTGGAAAATTGATTCAGGTCTGCTTTTCACCTGAAAGTGACAAACTAAGACATTTTCATTATTATCATCACTGCTTAATCAACACACATCTCCCTCTCTCTCTCTCTGTGTTTTTGTGAACAATCCTTTCTTAAAAGCAGAAAATGAAATTGTGGTTGTTTTTGGCTGATCAACACAAAACCTTTTCCCTATGATTATTTTTCATCTAAAATATAAATTCTTTCTCTTTTTTTTTGTAAAATAGCCGGTGACCTGCAGAATCACCTGCTCTCCACAATCAGAGGCAATTACATTTACACAGCCCACAGAAACACTGTGATGTCAAACACATTCACACTCACTTTTTCATCTGCATAAATAAATCACATGGCTGACGATACCATGGTGATCCATAAATATGATCACCAGTTTATTTAATTATTTTTAACCCAACAAAACAAATAAACAAAAACATGATGCTGATGCTACACACACACACGAGTCAAGGTGCAGGAAAACTGCTCATGGAAACGCTGCACACTCTCTGTTTCCCTCTCTTTGAGTAGTTCTCAGACAGCTCTTGATCTGATAATGTGTAGCTTGCTCATCAGCTCAGAAAAAAAAAAAAAACTGCAACGCAACATCACACAGTAGTTGCATGCTCTGCCCACAGTGGCAAAGTCTTACACTTTCATATTCAACACAGCTTCTCCCTCATGTACTTTTAGATGTTTCATACAGGGTTCAGCATATTAATTGTTTTCACAGGTGTGCTCTATATCTCAACAATGGCTCATAATAAGACGACAGTCTTTCACACAGGTCAAGTGCCTCTATGCACTTCATTAGTTTAAATATTTATCTATATCACTTCACCTCATATGTCATTGTACTGAATTTGAGCAACCACAAGCTTAATGTAGATTACTTTTAACAACTATCCACCTCAATTACGTCTATGGTCTGGCACACAGGCTGTTGTCGATCAGGGCAAGCTAAAGAGTTAACATTTTGTGTCAGCAAGGGGGTGGGGGGAAAGCCATCCACCAGAGCACATCTCAAGTGCTGCTGATGTGGGCTGGCCCTTCTCCACACACCCCCGGTTGCTTAGGAAACAATTATAACAACAACAGTCGGTGTCACAGACCACGTGTTCTGCTCCGCACACACTCACACACAACAACAACAAAAACGACGATGACAATGACAACAACACAAAATAGGCCTACTCCGGACTCACACCGGACCGCTCGGGACCCTGACCCAGTTGTGGGACGCTCACCCAGTCGCGCGACAAAACCCAATGAAGGGACGCTCGGGACACACACCCAGGGCGATTTCAAAACCGGACACTCACCGGACGCTTGGGACCCTTGGGCGATTTAACCAAAACTTCTTTTTCGGGACACTAACCCAGGTATCGCTCCACAAAGCAGCGAACTTCTCAACGCCTCACAAAATGGCGGAGACTGCACAACGACACGGTTATAGAGTCGGCCTCTTTAAACTTACTTGGCGTTGCTTAGCGTGTAATATCAGCCTCGAATCCCGCCGATCGCCATTCATCGAGGAGAAAAGACAGACAGCGAATCCACAGGAACTTCCTGGCTGACGTCAGTCTTTCAGCGTGCCTCTCCTCCCCTCGGTGAATGCGATTCCAGGGCTCCGGCATCGAAGGACCAATTAATGATAGGTTTGTAGCTTGTACCTATCCGCTGGAACGTTGAGGACAATATAATTACACTGCAAAGCAAGACACGAGTAGGCAAAGTTCTCTGTTTTACTCATGCATGAGGGAGACCTGGCTGGGGCCGAGTGTCATTCCACCACTTGACCACCGTCAGACTCTCAGCCAGGCTCCCCATAGCACTCCTTTTATTGAGGTTACATGAATATGCATAGGTTCATTAACATATGACGTCTACATAGGTATACATGTGAACAAAGAATACTCTGTGTGTGTGTGTGTGTGTGTGTGTGTGTGTGTGTGTGTGTGTGTGTGTGTGTGTGTGTGTGTGTGTGTGAGGTCAAGGTGTGACCCTGTGAAGACTCTGGTGCTAGCTGGTGCCAGGCGTCTAGCAGATCTATCTGAACAAAGGGCTCTTATACTTAAACAGATATACGTGTGTTTGCTATACCATATATCAGCAAGAGAAGATACGACCTCTCCTAGGAGGTGTGATCTACGCCAGAACACTCTGTAGAGGGAGTGAACACACTCCCCCTTCATGCTACACAGAGCCGTTACAGACCTCCTAGGATGAGACATTCTTTCAATCTACAAATGATTATACACTTCTAAGCATATGTGGGTAAATATTTCTAAGCATAAATGACAATCAACAATACAAAACCTAACAGTCATTATCCTGTTTGAGTTTAGACTTGAGCTCTTCTATGAATTCCAGAAGGTTGCTCTATGTTATGCCAGTCCTGGCATTTCAGGTAGACTGGAGTTAGCTTGTGGTGCTACTTCGCTGGTTTTCGAAGTCATGCTGCTTTTCTCTTGATATTTTGGCATGGTTTGTTTATAATATTTGCCTCTTGCACTTCTGTTTCCCTTTTTTGCTGTTTCATTTTTTCCCCTTTACATCAGTAACCAGTTTTTTATTATATAAAACAATCGAATTTAAGCTGGAGCAAGTCGCCCACACATCTGTCTACTCCATCTGCTAACCAGACGTCCCCATTTATTTAATTTTTTTTACTATATTTTTACAATGCACTCGGCTCTTCATATACAATTTACAGTTAAGTAATACACAATGAGTTGCTCAGTCCTGCTTTTTTTCTATAGTGTGTATCTTTTGATTTGAAAAGGAATATGTTTGTACCTGGGTGCCTCATTATCCCTGCAATCACTACTGGTTTGCCCCTCTGAAATCATCACTGTAGAAAATAAAGGTTTTATTACCATATTACTGAATTTCTTTTCAATACAATGTCTGTAGCACTAAGCTTATCTTACAAGTAGCAGAACCATGCAATCCCTTTTTTGAGATTAGTGTACGTTCCACACCTTGCCCAACCTTTGTACTGACTAAATACACATTGCTTTGGTCTTTGTTAGGTGGCTGTAGCTCAGGTGGCAGAGCAGGTCCGCCACTAATCAGAAGGTTGGTGGTTCGATCCCAGGCTACCTCCTGGCTGCATGACAAATATCCTTGGGCAAGATACTAACCCCGTGTTTGCCTGCTGGTGATGGTCAGAGGGCCCGGTGGTGCCAGTGTCTGGCAGCCTCGCCTCTGTCAGTGCGCCCCAGGGTGGGTGTGGCTACAATGTAGCTTGCCATCACCAGTGTGTGTGTGAATGGGTGGATGACTGAATGTAGTGTGAAGCGCTTTGGGGTCCTTAGGGACTAAGTGAAGCGCTATACAAATACAGGCCATTTGTCTTTATTCCTTCATCAGGGAAATAATTTTGCCTTGAACTTTGAGATCAAAATCACAGGAGCATTAGTATCTTACAGCTTTGACCCTTCGTTACAGGACCACAAACTGTAGTTGAGGGTAGAGACCTGCATGTTTTGCCATTGCACTGCTGGCAGTCTAAATTCATGCAGTCATCAGTAACCCTTCCAGCCAGTCTTGTTAGAGACTGCACATGGGCCTTTAATGGTCTTTAAAGTCAAACTGAATTTTGTGACTGAATGTAATAGTGTTTAGATTTAAATAGTATTTTCTTAGTCTTAGTTCCCATAATCCAGTAGATCATCAATGTCTAGTAACTGCAACGGGACATGGATTCATCAAATTCACTTTGTTAACAAAGGATTCTTCCCTATTTTATATATGTGATGAATCTCAGAGCAAGTAGTTTATAGTTTTACTTCATTAAGTTGCCAATCATGTCTCTAGTTCTAATAGTAAGAAAACCTGAGTATAGCTTGTACTCAAATGTACATGTACAATAAATAGTAGCTTGGAGGTTTCTGATTCGCATCACCATAATTACTGTTCTATTATTGTTCGAGTAGGTTGACCAAACTCATTAAGTAAATAGGTCTATAATTTATTTCAGTCAATACCTTATTGTCAGTGAAGGTGCACATATACTGATTGGAAACAGGCTCCAGGGGACTAGAGCTAACAGGCTGAATAAATTTACTGTGTCAGGTTACAGGCAACACCAGTCTTTGCAAATGCTTATTGGGATTAGTTTGGTTTCAGCTATTTAGGAGGGTGATGTCCCCGTAGGTTACATTTGAGATCAAATCGAATGACTGCCAGGTTGCTTTGTTCCTGCCTGTTTTTCTTACACATTGATACATGAACTCTGAGAAATCTTTGTTGGACATGAATATTAATGGTAGTCCAACATACAGTTGGTATGTATTTATATTTCATATATTGCATATTTCATCTGTCTTCTTCCAGTCCCCTCACCCTAACCAGAGTGCAGCAGGGCTCTGTAGAATACCAATTCAAGTCCCATTGTCTGCTGGTTTCATTGGTCACATCAAGACTGAGGCATACATCCTCTGGTTACATGTTCGTCTTACTCTTGATTTTCTCTGAGGAGTAAATCATTGGGAAGGCAGTTGGTAGTTGCACAAGACTGCATCAGGTTTTTTCTTTATTTTGTTCCATTCCCAAGAAATACTCAAGTTCAAATTCCTGAATACACTGAAACATTTACTAGACTAGAACTACGAATAAAAAGAGAGACAAAGAAAATATATAAAGACAAATAAATTGCAACTAGTAAACAAATCCTGTGCTTGACTGCTGTACTTAAGTTTCAAAATGATCTTCAGTGAGTCTTATGTACAGCTAGGATGCTCCTGAGAATTCAGTCTCCCCTTTGTTACGGAATAAATATATATTCTTAGTGCTTAATTTCTGATTATATTGTTTTATATATTTTAATAATAAAGGCCTGTAAAGCAAGGCCAACTTTGACTCACAAACCAAGTGCTCAGCCAGACTGAAAAACAGGAAGTTTAGTGTAGAGCTGCAGGGGCAATATTAAGAACAGGAAACCAGACAGAAAAAGCGGAACTAGTAACACAGAAGGAGTTGTTTTTATCGAAACTATGTGTGCCGTGTAAAGGACCAAAATAACGCCTTTATGAGACACATTTTTGGCTTCTAATGTTAGAGATTCTGCAACCGGCTTTGGGCTGTGCAGGGCTCTCTCTTCTGGAAGATGATTGAATAAAGAATTTATTTTTTTTAGGGTTTTAGGTTTTCTCTGTTCTATCATGGGGATCAAAGAATCAGGTTTAATCCCTTTTATGTGGAAACGTTGTCATATGTAAGCAGTAGTCATGTGCGGTACCACTGATTTCCTTTCCGATCCGATACCAAGTAATATTCAGGGTGGTATCGACGACACTGATCCGATACTGATACTCTGTACAAAAACTTAATGTTTCATTGTATTTCATAATACAATATAGAATTGTATTATGTAATTGTAATAATAGAGCTTCATAATGATTACAGGACATCAGACTACTTGTTCTTATTGCTTAATAATGCAGAATTATCATATAGAAATAAAAAAAAAACTTGAAGTTGTGCTATTTGAACACCTTGCCTGCCTGCAGCACTAATGGACTCAGTGAGAGACGTCTGTCTCGCCCTAGCAGCACCTGTCCCTCTCCTCCTCTTATTGTTTGTTATTCCTTTTCCATTTTTTAACAAACGTTTCGAGACAGAACGACTTTGATCTATAACTTTTTAAGTTAGTAAATGTAGAGAGTGAAGCACTGCTTAAAAACTGGAGGTAGGCTAGGCCAGATGGCTCCCCGGAGTAGGTCGACTGAAGTTGTATGTGGCGTGGTGTGGTTAGTGGTCAGCAGGTACTCGTGCTTCCACTGACAGTCCAAAGACATGCACTTAGTGGGGTTAGGTTACTTGGTGATTCTAAATTCCCCACAGGTGTAAATGTGAGTGTGAATGGTCATTTGTTAGCCTTGTGTCAGGGTGTACCCTGCTTCTCACCCTATGGCAGCTGGCATAGACTCCAGCTGTGAATAAGACATACATCTATGTGAGCTTTTGAAGCACGGCACTGTTGTCCCAAAACATCTATTTGTGTCTTTCCAACTGAGCTCCATCTTAGTGGTCTTTGTTCTGTCTGTGATAGGGAAGCTGGACATAAATACTAGACTCTTGGAATAAAAGTTCAACTTTATTTAGAACAAATAATAATAATCCAGTAATATGTAGAGGCAAACATCTTTGGGGTGCAAACAACATTCTGCTCAGACCTCTGTCTTGGAAGATGATTTTCCTACACAAAAGAGAATAATGGTAAGTTCCAGTAAAGAATGTCAACTGCCCACTGTCCGTGTAACAAAGTCTTTCAGAAGAATCAGAAGGTGAGACACGAGTGTGCTCATCAACACCAGGTGCATGGGAGGGACTCCTCCTCTGTAAACAAAGGCATGATTAAATCGTGCACACAAACACTCACAGGTCCAGGAGGAGAGAAACAGATACAAAGTTGAATCAGACCAGGAAGGTCATGACAGTGCTGTATTTTGGCAAAATGTGACATTTTCACAAATTAAAAAAAATGAACTGAATGTAGTAGCTATACCACTACTGTAAAGCTGAGAGATTGGGCTAAAGAATTGTGTGTATTTCTGGATTTATTCAGACTTTATTTAGACTTTTTACTGGCTGCAGTGAGTCTCACCTTTCGACATGGTACCTTCTTCTTCCTGAGCCAGCATTCTATTAACCTTAACTAGTAATAACTCCATGAATTTCTTCACAAACAAAATGTTAACTTTTACAGGGGACAGTATTCATAAACATCTAATGGATCAATCGTTACATACAGCTACCTTCAATCCTCTTAATATTTATTTCGTCTCTCTAATTGATCTTTCTGAGTAAATTTCAATAATCACTTCCGCTAAATCATGAATGTGTCTTATTAGACTCCATTCCCATAAGACTGCTCAAAGAAGTCCTACTATTGATCAGAGTGTGAATCTTAAATATAATGCAGATTTACTCAGCTTTATCTATCCATGAAGCCAGATGAGACACACAGTGAGTTAATCTGCAGGTATGTCTTTAGACATAAAGACCTGGATGACCAGTTATTTCCTGCCTTCTAAATTCAGATTAAACTGAGCTTATTGTACTCAGCTCTAAAAATCTTAGAAACCTGGAGTCTAACGAGATACTCTACAGCACAGGTGTCGAACTCCAGGCCTCGAGGGCCGGAGTCCTGCAGGCTTTAGATGTGTCCTTGATCCAACACAGCTGATTTAAATGGCTTAATGACCTCCTAAAAATGTCCTGAAGTTCTCCAGAAGCCTGGTAATGAACTAATCATGTGATTCAGGTTAGGGCTGCTCAATTAATCGAATTTTAATCACGATTACGATCTGGGCTTTCAACGATCATTAAAAATGACTGAGCCGATTATTAGCCCCTCCCTCATTTATCCGCGACACCTTAAAGGCCGGTCCGTGAAAATATTGTCGGGCATAAACCGGTCCGTGGCGCAAAAAAGGTTGGCGACCGCTGATTAAGAGGACCCGAGGGAAGCTCGGAAAGCTAAGCAGAAGTTATTTGGAGAGTGACTGCAGTTGGTTGAAAAGAGAGTTTAAAAAAAAAAACTTCAGTGGTGTTGCACACTATTTTATATTATTTTTTAAAAGTCATTGTTAACCCTTTAAAGCCGGTCAGAGCAGCACGCTCCGTTTTGCGTAACTATTTTTAAATCCCTGTAGAACCTGAACCATGTAAGCTAGCGCAATAATTTGTTTTGCATATGAAACCGGAGGAGTTGTACTTACATCTTATGCCATCAGCTTGTCCTCGGTCACGGTTTCGTTCCACATATAGCTTTGCAAAAATTGCATAAAAAGCGCTTGCAGGAACAAAAACATAATATTCCAGAAACACGCTTTGCCGTTCCTATCAGCTGTTCGTAACACTTCCCACAGTGAAATGATGCACAAGCTGTTTTCTTTGCAAATTTGCATCATAGGATTGTTTTTTGTTTTTCCTGCAGTATATAAAAATTGCTGTATCTCCAAAATAAAACTATGAAGACACTCAAAATAAATTTCCTGTTGTTGTAAACTATTTTTTGCAACTTTATTGTATTTAAAGTTTTGAGGGATAAACCTCTTAAACTTCTCCAAGTAGAAATATATGTAAACAAAACAAAAGCAATTTTCAATTTTTTTTGTAGTTTATTGCACTTTTTTGCAATTTATGTAATTACTATGCACTTAATGCATACATATTATTAAAATATGGGCTATAACAGTTGTATTGATGTATAGCAACTTGAAATGCTCCCACAAATGGCACTACAGCATGTAAAAGAAATAATATAAGCTCTGGTGGACTTGGTTCTATAGTAGGTCTTAAAGGGTTAAATAAATATCGTCAAATAATCGTGATCTCAATTTCAGTGAAAATAATCGTGATTATCATTTTTGCCATAATCGAGCAGCCCTAATTCAGGTGTGCTGACCCTGGGTGTTATCGAAGGACACCAGCCCTCGAGGCCTGGAGTTGGACACCCCTGCTCTAGAGTGTTAGTGTAGGTCATCACCTTGGCCTCAACTAACACTGGTTGGTAATTCTAAGTTGTGACATTACAATAAACCATTTTGTTGCTCTTCAAAATCAGCAGTCTACCTCAGATGAAGGCTGAGACTTGGTTTCACTACACTGGTATCAGCAGCTGGTGTGTCAGGGGAATACAAATCAATTAGAAATTTCTGCTAGCACACAAACTTGTTTTTCGGAGTCTCTGGTGCACTAACCAGCTGGTGGATCCTATTGTGTTTACTTCTTTATCCAGCTCAGGTTAGCCATCACATAAGTCATTTTCTCTCCAAGGAGGATCTGCCATCTGCTAGATATTCATTCAGTCTGCAGAGAGAAGGCATCCTGAGACAAAGGCAGGCAGATTGTCTACACAGTAATAAGTGACATGCTCAATTGCTGCTGCTCAGGAAAGTTTAGTCTCCAAGGCAAGAGTTTTCTACTTTTTTGTTTATGTTTTGGCCTCCATACGGACCCCCAAACCAAAACTTTATTGCATTGATAAAACTGTTATTTTGAACTTAAATCAAGGATATTTCACATTTCGTTTTATTGTATATTTGTTTCTATGGCTGTCTGTCTCGAATGGACCCCTACATGTAATCAAACACGCAGGTGTTTTTTTTCAAAGGCCCACTTTTAGGCTTCACAGAAATTGTTGACATCATGTTCACATTCTTCTGAGGCACTTTTTGAAAATTTACAACAAATAAGCAGTAAAGAATGGATGGATGGATGTTAAACCTTTCCACCAAACCACACAATTACTTAGCTACGACAGGACAGAGCCATCTCTGCCTTGCCAAATGCTCAGTGTAAGTGACAGCCCAAACCCCCTATGAACTGTTTGTAAGTATCTCTCTAGTACATCCCACCACAGTTGAACATGCTGAATTAGAAACTCCATCTGGAAAAATTGGCAATTTCTATATGGCAGTATGTCAGACAACATCCCAGCTATTCATGCAAGACTGTCACCAAATATTTACTAAATGCTTTGTGAGATGTACTGACTCTGAAGCTCACAATCTCACTGTCAGGAAATCAGCTCACTGTGATTGAACCCTGCACTCATGACAACTAGTGCTTGATTGTGCAGGGATTATGCTTAATGCATATTTAACTGGTTAAAGTAATTCATCACCATGGGTGTCATGCAGATTTCTCCTGCATGTTATTAAGGATCAGTGGTAAGAAAAAAAATCACTATTCTTCTTGTTTCATATTCCTGTCTTTCTCAGCTTTTTAATGCAGAGACAGTGATCTTCTTTTCACCAGCAGGAGCTGTTGTCTTGTTACTTTACTCAAGGTATACTGTTACAGCCAATATAAATCAGCTTAGTCTTGTATTTCTCCATGTGCAGCAGGGTGACTGAGGAATGTGCATTTTGGAATAATGTACTCCAGACTTTGTTAATGATTGCTGCCTTTACCCTGGAGACCTGTTCATGGGAAATCACAAATTAGTACATGCAGCTTACTCGCATTTGAAGGGCTTGACTCCCTGCTCTCATTCACCAAATTACAATCTGCCACCTTACTTGCGGACAAATGTTCACACATTTATATTTGTACATCCATAGTAACCAGTGGATCTGTGTGTGGGTGTGGTAGATACGTTAGTTTTATTGGCCGATCTCAGTGCTCCATAACTCCCAGGTGCTTTAAGACCTAGATCTCGGCTCAAGACCAGAGGTGACCGCGCATTCGCCGCTGTCACACCCTACCTCTGGAATAACCTCCCCCTAGCTATTCGGGCGTCTGATTCAATTCAATCTTTTAAATCTCGATTAAAAACTTATTTGTTTAGTCTTGCTTTGCCCGCCTCCTAGAGCCCACATTTTTAGTGTACTGGAACTTATCTTTATCACTTTGTTAATGTTTATAATGTTTTAACCTTCAGCATTGTGTGTGGACTTCACTGGTGCCTACTATGCCTGGTGTATTATTGGTTAGTTATGTCACCCGCCTGTTAGTATATTTTATTTGTATTTTGTATTTTATATTTGTATTTATTATTGCTCTTAACTCATTCTGTGAAGCACTTTGGCATACCTGTGGTTTTTTAAATGTGCTATATAAATAAAATTGTATTGTATTGTATTGTTGTTTGTTAGTGTATGTGAGTAAGACAAATCAGTCATAAAGTCATACTCTGTATGATTGTAGGAACATAGAAGCAAACCCTGGCAGCCATGCCAGGTACTTACTGGGACAGATATTTTGAAGCATAATCTAAATAAACTCTGAAAACCCTTAACTTCCTGCTGTAGAACAGAATCTGAAGAAAACCATGAATCAGCATACAGAGAGTGCAGAATTATTAGGCAAGTTGTATTTTTGAGGAATAATTTTATTATTGAACAACAACCATGTTCTCAATGAACCCAAAAAACTCATTAATATCAAAGCTGAATGTTTTTGGAAGTAGTTTTTAGTTTGTTTTTAGTTTGAGCTATTTTAGGGGGATATCTGTGTGTGCAGGTGACTATTACTGTGCATAATTATTAGGCAACTTAACAAAAAACAAATATATACCCATTTCAATTATTTATTTTTACCAGTGACACCAATATAACATCTCCACATTCACAAATATACATTTCTGACATTCAAAAACAAAATAAAAACAAATCAGCGACCAATATAGCCACCTTTCTTTGCAAGGACACTCAAAAGCCTGCCATCCATGGATTCTGTCAGTGTTTTGATCTGTTCACCATCAACATTGCGTGCAGCAGCAACCACAGCCTCCCAGACACTGTTCAGAGAGATGTACTGTTTTCCCTCCTTGTAAATCTCACATTTGATGATGGACCACAGGTTCTCAATGGGGTTCAGATCAGGTGAACAAGGTGGCCATGTCATTAGTTTTTCTTCTTTTATACCCTTTCTTGCCAGCCACGCTGTGGAGTACTTGGACGCGTGTGATGGAGCATTGTCCTGCATGAAAATCATGTTTTTCTTGAAGGATGCAGACTTCTTCCTGTACCACTGCTTGAAGAAGGTGTCTTCCAGAAACTGGCAGTAGGACTGGGAGTTGAGCTTGACTCCATCCTCAACCCGAAAAGGCCCCACAAGCTCATCTTTGATGATACCAGCCCAAACCAGTACTCCACCTCCACCTTGCTGGCGTCTGAGTCGGACTGGAGCTCTCTGCCCTTTACCAATCCAGCCACAGGCCCATCCATCTGGCCCATCAAGACTCACTCTCATTTCATCAGTCCATAAAACCTTAGAAAAACCAGTCTTGAGATATTTCTTGGCCCAGTCTTGACGTTTCAGCTTGTGTGTCTTGTTCAGTGGTGGTCGTCTTTCAGCCTTTCTTACCTTGGCCATGTCTCTGAGTATTGCACACCTTGTGCTTTTGGGCACTCCAGTGATGTTGCAGCTCTGAAATATGGCCAAACTGGTGGCAAGTGGCATCTTGGCAGCTGCATGCTTGACTTTTCTCAGTTCATGGGCAGTTATGTTGCACCTTGGTTTTTCCACACGCTTCTTGCGACGCTGTTGACTATTTTGAATGAAACGCTTGATTGTTCGATGATCACGCTTCAGAAGCTTTGCAATTTTGAGACTGCTGCATCCCTCTGCAAGATATCTCACTATTTTTGACTTTTCTGAGCCTGTCAAGTCCTTCTTTTGACCCATTTTGCCAAAGGAAAGGACGTTGCCTAATAATTATGCACACCTGATATAGGGTGTTGATGTCATTAGACCACACCCCTTCTCATTACAGAGATGCACATCACCTAATATGCTTAATTAGTAGTAGGCTTTCGAGCCTATACAGCTTGGAGTAAGACAACATGCATGAAGAGGATGATGTGGACAAAATACTCATCTGCCTAATAATTATGCACTCCCTGTATGAACATTACCTGATGCTGCTGAAGTGAAGTTACAGAGGTTTTATTAAAGACACAGTTTATAGTTTTGCAATTTGTCATAATTTGTTATGAGTTTAAATTTCTTCAGTGTTGAATAGCAGAAATGAGGGTTTCTTGTTGAAGGTCATTTTGTGGGCAACAACGCTGTACACAATGGTAGACTGGTGCGTAAAAAGCAAGTGAATAATGCCAAATATAGACATTTTTATGGTAAACTGGTCTTGAAGTACACTGAGTTTTATTGTGATGGAAACAAAATTGCCAAAGTAAGAGGGAACGACAGTGTTTATCAAATGTGAAGTCTTGATCTTCTTTTGCTGCTGGTTTAGTGAATTTTGGTCAGAGAGTGAAGAAACCTGCAGCTTCAGAATCTGTGAGATGTTTGTGAGATGTGGGCTTTCAGCACCTGACGGGACAGGGGGATACACGCTTTGTTTACATATTTTTGAGGAATCCATTTACTTGCTCTTTAATCATTTACTGTTTTAGTTGATTGGAGGTTGTTGAAACAGTTTTGTGAGCTGTTTTGGATGTGTCGATGTGTTAATGGATGTGTCCATTAACAAAGACATGAGCTTGTCAAGTGGTAAGGACAACATTTGTGGATAAACTTCTGGTCTTTAATGGGTGTCTAGTGCTAAACTAGCAGCCACAGGATTTGCTCTGACTGCTCTTAGATTAGTTATGATCTGAATGTTTGAAGAAATAAAGCTACCATTAGCAAGTAAGTGAGCCCTCTTAACAGATTTGTTTTTGCTCACTAACCACCTTGGCAAGTAAGCAAGTATGATGTAGAGGGGTTAGGGCCGAATTGCACCCACTGTTCGATGCCTGCCACATAGTTGATGTCCAATTGATGTCACATCCGCTGTTGCAAGTCACCATTTCTGCCGGTGGTACACCTCTCTTGCAGCTGGGGCAAAGACTCAAGTGTATGCTCATGTCGGTAATTTTTAATGATATATCAATATAGAAGCTCAGAGATGAACATATTATACAGAGAGAGGTGTTGCAACATTTTGAAAATATGAGCCTTTGTGGATAAAACTCAATTGTATTTACTCATGATTTTGACTGAGGCAAGAATGAGAGTGAGGAAGAAAAAGGAAAAAGAGGCCGATTAAGATCATTTACACAATCAAAAAATATACACACATATGTATGCACACTATGGCTGATTCAGAGGATTCTCACACCTGCTGTGGCTTCAGGAAAACATATGATATCAACCCACACGTTTTAGCACAGTGAATCCTCTTTACACAAAGAAAACAATAAACACAACTCTGTCCAAATGTTGTATGTGGGTGTTAGTGTTTGTCACAGCAGTGGCAGCATTTGTGAAGGAGAACTTAAAGTAATGATGGCCTCTTTCTGTCGGCTTTCTGAACAGTCCAAAAATCTAGTACTTTCATAATTTTCATAGCTAGCGTAGGTCTTTTCCATAATGCAGAGCCAAATCGGCTATGAAGCTGCAGCGCCACCATGATGTTCAATAAAGATTTGAGTTGATGTACTGAGACTGAGAGAGATGAGACTGAGATTTTAAATACAGGGTCTGGCTTGAAAAGTGAGTCAGTCCTTATGGCCTGTATTTATATAGCACTTTACTAGTCCCTAAGGACCCCAAAGCGCTTTACATATCCAGTCATCCACCCATTCACACACTGGTGATGGCAGCTACATTGTAGCCACAGCCACCCTGGGGCGCACTGACAGAGGCGAGGCTGCCGAACACTGGCGCCACCGGGCCCTCTGACCACCACCAGTAGGCAACGGGTGAAGTGTCTTGCCCAAGGACACAACGACCGAGACTGCCCAAGCCGGGGCTCGAACCGGCAACCTTCCAATTACAAGGCGAACTCCCAACTCTTGAGCCACGATCGCCCCTTCCTTATAGCCTTTCATGTTAAAATGTATATGCTATGCATACTTTATATACAGCAAGTACAGTGTCACATTTAGCAGATGTCTGTGTGCAACACGCAGTATATGATCTGGTGGGTTAACTATGAGTCTGTGGAGAAAAAGCAACTAAGAAATGTGTTGCTTTGCTACTTCATGTAATGATATGACAATAAGCTATTTAGTGCATGTTACCTATTCTAACTGACCAGTGGCAGTAAATAGCTGTGGTGACTGATTCCTGATAGTTTGGTGAAAGTTGTAATGTTTAAACAAGTGGTACAAATTACCACAGACATTCCTTAAGTTGGAGGATTAAACCAGCTTATAACATTCGTGACACAACCAAACCGCTAGACTCCGTCCAGTCATTAACAACTTGATACCACTACCTTTTGTTACATAATGCCTTTGGGCTGCAAGTTTGTGGACTATGTCCTAAATCACTGATGGTAACTTCTTAGCGCTTAGAGCTGTTCGCACTAAAGTAAAAATACCATCACTTATGCGGATACCCCTTTGGCGCCAGCTGCAAGGCCGGAGCTGAACAAAAACTCCCTGATAACGACTGTGTTGAGTCTGTTCCTTCCCATTCTATGCAAGGCCACCTGGGTTGGCTGGAAGACTGTTTACTTAGCCTGGCGGGGCGAAGGACACTGTCTCAACTGAACTATGGACACGCACACACACATACATATACTGATAAGCACTCACTGACGCATCACCCTCCCTACCCCGGATCCAACGCCACCTCCAACGCTTACCTCCCCCATGATGTGGACATCGGGTCAGCTGGAGGCGCAGTCGAAGATTGCAGCGGTCCCAGATCAGATGTGCACACTGGAACTCTTTCCCATGTTGCTGTCTGTGTTTATTGTGCTGTGATGTGTTGATATCTGTGCATTCCTGTATTATCCTTTTATGTTACACACCTGTCTCCCCAATGTGATGTTTGTGTATTGTATGTACGGTTGGCAAGGTCTGTCATCTCGGTTGTGGGCAAAAGACTTGCAACTGACAAATAAAGGCTATCTCATCTCATCATCTCAGTCCATACTCTCTGAACAGTAAAATGAGATTAGATGAGATAGCTTTAATTTCACATCTTTGTAGTTTTTGCATCCATGCATTGTTTCAGAAAGCAGCACACAGCCTGTTAATAGCTAGCATTGGACTTCAAAACAAGTGGTCCATCTACAGGACCCACGACCCCTATACAAGTCTGTTTAGGCTGTCTGCTAAAAAAGTCCTAACCTCTGATCTTATGAATTTTACCCAGCAGATAATGATTTTACATGTCTGGACAGTAGGCCGCAAGGAAGTGTTGTATTTAAAGGGCCAGAGTAACCTGTAAAAGGTATTTGCACTATTAAAGATGAATACCTAGATATTTTCCTTTACTGTTTCACAAAGGGTTAAAAAGTGTCCACAATTTAGACTTTAATTGCAGGAAATGTTATTAAAGCAATTTGGCAAGTGCAAAGCAAAATCAAAGGACAATAACGGTTAATAATAATGCATTCATGTTATAATAATAATCATCAGTTATTTTTATCTAATTAACCTACCCTGAGATAATGCTGATTTTGTTCTTCTCTTTGTGAGTGGAGATTTTGATTTATCTTTCATTTAAAGAATATCCTTTATCATTAGCAAACAGGGAAAAGCTCTGTTTTAGCACTCTGATAATTTTTAATACAGTCCTTTTTCTTCCTCTCAGCTGTGATGACAGAGGGCATCCAGGGGGATAACTAACCATACATGCATTGTTACATCCCTCTGCAGCCCCTAATCATCTCAATGTGTTCAGCTGGTGCGAATTGGCCACACCTAGTCAGGTGTGGATAACAGCATACCTGAGGCAATCTTCCCGGGAGCCCACTTGTCTTTGCCTTGGTCGCACCAGCCATTTTAGCCAACCTGGTATTCCATTTTAAGATAAAACCTCTTCTCACTAACACTCTGGTATTCATCTCTTTTTTTTTATGTTGCGGCTTTTGAGCCGGGTCGTAACATAAATGGGGGCTCGTCCGGGATCGCTTGGACATTTTTGTGGAGACTGGATATCAGGTTTTTTTTTATTGCTTTTAAGTGGGTGAGTGAAGGTGTTCACTGTGATTGAGCAACGTCCCTTTAGTAAGTGTGTTTCAGCTGGGTGGCTGTGCTGCCCTTCCAGCGAAGCACTTATTTGTTGTTTTGCTTTATTGTTTTAATTTGTTGTGTTTGGTGGTTATCCTGGGTGTGGGTACGCTTCAGGGTTTGGTGCGGGACTGTACCCCTGGTCTGCTGCCTGCCCTTGAGTTTGCGTTTCAAGTTGCCTCAAGCCCAGTACATCACTGAAGACTAAATAGGTAAAGTTTTATTGTTTTTAGCATTTTAGGTTGGGAGTTGCTCAAAGTGAACCAGTGGCACCAAACTTGGCAGGGGATTAAGACATTTGTTAACTATGGTCTCATGGGTGAGGCAGGTAGGCTGTTTTTAAGTTGGCATAGTGTGTACATCATGTGTGTGCATCTAATATGTCAGTGTTGATGGATGTTAATGACATCCTCATGAGGTGAGTGTTTTGTGCTGTGACCTTTAGTGTTGTGGGGAATATGGCTACTTTTGTTGGATCATTTGTGAGTGTTGTTGGCCAGGTGAAGGTAATAACACTGAGGGGTGCTGAGCTTAGTATGCTTGCTTTACAGAACCTTGTGCATTAAAGTAACCTATTGTGGTATAAGGCCATTTGTATGTGACCATTTGTGTGGTGGAGACAACAGATCACTTGGTTGTGGTTATTTGTTGCTACTTTTGGTTTTGTGTTGTAGCAGGTCAAGTAATCATTTTGAGTTTGTGACTGTTGTACTCTTTTGTGTTGGTTCAAGGTTCAAGGTTCTTTATTTGTCACATGCATAGTTATACAAGTATAACACACAGTGAAATGTAGCCTGACACGCTCCTCGACATGTGCAAAAATTGGGGGGGGGGGGGGGGTGTAGAGGAAGAACATTATATATATATATATATATATATATATATTAGGGGTGCAACGATATTCGTATCGATATTGAACCGTTCGATACAGTGCTTTCGGTTCGGTACGCATATGTATCGAACAATACAACATTTGTAATTTATTTTATCAGTTTTCCTTCTGACGATGCTGTCTGTGTTGAGCGCTCAGTGAATCTGCGTTCGACTACTCCGCCTAGGCTGCACTGTCGAGCGCAGATCCACTGAGCGCTCAACACAGACAGCATAGTCAGAAGGAAGAGCGCAGGGCAAGCTAGCGAGACAGAAGTTAAGCTCTACTTGCAACAGGCAAATTGAACCTCATTCAGATCTGGCGTTTGGAATTATTTTGGTTTTCATGTGACGTATGACCCTGAAGGTAAGCGAGTCATGGACTAAAGTAAAACAGTATGTTGGATGTGCCATGCAATGCTCAATTACATTGGTGTGAACTAGTGTGTTAGCGCAGTTAGCTCGTTAACGTGTTGGCCGTCTAGCCCCATGCACGGAGCGATCGGCGGTAGCTCGTTAACGGAGATTTGCCGTGTTGTGGCGTTAAGGTCATTTCAACGAGATTAACCTGAAAGCACTAGTGGGAACACAACGAATATGACTGCACATTTACGCCGACATCATCCTAGTGCAAAGACAAGTGGAAGCAGACAAAAAAAAAGCAAGCATGCTACTAACTTTAGCCGAGTCATTTAGACAGCTGTTAGCACATGATTCTCCTTATGCTGCTGAGAATATAGCCCAGAAGAAGCGGATAGTATAGCTTTTATTTTGGAAAGAGCCATTTCTCTGTAATAAACTCTCTTTTCCAAAGATGAGTGATTCCTCAATCAGATACAGGGCTCGCAATATCGCTAGCCCGACGTCCTGGAGCTAGCGATTTTTTTCAGTCGGGCTACCAAAATCTTTCTCTTCCCTGCCCGTCGGGCTATTGTAGGAAAAATATATGTCAATGCTTTTGCATTCTTTCAGAAATGTAGCTGGGTAATTATGTCATTGGCATTGGTGAGCCACTGTCAATATGTGACATATTGAAGTCGCGTTTGAATTTGCGCTTGTTTTTTTGCTTTCACTTTGCAATCGTGCGAACTGTGTATAGAGAGCGACAGCACTGATCTGTGAGTGATGATAATTTGTGCACCAATTCCTCTGACATCGTCTTATTAATCGTTAGCTTACTATGCAAACATGACAAGTGAAATCTCCCGCAGCTTACACATGTGAGAGGTTGATCGCGCAGAGAATCGCTGAGCTTATGTGAGTGAGCGTGTAAAAGCATTTCAGTTCTGCTGAGCCAAATAAGACAGGTCAGGGTGAAGAAGTGACAGCCAAAGAAAAGCTTACCACAAAACGGAGAAGTTATGACAAATCAGACTATAAGGCAAAAAGAAAGTGCAGCTTTATGGTTTCATGGACAAAAGAATTTCTGTGGCTGCGATATGATGAGCTAAATAACCAGGGCTGCACATAAGTGGTCCGCAGGTGCGCATTCGCTGTCAAAATAAAAAACACGCACAAGGGTTAGGGTTAAATTTAAAAACTGTACTTTTGAGTTAAAATATATATTTATAATTTTAATAAATGACAAATTAAAAATGCATGAACATTTTTTTGTATCGAAAAAATATCGAACCGTGACACCAAAGTATCGAACCCAACCGAACCGTGAATTTTGTGTATCGTTGCACCCCTAATATATATATATATATATATATATATATATATATATATATATATATATATATAGTGAGAGCAAGTATATAAATAACAAGTATATATATATATATATATATATATATATATATATATATATATATATATATATATATATATATATATATAGTATATACACTGGGTGAATGTGCAGTAGTAGCAGCAAGCAGGTGAATTCTGTACATTAATATGAATAGACATCTGACTATTTTACAGGATAGACAATATAAACATATTTAAAATTAAAAGAATTGAAATGTACATTGTGCCTTGGTTTAGTGTCTGGAAGAGTCCTGACTCAGTCAATTATAGATGATGTGAGAGGGCGGGTGTGTGTGTTTAGGGCACGGATGGCTTGGGGATAGAAGCTCCTCTTGAGTCTCTCTGTCCTTGCCCGGAAGATGCGGAACCTTCTACCAGATTGCAGAAGTTGGAACAGTTTGTTGCCTGGATGGGACGGGTCCTTCAGTATCTGCGCTGCTCTAGTCCGGCATCTCCTGGTGTAGGTGTCCTGAAGCGGAGGTCATATGTTACTTTGTCTTAAGTGTGGCAACTTCAAATCCTCATGCAGGGGCATCCATGCTTAAAGATGCTAATTATAATGTGAACACTGTGCTTCTGCTAGCTTTTACTTTTATTTCAGGTTTGTGGGTCAAGGACCTGGAGGCTTCAGAGGGGCTTTTAATAAATTTAGGGGTCCTAGAGGAACCCTTTTTAGGGAGGAGGTGTTACCTACCTCTGCAGCCCCTAATCATCTCAATGTGTTCAGCTGGTGCTAATTGGCCACACCTAGTCAGGTGTGGATAAAAGCATACCCGAGGCAATCTTCCTGGGAGCCAGGGCTGGACTGGGACAAAAAATCGGCCCGGGCATTTTGACTAGAGAGCAGCCCACCAGGTATTATAGGAAAAACCATAAAGCCCTTGAATGAAAACAAACACTGTTGTCACAGTGATGTACGCTGTCTTGTTGGTATATATTGTTGAGGTTTAAATTTATCATCTCAAATGTTTATATGCTGATTATATTGCGTCGTATGAGAAAGGCCTAACTCTGAGTACACTCTGTGCCAAAAAGTGCTGTCAGGAAACTGCATGCTTTTGCAGAGCGTGCTTTTGCAGCTAGAATGAAGTGAAAGTGAAACCAACTAGGCTGTTTGATCGAAACTTAAAGGGTGGTGTGAAGTGAGAGCAAGTATATAAATAACTAGGCTTCCATTTGTGCTTCAGATCTGGGGTTGTGTGTTTTGTGTTCAGGTCTCCACATTCTGGAATATGTAAATTAAAGATCATTTTTAAAGTAAAAGACCACTTTTGAGCCATGTTTTCTTGGCCCTAAAGAATCCGAAAGAACCGTTTTTAATACTTGGTGCCAGTGACCTGGGATTCTTGTGCGGCTTAGGGGACTAATTTGGACCTTAAGGTACGATCTGATATGAGGTGGACAACAGACCGGTCTAAAAGAGTATAGGTAAGCGCAAGCCTGTTGAAAATTGTGCACATTGGATGAATTCTAAATTAGTTGTCCACTGAATTGATGATTGTTACCATTAAAGTGGCTCAGTAGAGGAAATTAAACTAAATTATAAAATCAGTTAAGTAGATTTCAGGTGACATGTCCATGATAATTTTGGGTAATTTGGGATAAATAAAAGTAAAGTTTGGGGATATTTGATGAAAGCTCATGGTTGTTAATATTGTGGTGGATTTTTTTTTTAATTGTTGCGACGTATGTTTGAAGTTGGTGTGTTATGTGTGTGTGTTATGTCAGCCAAGAAAAGAGTTTCGGTTTGTCATGTTTCGGCTGTGTACAGGCAGGAGAAGGACCCAAACGCAAAACTCACGACAACGAGATTAAACTCAAAAGGCTGCTTTATTGCAGAATGGCATGGAAAACTAAACTGGGACATGGATAAACTGACACGCAAGGAAACACAGCCATGAGGGAGACTACGACACTGACAAAGAGAAACACAGGGCTTAAATACACAGAAATAGACAAATACACAGGACCTTCAAAGTAAAACAGGAAACACACTGACTGAACTCTAAACATGCAAACTTAACAGCAACTGAGAAGACAGAACTTAGGGACCAGAAACATGGTACAAAAAGGTCACAGTAGACACAACATTGAACACAGGGAAGCCATATTACAAAGCCAAAGAACTAAACCTATGATAACCATAACTGAAATCTAGGGAAACAGGAAACAGCACAACAAAGGACTCAAAACATAATCCATAATATAAAAACACGAGATCTCTTCAAAATAAAACAGGAAACATGAGAGGCAGACATGACAACATAAGACACACAGACATGAAACACACGAAGGGCAAGGGAGACTTCACAGGGGTTGAAAACACAAGGGGGAGCTAATAAGCAAATGAACATAGGAAACCTAATAAGCTTAAACATACACTATAAACATCAAAAGAACTAAAACTCAAAACACTGGGTCACAAGACCCAGGATCGCGACAAGGTTAGGGTATTTGGTTAGGGGATTTTATCCCTGTATTGATTAGCAGAGTTGGACTCGGGCATCAGATAATAAACGGGCTGTTATAGTCCACAGTGATGCTTTTAAAATGATTTAAATTAATCTAGGACAGGAGTTAGGCTCCGAGGAGCGCAGGTGCTCAGCGTGTGACAGCGACTCCTGGTGGCGGATATGTCACCAGGCCTGGCGTTTGGGTGGTACCCACGGGACTTCGAGCACCCGTTAAAAACCAAGTGGTCAGGGGCGACTTTTTTACTGCGCTGTTTGAGTGAAGAGTTAGACTCGGCCGTGACCATTTCAACGTGACTGACAGGTGAGCTTTAAGTAAAGCTGTAAGGCGGAAGTGGGATACTTAGACGCTGGAGGTGGAGCTTCCTGTTGTGGTTATAAATGAATTAGGGCCTAGAAATTTGACTGCTATCGGTGAGGGCGTTCCTGAAGCAGGTTGATTGACCAGCAAGGTTGAACCTGGGCTTAGAGGCTTTTAAATTAATCAAGGAAAAAGTTAGGTGTACCAGTACTGAGGTTTGGAAACTGTGATATGGAAATGGTGAATAATACCAGTTTTGAAGAGGTGATATGGTAATGGAAATAATTTATCTTGGCAGTTACTGGCAGTCTTTAGTGATATAGGTGTGAATGTATAAGTGAAGTGTAAAATTGTTATTTGGATGAATGATTAAAGGTGCACATTGTGTTGAGAGAATACAGAGGGTTTATAGACTGTAAATACAAAAAAATAAGAGTTCGATTAGTCTGTAGGAACAGGAAAGAGAGAAACAGAAAATATGAGTCTGTGTGGCTGTGTGTGTGACAGGAAGCACTGGACACTGATTTTCAGATTTGCCATGCTTGGAGTAATCATTAAAGAAAAGACTGAAAAGATCGAGAGAGAAGCAATGGAGAGAAGAAACAGCTGATTTGGGCCTGTGTTGATCTGCGAGGCCCCACAGGAAACTGTGAGAACAGTAAGAGGTGAACCTGGACATTATATAGTGAATGCATATGGGAAAATTGAATTGAAGGCTGAACTTATGCAGGTTTAGAAATGAGAGAAACTAACTAACAATTAGATTAATGAGTAGAAAACACACATATACAAATGGTTACATGTGAAATTATTTTTGGGGAGAAGCAGGATTGAGATAGTTTGAATCCACAGCTCAGTGCAAAGAGGCAGAGTTAAACCTGATGATAAAATACATATGCAATGAAGAAGCAGCTTACACTCCATTAACATGACCACATAACATGAACGCAAGGAGGAACACGCTTACATTTATCAAGGTGAACACATGACATAAGTTGGTATTTCTGGCCGGAGAGAGAGAAGTGGGTCGTTTAACCCTTTAAGACCTACCATAGAACCAAGTCTGCCAGAGCTTATATTATATTTTTACATGCTGTAGTGCCATTTCTGGGAGCATTTCAAGTTGCTATACATCAATACAACCATTATAGCTCAAATTGTAATAATATGTATGCATTAAGTGTCACGGTCTGGCTAGGGCAGACCGTATGTTGCAGGGAAGGACTCAAGCGCAGACCGAAATGAGATGGGAATAATAAAACAAGCCGTTTATTAAGGCAAGAAACGAGGGTACAAAATAATAGGGAATCGATGAAAACTAAACAATGACCTAAACTGGGTGAACTAAAACAAAACATAGAAAACTCTAAACATAACAAACTGACAGGGATACCTGGAGCGGAGACATAGGAAACAACGGACGAATACAACGGGTGAATACAACGGACGACCTGACAAAGAATGGCTGAGAGCACACAGACTAAATGGACACAGGAGGATAATGAGGGAAGTGGCAGCACCTGGGGAACCCAGCTGACACATGAACATAATTACGTCACAGGGGGAGAGTAACTGAACATGATGAACACAGACACACCAGACCTCTTCACAATAAAACAGGAAACACAGTGAGATATAGACATGACAACCTGAACTGACAACATAAGCCACAGACATGAAATACATGAAAAGCAGGGGAGACTTAACATAGTGGAAACACGAGGGGAAAATAACTAGAAACACCTAGGCATGATTATGATGAACTTAGGAAACCTGAAGGCTACATAAACTAAACACAAAACGCTGGGTCAGCAGACCCAGGATCATGACAGAGCCCCCCCTTCAAGGGCGGATTCCAGACGCCCAAAACCCCGAAAAGACAAAACCAAAAGACAACCCACCGAGGGCGGGCGGCGGGGGCCCAGGGCGGAGGGCCAGAAACAAGGCCACAAAACCAAAATGTCCACCAAAAGCACAGGAGCGCAGGGAACAGTTCATGACTCCTCAGGGGGCCGACCCGGAGGGTGACGGTCCAGAAATTCATAGTTCAGTTGATCAGGGGGCCGGCCCGGGGGCCGACGGCACAGGAGTTCATGGTCAAACAGTTCAGGTGGCCTACCTGGACGACAGCAGCACAAGAGTTCACATGGTTCAGGCGGCCGACCAGGAGGCCAACGGTCCAGTAGCCCATAGTCCACGAGCTCAGGGGGCCGACCCGGAGGCCGACAGCATAGCAGGTCATAGTTCCAAGGTTCAGGGGGCCGACCCGGAGGTCGCGAGCACCACAGGTCACAGTTCAACAGCTCAGGCGGCCGACCCCGATGGCAACAATGTCCAGCTAATGGCCCGGAAAGCGGCCGGCGATTCCAAGGGGCAAAACGCGGCTTGGGCGGCGGCAACACAGCTGCAGGACCAGGCGAGGCCGAAGCAGAGGCCGGACCAGACAAGGCAGAAGCAGAGGCCGGACCAGACGAGGCTGAAGACACGGAGGCCGGACCAGACGAGGCTGAAGACACGGAGGCTGGACCAGACGAGGCTGAAGACACGGAGGCCGGACCAGGCGAAGCACAGGCTGGAGCTGCAGCAGGCGAAGCACAGGCTGGAGCTGCAGCAGACGTGGACGAGGCTGCCGGTGGAGCAGCTGGTGGCTGAACGGGCCCCTCGGACCCTCCAGCGGAGACGGGTGGCTGAACGGGCCCCTCGGACCCCCCAGCGGAGACAGGAGGCTGAACGGGCCCCTCGGACCCCCCAGCGGAGACAGGAGGCTGAACGGGCCCCTCGGACCCTCCAGCGGAGACAGGAGGCTGAACGGGCCCCTCGGACCCTCCAGCTGACGAGGCATGAGGCTGGGCGGGCCCCTCGGGCCCTCCAGCTGTCGAGGCATGACCAGCAGGTGTAGAGACCACCGGCTGGACAGAAGGCTGAGCAGGTGATGGAGCAAATGACTGAGCTGCACAGTGGGTTAAGGGCTGGGCTAACGGAAGCACAGGAATGTAAGCTACGGACCGGGCTGCTAACAGAGCTAATGACTGAGCTAATGACTGAAAGGCATGCAGTAGCGATGGCAGTGTGGATTGCAGACCGAATTCTCCTGAGCCCTCAGTAGAGACAGGGATGGGTGCAGGAGCATGCCGGACACTAGCCACTCCCACCCGAGGAGTAGGTACAGGTGCGGAGACGGGCTGTATCCTGGCTGCCCTCACCCTGGGGACCGGAACAGGTACCGGCAACGGCTGGGCAACTGCCCTTCCCACCCGAGGAGCAGGTACGGGTGCAGAAAGGGTCAGAGCCTCAGCCGGCCTGGAAACCAGAGCCAACTGGGCCTCAGTCTCCCCCACCCGAGGAACAGACACGGGTGCAGAGGTACGCTGGGCCCGAGTTGCCCCGGGAGGAGAAACACGAGCAGGAACGGGAGTAGGCTCAGAAAAAACAGTCGCAGAAACGGCAGGCTCAGGGTCAACACATACAGGGTCGACAAAAAACGGATCTATCAAAAATGAACCCGCCGTCCACTTCATGTTTAGCAGTCTTAGCATTTGCAGTCCTAGTTTTAACAGCTTTCGAAATCCGTGGGTTAGTGGTAGCAAAGCGGGTTGACTCAGGGATAACTGAAACGGACCTGACAGAACCTGAACAGACGGAAGCGGAACCGAGTGTGTTTGTCCTGGTAACGTAATTAACAGTCTTTCCCTTAACCGTATGTGCAGGCTTAGGCGAGCGGGAATTGTCTTTCATCCCTCCCTGTGTAGAGGGAGTAAAACAAAACGGATCCTCCCAGTCCACGTCGTCATCCATAAGGGAAGTTCCCCACGGATCAGAAGTGAGCTGATTACTTTTAATGTCAGACGGGACGTGAGAATAAAAGTCAATGTCACTCACCACCGTGAGCTCGGCATTGTCCAGTTTATGGCGACGGGCGCGCCGCTTCCTTCGAGCGGAGGAAGCCGGCGGAGCGAGCGACTGAGCCCCCGGTGCACAACACGGCGACAACGAGGCTGGAGCGTGAGCGCCTGTAGCCACGCGAAAAACTCCCACTTGAAGCGGACGAGGCTTGGAAACAGGCGGGGACTTACGGCAGCTCTTGGGACCTCCGAGAGCTAGCCGAGTCCCGTGGAAAATCCGCTCATAGTCGGGGGCGCGCCACGGCTTCCAGCGGAGCTCCTCCTCCAGCTGGGCGAAGGCTGCCTCCCGACGCTCGTAGAGCTCGCGGTCTGCTGAGTCCATACTGGTCAGGTCGTACTGTCACGGTCTGGCTAGGGCAGACCGTATGTTGCAGGGAAGGACTCAAGCGCAGACCGAAATGAGATGTGAATAACAAAACAAGCCGTTTATTAAGGCAAGAAACGAGGGTACAAAATAATAGGGAATCGATGAAAACTAAACAATGACCTAAACTGGGTGAACTAAAACAAAACATAGAAAACTCTAAACATAACAAACTGACAGGGATACCTGGAGCGGAGTCATAGGAAACAACGGACGAATACAACGGGTGAATACAACGGACGACCTGACAAAGAATGGCTGAGAGCACACAGACTAAATGGACACAGGAGGATAATGAGGGAAGTGGCAGCACCTGGGGAACCCAGCTGACACATGAACATAATTACGTCACAGGGGGAGAGTAACTGAACATGATGAACACAGACACACCAGACCTCTTCACAATAAAACAGGAAACACAGTGAGATATAGACATGACAACCTGAACTGACAACATAAGCCACAGACATGAAATACATGAAAAGCAGGGGAGACTTAACATAGTGGAAACACAAGGGGAAAATAACTAGAAACACCTAGGCATGATTATGATGAACTTAGGAAACCTGAAGGCTACATAAACTAAACACAAAACGCTGGGTCAGCAGACCCAGGATCATGACATTAAGTGCATAGTAATTACATAAATTGCAAAAAAGTGCAATAAACTACAAAAAAATTTAAAATCGTTTTTGTTTTTTTAACATATATTTCTAGTTAGAGAATTTTAAGAGGCTTATCCCTCAAAACTGTAAATACAAAAAAGTTGCACAAAATAGTTTCCCACCACAGGAAATTTATTTTGAGTGTCTTCATAGTTTTTTTTTTTTTTAAATACACCAATTCTTATATACTGCAGGAAAAACGAAAATAAATATTATGATGCAAATTTGCAAAAAGCAGCATATGCATCAAAATAAACTATTTCCAGCAGTGCAATATGAGTCCTAAGCATCGCAGAAACGACACAGAAAGTCATAAAGTCAAACATAACTTTTAAAAAACACCAGTATAGGCTCATGAGGCCCTGATGGTAAAAAACGACATTTTCGCGAAAATGACGTCACTTCCGGTTTCAGGCAGGTCATGGCGGACGTCTATTCCAACATAGGAAGTGTTACAAGCAGCTGATCGGATCGGCAAAGTGTGTTTCTGGAATATTGTTTTTGTTGCTGCAAGTGCTTTTTATGCAGTTTTTGCAAAGCTATATGTGGAAGGAAACCGTGACCGAGGACAAGCTGATGGCATAAGATGTAAGTACAACTCCTCTGGTTTCATATGCAAAAAAAATTATTGCGCTAGCTTACGTGGTTGCAGTGCTACCGGGATTTAAAAGTAGTTGCGCAAAACGGAGCGTGCCCGCTCTGACCGGTTTTAAAGGGTTAAGGCCAGTTTGGGCGGTTTCCCACCATAATCCTGTGATGAGCTCGTTTGGACAACATATCAAAGGTGTACAACATCGCCTCCACCGATGACATTTGGCAAATCTCACTTGTCAATAAGTGGATTTAGTTGTTCAGTTCTTATCTATTGTTTACTACATTAAGACTCTTCACTCAAACTGTTAGCCCATGGGTTCATACTAGAGACTAGATCTATGTAAATTCATCCACACATATGTGCGATACACTGACAGTCATTAACCTTCTCAGGTTTCTGCGCTCACTGAATGAAGCCACTTTGCACTCGTCAGCATAGTTTTGTTCTTCCCCATATGAACTATTTAAGGTATGTAACACCTTAATTTTTTTTATTGCAAACGGTTTGCATGTTTTTTTTAAGTAACGATAACTAATTGGATTTTACGGTGTAGGGTAAAGGACGCTATTAAAGTCATCTCCTACTTTGATGTTGTAATTGTTATGATTAGGCAAAGTAGTGAACAGCTTAGTGAAAAAAATCCTCATTATCCCAACATGGAGCACTTAGAACAACACTGTTGAGGCGACTGTTGTTGTATTTGGCGCTGTGTAAATAAATTGAATTGAATCATTGAGCGTATACTGATTGTAAAATAAAAGGAGTTGAGAACAAGTGACCCCAAACGATTACATAACACCTTGCTGGATCTGAAATTCTTTCCTCTGACTGAAAAGTCACATCTTTTTGTAGCAGCACCCCTGGCTTTAGCAGTAAAATTTGAATAGAAAACCTCACCAACCTGCTTTTGTTTGAGTAAAAAAGTGATACTGTGATTTTTGCTTTATCTGTCTATATTCAACATTCACTACCATTCACCCAAAACAAAGGGGGGACCTCCTAAACACTTAGCTTCTCCTTGAACTATATTGTGAACATGAGTGAATGAACTAAAAACACAAAAGTTGCTTATGGAGTGAAACACACTCCACACATCCTTATATCAAATGTCCCAAATCTTCAGAGAGACCATCATCCGCTGGAGCTTGAGTTGCTTTCTTATTTGGCTTGCCCATGTCAACGGGTAAGGCTACGTGGTGTAGGAATATATTTAAAATTAGTTTCTGAACAATTCTGAAAGAGCGCTCCTGGTTTGCGGCGTACTCCGCAATTCCTCAAACTATAAGCTGATGTCACCATAATTCACAGGTTTGTCGGTTTGCTTCTTATAGCAAATGCCATTAAATTGATGTTATTGTTTGTGTGAGATCTGTCATACTGAAGAACAAAGCCACTGATGGGAAATCTGATGGCAGCTTTGTACATTTATAATTACAGTTTTTTACAGTCGCTAACAAGCGCCTACCCATACTTCAGATACTTTTTCTAAACTCTTAACACAGACCCACACCTACAAAACACAATTGGCCAAATGGATAATATCCTTCCCAAAAATACACTTTGTTAAATATATACTAACTCCTCATTTCAAAATTAGAACACATCTTTCTCTGCACACACTAACTGTACAAAAACACTATAAATCTGACTCAAAATGAAATTAGTCTGTCAAAGAATAACACTTGTTTTCACTTCACAAGGTACATGCAGTCAATCAAAGTACACCAGGTTTCAAAATACTGGCTATTATTGACATTACAAAAACTGCATAGACCTTTATGTTTCAGTGTCACAGGTATTTGCATGCGAAACATGCAATCCACCATATTGACACCAGAAATGTCTTGGTTGGTAACTGTATGTCCACATGTACAGTAATGTTCACATTCAAAAGCATTCCAGTAAAAAGCACACAAGTTTTTGTTTCTTTACTGTTTACTACAGGAGGTACAGTAGAAACACGGTATGATAGGACAGAGAAAGTTTTACAGTATTGCTTACAGTGAACAAAATATCCATGAAACACAAAGAGCATTCTGAACAAAAAAACAACAGCAAAAAGCCAAGATAAAAAGGGGGGGAGGGGGAGGGGGGCTAAAAAAAGGCAAAAAATTTGCATCTAATCTCTGCGATCTTCAGGGTTAGGCCACATGTTTTCATCAACATCACATCTGATGTTATCCAAGTCGATGCACCTGGGATAAAACCGCCTGGTATGTCGGATCCACCCTTGGCAATCGTCAACTGTGATATCCCTGGAGCCAGCATCCATGGCTTCGAGGAGGGACATCTGGTCATGTGGCTGATGGTCATAAACCTTCCACCGCCATGCAGAAAAAAACTCCTCTATGGGGTTGAGGAAAGGTGAATAGGGTGGAAGGAAGAGACTTACCAGTCTTGGGTGGACTTCAAACCATGTTGTTATTGCTTGCGAGTGATGGAAAGCCACATTGTCCCAGGTAATTACAAAGGTCCTCATGTTTTCACCCTCCTGACCCTGCTCTGGAACCAGGCGCTGGTGGAGATCATTGAGAAAGGCAAGCAAGCGCTCTGTATTATAGGGTCCAACCTGACATCTGTGAAGGAGTAATCCTGCATTTGCAATTGCTGCACACATGGTAATGTTTGCCCCTCTCTGTCCTGGCACATCAACTGTGGCCCTTTTTCCAATTACATTTCGTCCACGTCGACGCCTTTTGGCCAGATTGAATCCTGCCTCATCGATGTATATGAATTCATGAGGGGCCTGGTTGGCCTCCAATTCCATAACTCTCTGAAACAAAGTTTATGTAAGTCATGTTAATACTGTATACCATACTGTACTGTAACCTAGTATTGTGTAGGTTACCTACTTGCAAAGTGCAAAGCTTATAGAACTGGACATTGGATTGAATATACACTATACCTGGACATATTGTCGTCGTAGCTCCTTGACCCTCTCACTGTTCCTCTCAAAGGGAACAGTGTAGAGCTGCTTCATCCACACTCTGTGTTTGGACAATGTCCGCGTAATGGTTGTGAGGCTGATTCTATCGATATTGTCAAATATCTCATGGTCCGCCACAATTCTAGTTTGAATTTCACGCAGTTTTATTGCATTATTTGCAGTAACCATTTCTACAATGGCAAGCTCCTGATCATTACTGAGGAGCTTTCCTCTTCCCCCAGAGGGTGGAAGACGTTGCATTCTTTAGAAAGACAAAAAATTCAACATATGCATTACTGTATGACCATATTGACATGTCAAGTGAGAATAGAAACAATCCATGTAAAATGCAATACTTACCTGTTGGTTTGTTGAAAGATGCGTATAATGGAGGCAACCGTTGACCGCCTCAAATTGGGCTGCACTCTTTCACCAGCCTCTCTTAGTGAAAGACCATGGTTGATTACATGGTCAATGATAGTGGCACGAATTTCATCACTGACTACTGTTCTTGCAGCCCTTGGAATGCCACCACCACGCATTCTTACACCTCTACCTTGCCCTCTCCTTGGGCCTGCTCTTCTCCCTGGGCCCCTTGCTCTTACTCTTCCTCGACCAAACATTACAGTGTTTGTCTTTTTTTTGTTTCCAAAAACATCACTCCTCAAGGTCTTGCCTTATAAACCCCACTGAGTCTAAGCCAGAATGGCAGAAGCTGTGGTTGGCCCAATTTACCCAACATAAATCAGCTGTGTGTCAATTATTCAATTGTTTGTTTGTTTATTATCAGCTGAGATATATTTTTGATATTGATATTGTTTTTGTACTGATATCATTGCAGGGGCAGAGGTTTTTATACTGTATCTACGGTTTGGAATATTGTTTTTGCTATTGTGGGATGTTGTGTGTTAACATTCGTAGACACTACAAGAACAGTCCATAGTTTTGTTGGGAGGTATAACTTGTCTGTTAAGAAAATGTAAGCATTGTGGAAATGTGTTCACTGACTGCATATTGGGTGAACACGACATGAAATGTGTGAATGGTATGGCCACAACAGACCGATCCTGTGCTAATTGTGTTTAGAGTTTTGCAAATGTGACAACTGTTTGGACAAACGCTTGTTAGCGACTGTAAAAAACTGTAAACACATTTTAACAAGCTCTCCAACACCACTGGCTGAAATACAGCCCCAAACCACGATAGAGCCTCCAGGATGTTTTACAGATGGCTGTAGACCTCTGTCCTGACCTCCTCTGTACATCCTGCAAATTTGAACCACTAATTTTAAGCACTAATTCTAATTTGGCCTAAAATCTTAGCCAAACTGAAATAAATGCATAAACATTGGGCATTTACATGCCACATTTCTTATGGTATCTTTGGCACTTTTAAGAGGCTAAATTCAGAAATGAAAAGAGAGACAAAGTCCAAAGAAAAGTTAAAGTATTGCTGCTGTAAATACTGTTCGAGGGCAGAAAGAAGCCATTTGAAATTGTTTATGTCATGTACAGTGGTCCCTCGTTTATCGCGGGAGTTACGTTCTAAAAATAGTCCCACGTGTGGGACTAATAAAGGTTATCTTATCTTATAACCTGCCATAGGTGAAATCCGCAAAGTAGCCAACTTTATTTTTTACAATTATTACAGATGTTTTAAGGCTGTAAAACCCCTCGAACACTCGTGTATTTAATGCACCTCAAACGCCGATCTTTCTTCCAGATAATGAGCAAATAAAACACTTAATGAATAATGCTAAAAAGTTAAATCATTTTCATTCAATAATAATCATTTAAACTGACTGATTCTTATATAGTGAATTTCTGCTCTATAAAAATCATTTATACTACTTTATCCTCATTCTCACAAACATTTTTGCTTTCTATCAACATTCACACTCGGATGAACACATCAGGATTTGGCATTGTGCTCAAGGATATTTTGGCATGCAGACTGTATCAGCCAGCAATCAAAGCACAGATGACCTCTTCTACTTTCTGAGCTAGATCCAGCACATTTACACTTCATCACTTCACAAACAGTAATTTATGATTTACTTAGCCTGAGAAAAAGATCCAAAGTAAATGTGATAATAGTTGCAAGTTTATCCTTATTTGTAACTGGAGGATGTGGAATGTTCCACTGACGCCAGTTGGATACAGACCGGTGTTTTATTTCGTTTTGCAGAGAGTCCCATAATAAGACCAAAGCATATGTGCTGTACTGTGTTAATGTACAGCAGCATTAAGCTTGACGAAAACGGCTGCCAGGATTACAGTTTTTTACAGACGCTAGGACACATTTCCCAATACTTAGGTCACTTTTGCAAAACTCCTCACACAGTGAGCACAACAGAAGTCTATGTGGGCTAAACTGAGGACCAGTTATCATTGTTTTGGCACAAAATGCATTCAATGACTACATCTCTCAAATTTCATGAATTATTTTCTCACTCAGACACAACAACTGCCAAAAATCTTTGTACGTACAGGACATTTTGCATGTGCTTACATACTGTTTTCAAAAATGTTAAACTTATGGTCAAAACAATAACACAATGCAAAACTTGAAAAGACAGCAAAATCCAACAGCAATATTTCATTGAAACATATTTTAAATCTAAAAATGCAGTTTAACCAGCCACAGCTGATTCTCATTGTAGATGAACATCTACACAGGTGTTACTGCTTCAATCTTTCAACTCCTTCAATTCTGGCAGCCAGAAGATTCTTTCCTAGGTGTGTTGCCCTAGATGACATAAGATGTGATGTGGATGAGAACCTGTGGCCAAATGGAGAAGACCGAGTAGATTAGCATTACTATTGTATGTGTATCAGTGGATGGTGTGTATACAAATTCTTGTATTTTGCGATTTCTTAGTGCAAAAAACTAAAAATACATAAACAAATATTAACGAATTCTGCATGATGTCTGATTCATTCCAGTAACATATATTGAAATTATAAACAGAGATGTGTCCTTGTTTTACACAAGAAAACACTGTGTAATGCTACATGTTGTAAGTGTTTTTTAGGTCATTGTTTTGTGGGTGACAAAGTGTGTTTGTCGGCTGTCAACCTTTGCTAGTGTTCTGGAAGAATGAGTTTATTTGAGACCTGAATAAAGTGTTTTGGTAGTTGTAGTGCATTTTGAATGTGAAATGAACTGCTTTGCCAAGCTGACGGTCAGTTAGGAGAATTGTGTGAAGAGTTTTGCAAAAGTGACCTAAGTATTGAGAAATGTGTCCTAGCGGCTGTAAAAACTGTAACTTTTGGAGTGAAACTGTGGAACAGTTTACATGTGGACCTACAGCAATGTTCACCTGTTATTTAGTTTTAAAAGAACTTTTTGAAACTTGCTTTTGGAAGAATATTATGAAGTTATGCTAATTTATATCTGAATTATAGCCGTCATGGTATCTATACTTTCTCCTCTCTTTTTTTAGTTTTTGTGGGGCAAGTTTATACAATAATAACATAGTAAATCAACAGTGTTGAGCATTTGGTAGGGACCAATAAAGATGTATATATTACTTCTTATTGCATTTTGGACTTAATGACTGAGTGTTTATCTTATGTTATAGAGACTTTGTTTATCTTGTCTGACCACATGTGTATGTGTATGTTTTGGGTTCATCCTCATCATCAATTTCCTTATCTTATATTATTACAGGACAGGTGTTTGAAGCACTCTATGAGTCATAAAGATCTAAACACTAAAAAATGTTTTCCTTTGCATGTCTTTTGATGTCTTAATTTAAAAAAAAAAATCCTTAAAAACGTATATATTGCAATATATATTTCTGACAGAAGTATCAGAAAAAACAAAAACACCCCCTGCAGGGCTAACAATCAGAGCTTTGGGAAACAGCACCTCCCACATGTGATCAGGAATTATTTATGAACTTTAATGACGAGCATGTGTTACTCTTCCCTGAGGCACTGGGGCTTTTCTTTTTGTCGCTGTTTTTGAGGGTGTGTGTTTGTGTGTGTGCGTGTGTGTGTGCGTGTGTGTGTGTGTTTGTGTGTGTGCGTGTATGTATGTGTGTGTGTGTGTGTGTGTGTGTGTGTGTGTGTGTGTGTGTGTGTGTGTGTGTGTGTGTGTGTGTGCGTGCGTGCGCGCAGCGGCAGGGGGATTAAGTACTACTGCAAATTTTAAAAAAGCTAAAATGACTAACATGATGACTTCCAACTGACTAAATGGGTAACATCAATAGAATTGATTCCTCAGACATTGTCTACTGTCAGTGTGTCTGCTGTGTATGTCATAAGGAGCTGATCAGAGTGAGTGTGCCCATGGAAAAACATATAGGCTGCTATAGGAGATAAACTCCATGTGTTAAGATGACTTGTGGAATTAGTGAAATCTGTTTTTGTCACAAACCTGTCCCATGGTACTGGAAGGCTGTTGTAATGCTACTGGTAAATCGAGCTGTACCATTACGCCTTTGACTGTGCTTTGGTCAGCCAAGACAGAATCCAAAAAATTGAATTTAGACTACGGTTGGATTACCTGTCGCACCGAAATCTGGTGACCTCTGTGTCACTTTTAAAATCCTTTCTGCAACTCCTTTCATCATGGGAAAGGCCACTCTGCCAATATTTACCCTTGTTTTATCCTGATGCTGATCATGCTTTCTGTCATTTTCAGTGATGGGAATAACGGCGTTACAAGTAACGGCGTTACTAACTGCGTTACGTTTTTCAGTAACAAGTAATCTAACTAATTACTATTTCTATCGTTACAATGCCGTTACCGTTACTAACAAGAAAATGCAGTCGTGTTACTATTTTTCAACAAACAGACGGTTGAAGCTGTGTCAGTTTACCGCATCTTATATCAGCTGCAGGAAGTAGCTGTAAGTAATCTGGGCGCTACAGCTTTAAGCAGCTGCGCGCTCCCGCGGACAGTGATCACTTTCTGCCAGATGATCAGTTTTTGGCAAAACACCTGGAGCTCAGGGGGCAAAACAATCGCACGAGTGCTGCTGTTTGACTGAGGAAGAATAAAGTAGTCGTGGTAAGCCAATCACATGACCACTTCAAGATGACAAAGCAACAAGTTTTTAAATTGTGTTGATAGGCCACGCAAAACCAGAGTCATGATAAACAATATGTACGCGGCGTTTTTTCCTGAATAGTTTCGTCATGTTTACTGTCTAAGCACAGCGCTGCGAGCACTCTCTGATTATGACCAAGAAAACAAAACAACAAACAACCCGTTCGTGTTGGTGGAAAAATGCACCATGTCGACCAATCAAAAAATGATATGGCAACATGACATTTAGTTGTTTAGGAAGAGGGGGAAGATTTAGGAGTGACCGCGAGAGAGAGAGAGAGAGAGCAGAAAAGGAGAGACAGCAAGTTTTGAGATGTGAGAGATTTGTGACGTTTAGCGTGTTTGGAGTGTGTAGATAACGTGTTGTCTTGTGTAGTTAGTGTGTAGTGTTGTGGATAGTTTTGTGTTGTGTGTCAGAACAATGAGGCGACTGCTGTCTCCAGGTAGAAACAGGAGTGACACACCTGCTGCTGTCAGACCTGCAGGTATCAGGCTGTGATGTTTCCTTTATAGTGGACAGAAATATTTGGAGTGGCACAAATAATTTGTGGCATCTTATTGAAGAACAGCTGATTGTTCTGTAAACAGTTTGAAATGGCTGCAAATAACTTTGTTTGCAAAACTTGTACATATGATTTTAAAATTGACAATTTATATTTGCATTGAAAGTTATGAAATATGATTCATTAAACATGTTTGTGGTTGTTACGGTGAAAATATCACTTTTTCTACTCTGATTTTATGTTTTTTGTCTGATTTCAGATCAATTGTGTTAATACAGTATATCAAAATGAAAACATGACTGTAAATTCAGACACATGAGGCTGTGCTGAAAAGAATGAGACCAAACAAAGTAAATAGTTTTTAAAGGTGAAATGTGGAGGAAACATCAAATGGCCAATTATACCCTGGAACCCAGAGGGTTAAACTTTTTTTTAAAGTAACACAATAGTTACTTTTCAAGTAATTAATTACTTTTAGAATCTTGCAACTCAATTACTAATTCAGTTACTTTTTTGAAGAAGTAACTAGTAACTATAATTAATTACTTTTTCAAAGTTACTTGCCCAACACTGGTCATTTTTGGCGAAGGGGATCACCTATGAAATGATAAAACATGATTATGACCCTCAATGTCTTGATTCTGAAGGTGCGGGCCCAAATTTAAACACCTATGAGTTGTCTTTGCTGTCCTCCATGTGTGGTCGGTCTCTGGCCATTTGCCTCAATTGTGCATGCTCCAGTTTTCAATTCCTCTGGCATGCTATGCAGTTCTTTTTGGATTGCATGGTCAGACATGCTATATAAGGAGATACTTTTCAGGCTAGGTTTTTTCTTAGAAGGAATGGCCATCCTGTCAGCTATTTGTCACAGGCCCACAGAGAAGTGATTTCACACCACGTCCCATGTCCGACTGACCCCGTCAGTCAGCATGCCGCTAACCATTAATCCCACTTTAATGTCCAACTGAGCGTGAAGGAATTTGGAAAACAAAATTCTCCTTGAGAGGATGATGGCAGCCTTCAACCTCCACCACTGACACACACACACACACACACACACACACACACACACACACAGAAGGGAAAGACAAGTGACAGAAAAAGTCACACTTAGTGTCTTTTCTCTCCTTTTTTCTTTCCCTCTCCTCCTGTTGGCCCTCATTTCCCCTTTCCTATCTCCCGCTCCTGTCTGTTTCAATTGTAATAACTTAAAAGTAAAAATACATAAATACATAATGAAGATCGAACAAACTATGGCAATCAAGTGGACTAGTTGGGAAAAGCCGTAATGATCCACTTGTGAAAGTAAATCTGTTGGGCATTCTGCTTGGCCTTCAGACAATAATTCTGATTGCTACAGTGTCAGACAGGACAGGTAAAAAAAAAGGCACACTTCCACTAAGATGTTGTTTCCACCACACCCCTTCACCTCCCACCACAGAGCCAGACATGAACAAATCTTCTCTATGGTTTTCCTCTTGTCCTCCTGTCAGCCAGCTGCATATTCAGCATCTTCTTGTCCAATATAATATCCACTATCCTTCCTCTGCACTTGTCCAAACCATCTTAGCATTGTCTCGCTAACTTTCCCTCCAAGCTGCTCAATGTAAGCTGTCCCTGTGATATAATCATTTATAATCTGTCTAACCCTCACCACACCACCTTCACTTTTTTCATATCTATTCTTAAGAACACTAATTTGCTGCAAATTCTTTCCAGTTCGATCTCTCTGTATAGCGACTCAGTGCAGGTCATTTTCTTCTTTCTTTGTGTCCCCCCAGAAACACTCTCTACCACTTCATCCAAGTCACTCAGAAATCCTCTTTGTCCTCTCACTGATATCCACCCTGTGGGGCATACGCACTGACAACATTCAACCATCGCCAGTCATAGTCCCGACATTCGAACCTCTCCAGACTCTGGGCCGATTTTTTGTCCCAGTCCAGCCCTGGGTGTATCCATATAAATGGCCCACCCTGTACTCATGACTCATGGACTTCAAAGTCCATCAGCCAGAGGGTGGTAGGTGCTGGTCCGAACAGATTTAATGCCTGGTTGGTAATTTGTAGAGAGAGATATGAACGATGTGCCCTGGATTATAAGGCACTGGATTATAAGGCACTGGATTATAAGGCGCATTAAGCGAAACCAAACAGTCAAATATGTCAAACTTTACTCAACTCATACTTCTTGCTTCCTCCACTTCTGTACCAATGGTTCATTAATGTTGAATTCTCTCCAGCTGCTCTATTCCCATGTTGTTGCAGTATGTGAATGACTAACCTCGTATTGTGGATGGATTATCTCAGTTTTTCTCCTGCCTGAAGTTTGGTCTGTTTACAGCATCCTGCCATCCGATTGCATTTGTCCTTAACCATCGGGAACCCTCATGTTAACTTTCATCGAGTGGAAAAAGTTAGCGTTCATCCTTCAGCTTCACTGTGTTTATCAGATTCAGAACACTTTATTTATCCCCAAGGGGCATTTAAGAGACTGACTTTGCTGACCGTACACAAACATCACATTGGGGAAACAGGTCAGGCTGGGTAGCTGGCCGGTCAGCCGCACAAGCATGGAACGACCCGGAACCGAACAACAATGGAAAATGCACAACATGAGGAAAGACGAGGAGAAAAAACGAACTCCCCCCAGACTGAGCTCCAACAGCTATGTTATTTTATGCTAACATAGCTGTGTCGCTAGCGATCACATAGCACATCATTATATGCTAGCTAGCCCAACTTCAGTAACCCTACAAACGTCACTGCTGTTTAGTTTTCTGTCTTCATTTATGTTGGAAGTGATAGCAGAGCTGTACGTTTTAATTTTTTCATAAATCTCTCCGTCAGAACATGCTATATCATGCTTAGGTGGAAACTAGCAAGCTAACTCTCTGCTAACTTCTAACTCTGTTATATTTAATAAATTCTGTTTTCGTGGATGCCTGGATGTTAAACTTAATTGTTACACCTGGTAAAGCACTAACACTCATCATTTTATTGAAGATGAAATAATTTAGAGAGTTCTTAACTCTCAGTGATGCCGCAGTGTTTGTCTGACTTTGGGAGCTGAAGTGGAGTTTGGACCCAGATCACTCCACGAGGTTCCTGACTACGGTAGCCGTAATGCTCCAACAATCCATCAATCGGTGCGACTTCGTAGCTTACCAAAGTCGTACTTAACCATTTATTGACAGATTTTTGAGTGGCGTGTACCACATAAAATCGGTTCGAGGTCAGTAAGCACAACAGGAATGCATACATATTCATACACTTTTGATTTTTGAGAAAATTTAAGGATTTTATGTGCACCTTATAGTGCGTAAAATACGGTACAATGTCATATTATCTATGTTACAGATAATCGTAGCATGTTATGTAAAAGATGTTTCTATATCTGCGATTACCACAACTAGATGACTGGAACTGAAACTGTGAACAGGGAAAGAGACTGTAGTCCTTTGTGGACACTACAAAGTCTCACATAATTTGATCTTTATGTCAGGTAGTCAGTAACCCATGAGATGGCAGATAATTACATATATTTCCGGTAGCAGCTACTAGATTATGTCAAATGCTCTTAAGAAATCAAAGGAAGTGATCTTCACTGTACAGCTTTTATCTAAATGGGAGTATGTGGCGCAGACTTCACTTGAAGGTAGTGATGGTGTGGTGTGTGGAAGCCAAAAACTGTGGTGGATATAAATTTGTGGAACCAGCACCCCAATGCAGGATGTGTGGATCCTATGAGTCTAACCCAGCAGGCAGAGCAGAGCTTGGATAGATGGGTGAGGGGACTGGTTTTAACAGCCTCTGGTGTCTGGAGGTCCACCCTGCGTATCTCAGTTTTTCCCCTTTACTGTTTCACAAAGGGTTAAAAGGGAATGGGCACAATTTAGAATTTATTTGCAGGATATTTTCTTAAAGCAACTTAGTAGGCAAAAGTGGAAAAGTGGAATCAAATAATAATAATCACAAAGTAATAATCTAATCACCTGAATTATACTTGTATAATTAACAGCTAATGCTGACCTTGTTCTGATCTTTGGTAGAAAGCAGGTTGGAGGTAAGAATGAGCACAACCAGATCTGATGATGCACTTTTCCCTTCTGATTCTTTAATCTAACACGTCAGAAATGAGCAGAGAAAAAAACAAAAAATGCAAACAGAATTTGCAGGTTCACATTTGCCTCTGAACCTGCAGTGGGAACTCATTGTTGCTGACATACAATCATTCAAGCCACACCTTATTATCTCCTCTCTAACTGACTTTTTTAAATCCATGACTTAAAACAGGGTTTAAACTTTAAAATTACTTAATGACATTTTCTTCTTTTCTATGTTATACTTAATTTGTCAATAATTCCATCACATATGAATGTTCAGTCAAATATGAATATACTATACTTGTATGTTAATAATGTTTTATTCAGCTCATGCAATTCACTGAAGTCAAGGAAAACTGGGTGTGGCAATTGTGCAGACAAGCGATGCACTGAAAATGGAACAGCTTTACACTCTCTCCTTAGTGGGAAAACTACTGTCTTCAAAACTACAATGTGCAGAGACTACACAGTGTGCATTTTACTTTGCCACACTGAACAGGCAGTGAAAAATATTATTTCATTGCAAAAGTTGGAATTTTAAAGTAGAAGGAAGATCTAGGGCAACATTAACTAACCAGCACACAGCATTCATTTGATGTTAAAAAACTGAATGTACTAAGTAAAGGAGTGTCATTTGGTGGCTTGCCTTGTGCATATGTATTTTTAAAACCTTTACTTTCAGGAGAAGAATTAAATTAGTCACGCAAATGTGAATTACGCCGTCTGCACTAAACTGCCACAGTACCACAGACTGTCCAAAATCTAATGCTGAGAAAAAATATGTCTTATGCCTTGTGGTGGTAGTGATAGTTGCTACTAAGAGTTATCAGAAGTTATCAGAACGATCACATAATTGGCACTTTGCATTGATGGCTCAAAGCCTCAGTGCCTCTTCATTCAGTTCTCACGCTGAGTGTTTAGAAGTGAGCCCCACCTTTTGTTCCTCAATAACACCGGGATTTTCACTTTGACAGGAATTAATTGAAATGAGCTTCTTTTTCTCAAGCCACTTTTTTTTTCTCAGCAGTGCGCACACAGCGAGCAACCTCTAACAAATATTTATCTCTATTGCACCATTTTTGCCTGAGCTTACACTGGATTGTTTATTTAGTTTGTAGGCCTGCACCATTCTCTCACTTCTGGATTATTGAGCCACTAATTCACAGTTCAGAGTTCAGGTGTACATTTAACACATTTTTGTGAAAAACTCTAAATATGTCAGCGGTTGCAATGCAGTTATAATTAACATTTATATGATCTGTGCAACTTTGCTTATCATGTCGATGGTTTTCATGACTGGTGGGCTGTTACGTCGCAATGAATTATGGGACGGCATTTTCTCCTATCCTTTCATAAAGGATGGTTCAGTGTATCCTATGCTAAAGGAAGCAATGATGCTCCTTTCCTTAATCTTTGGAGAATTTTCACAGCTCATATTACTGCCCCCACACAGATATGTCTGGCTGATGTCTCTCAGTTAGAAACCCTCCTAAACAAAGTGAACTATTGGAATGCACCCCAAGTCTTTAAGTAAACATTGAGATGTTAAAGCTGGGCCCTGTGAGATTTCAGTCCTGGCCTTTGTAGTTATGTTGTGGTTGAAAAAAGGAGTCAGCAGTGCAAAACCAGATATAGAGGTCAATATCATATGTATTATTTCACGAAACAGAATTTGTGAATATAACCTGCCCTCAAATAATGACATTTTGAAATCTTCCGAAATCCTCATGAACAAAAAGGGTTTGTATTTCAGCAGCTTCCTCTGATTGGTGCTCAGGGTAGCTGACAGTGAGCATTGCCCAGTTGTGGAATGTTTGATAGGGATTCACATAATTTAGCAGTGCTTCCTGTCAGCTGGTTTCAGAGAGGTCTGAAATGCCCTTTTGCTCTGATATACACTACCAGTCATAAGTTTGCATACACCTTTTTTTTTAATGGTTTTTCTTCATTTTTACAACTTTCTACATTGTAGATACAAACTGAAGACATCAAATGTATGAAGCCAGATATGTGGAATTATGTGGCAAACAATAAATTGATAAATAACTAATTTTAGAATCCTAAAAAGTAGCCACCCTATGTTTTGTTGACACTGCTGCAAACCCTCGGCCTTCCCTCAATGAGCTTCATGGTGTAGTCACGTGAAATGGTTTAACTTCACCGGTGTGCATGTCAGGGTTTATTTCTGGAATTTCTCTTCTTCATGGGGTTGGGACCATCATTTGTGTTGTGCGGAAGTCAGGTTGGTACACAGCTGACAGCCCTACTTGACAAATGTTAGAATTCATATTATGGCAAGAACCAATCAGCTAAGTAAAGAGAAACAACAGTCCATCATTACTTTAAGAACTGAAGGTCAGTCAGTCCGGAAAATTGCTAAAACTTGTCCCCAAAGTGCAAAAACCATCAAGCACTATGTCAAAACTGTCTCACATGAGGACCGCCCCAGGAAAGGAAGACCAAGAGTCACCTCTGCTGCTGAGGATAACTTCATCTGAGACACCAGCTGAGACACATTAACAGCACCTCAGATCAGAACCCAGATAAATGCCACGTAGAGTTCAAGTAGCAGACACATCTCTACATCAACTGTTCAGAGGAGACTGTGAATCAGGCCTTTATGGTCAAACAGCTGCTAAGAAACCACAACTAAGAAAAGCAACAAGCAGAAGAGATTTGTTTGGGCCAAGAAACACAAGGAGTGGACATTAGACCAGTGGAAATCTCGGCTTTGGTCTGATAAGTCCAAATCTGAGATCTTTGGCTCCTCCCACCATTTCTTTGTGCAGAAATGGTGAACAATGATCTCCACATGCATGGTTCCCACTGTGAAGCATGGAGGAGGAGGTGTGATGGTGTGGGGGGGCTTTGCCGGGGAGACTGTTGGGGATTATTCAAAACTGAAGGCACACTGAACCAACCTGGTTATTACAGCATCCTGCAGCGACATACCATCCCATCCGGTTTGGGTTTAGTTGGACCATCATTTAATTATTAATAGGACAATGACCACCAAACACACCTCCAGGCTGTGCCAGATGGCCTGGCCTCCAAAGTCACCTGACCTAAACTCAGTCAAGATGGTTTGGGATGAGATGGACCACAGAGTGAAGGCAAAAGGGTCAACAAGTGTTCAGCATCTCTGGGAACTCCTTCAAGACTGTTGAAAAACCAGGAGCTCATGAGCTCATTGAGAGAATGCCAAGAGCAGTAATTAAAGCAAAGGGTGGATTTTTGAAGAATCTAAAATATAAAACATGTTTTGAGTTATTGACACTTTTTTGTTTACTACATAATTCCATATGTGTTCATTCATGGTTTTGACACCTTTAGTAAGAACCTACAATATACATCGTCATGAAAATAGAGAAAAAACATTAAATTAGGGGATGTGTTGAAACTTTTGACTATATCTCAGTTTTGCATTCACATTTTTTTTCAAGTGATGAGATGCTGTTGTATTTCTTATTTTCCCCAGGTATGTATGGGCCAGATGAGGGCTGGGCATCTGCCTACCCACAATGTGGAGAGAGAAACCAGTCACCAATCAATATTGTGGATAAGGATACCAAAATATCCAGAGAATATCAGGAGCTGACACTGGAGGGTTTTAACATAGAATCTTCAAATAAGACATCTATGAAGAACACTGGCAAAACAGGTAAACATAACACATGTTCTGTTTGTCCTTTTGTTGAAGTTTCTTTTTTTGTTCTTGATTTATGCTTCCCTTTACAACAACAATCTTTGTCTTTAGGAGGGGAGATAATTTCTATACCTTGGCGTATCTTGTCTGACATTGTACGGGCATGAATTCTCACATTAACATTGACTTTAGCTGGGCAAGCTGAGAGGCCTGCAGCTTTTTCAGGTGGTTTGTTCGGCACTGTAGCAATCAGAATTATTTTCTGAAGGCCAAGAAAAATGCCCAGTGGATTTATTTTTTCAAGTGGATTATTACGGCTTTGCCATGTCCACTTAAATGATCTTTATGATTATTACTTAATTCATTTATTTTTAACTTTTAAGATATTACAAATGGAACAGACATGACTGGGGGATAGGAAAGGTAAAGATGTAGAATAGAAAAGTTCAAGAAAAGGAGAGGGGAAGAAAAATAGAGGGGAAGAGGGACAGAGAGAAAAGACAAAAAAAATCTGCTGGATTACCTGCTGGAAGAAAAAAAAAGCAAAAAGAGAACAACCACAAGAGAAACCACAGCAAGAACCTAGATAAGTGTAAGTGACCAATAGATATTGAATGTTAATGAGCAGCGCGCAAGACCGACAATGCATGACATGCTTTGACGCAGCAGCCAAGGAAGATACAGTATGTGTCTGTGCACACCTGTGTGCATGAGCGCGCTTGTATTCAAAAGGTCTGTGAAGGTTCTCAGTCATCCAGGTCATCGTAGTCAAAGGAGCTTGCAAAGAAAAGCGTCTGGACTTCTTTAAGTTGCTTGACTCTCTGACTCTCTTTAAGTTGCTTGACTCACCAACTCTCTGCCATCTATAATCCAGTTTTGAGTTCCCTTCCCAGACGCCTTAACGCCCACTCACATCCTGGGCCATCTGACCTCAGGAATTCGCATGATAAGGTGGGGCCAGGTTTCACAATGAACACACCCGAAACTCTGGCTGATTGGGACCCAAACCCAGTTTCCCACCTTGGCTCAGGCGATTAGAGGATCATCAGGGGGTCCTTTTGTCCCTCTGTGGGGGGAAACTCCCACTAGGTTTATATCTGGGACTCTCCACCATTTGACCTTAGAACTGAAGAAGCTTCTCGGATGAGAGGTGAAACGTCTTCAAGCAACTTAAAGAAGTCCAGACGCTTTTCTTTGCAAGCTCCTTTGTATTCAAAAGGTTTCTCCACTATCTGATAGTGGGTGTGGGGAGCCATAGCCCTGCCCCCCAGGACATCAAGCAGGCATGGAGGAGATCCAGGCCCCAAATATCTTGAGGCCCCCCAATGCACGAGAGCCCAAGGAGGACAATCATGCAACCCACCTAGAAAGAGCTTAGGATAGTCCCAGACAGGGGGTCATGCAGCAGCCACATTGCAGAAGCTACAGGGGGCTGTGACGATGTGCCTGCAGGATCTGCCGGCAGCCAGCTGTGTCAGAGTGGACCTAGACCTGGGCCTGAAGGGCAGTTCAGAGTTCAGGTGTAGATTTAACACATTTTTGTGAAAAACTCTAAATATGTCAGCAGGTTGATAAATGCAGTTATAATTAACATTTATATGATCTGTGCAACTTTGCTTATCATGTCGATGGTTTTCATGACTAGTGGGCTGTTATGAGGGCCCAGGCCCCACCAAGCAGCCACCGGGAGTGAGCTAGTATGTATCTGAGCCCCCAGCCCTGGATACCGAGAACCACCAATGCACTGACAGCTGAGGGCATCAGCCACTGGCAGGGAGTGTGGTGGTGGGAGATAGATCCCTACACCAGGGGGGCCTCAGATGTTCCCAGAGAGGTGGAGTCTAAGACCCGACCTGACACATACACACAGACAAACAGGCACACACAGACACAAACATGCATTCCCACCCTCATGCACACATATACAAATACTCAGCACTTGCCCACCGTGGAGACACACAGAACAGCAGCAGGGAGGCCCAGCATCCCAGACCCCGACCAGACGGCCAACTCCTCCTCCCGAACAGAAAACGGGGGGAAAGAACCCATACCTCTCTCCGCCCACTCATATGTGTTGCTGTGTGCTGTTCTAAAGTGCATTTAAAACACGGGAGGGGCATGGTGTTTTCTGCAAGAAAGCAGCAGGTGTCAGCATGGCCCCTCCCGAGAACCCGCTGTTAAGTCTATTTGTTGAATGTTTGTCATTATGCTTCTTAAATTTGTAAGGTCTGAGTTCAGTCTATAGGATCAAGACATTCCTCTCTGTGCTGGGGGAGGTTTTATGCAGAAACATCCTATCTGAAAGATCTGTTTCTTGTGATGTTGCTTCCTGCTTTTGTGATCCTTTTGGTGAGCAGGAAGTCATGCACACAGAGACACATGCACACAGAGAGACACACTCACTCAAACACACACACACATTCTTACCTGCATACACACACACACACACACACACACACACACACACACACACACATATACATACAGTGCCTTGTCTTTGTAACCGGGGGGGTTTACGAGGGGAGGTACTAGTGTATTGTGTGAACTGTTTTCCCAATAAAAGGCAGCAACCATCAGGAGCTGGCCCCATTTGGGTTTAGCCTCATCCTGCCTGTCACACAGCACTAACCCTGACACCACTTGTGAATGTGAAAATAAATGGTAAGTGGTCTGTATTTGTATAGCGCTTTACTTGGTCCTAAGGACCCCAAAGCGCTTTAAACTATACACAATCATCCACACACTGGTGATGGCAAGCTACAGTGTAGCCACAGCCGCCCTGGGGCGCACTGACAGAGGCGAGCATAGTGTTTCAATTCTCTCTATAGCTCAGAAAATTGCAATAGAATGACAAAGGACCCTGTAAGGGACACTGTAAGCAACTGAAAAACAATTCTGCCTGGCAAATTAGCCCCACATGTGAGAATATGCTTTATAAGCTGATGGAAACTGACGGAAATGATCTTTAGTGAGGATGTATTCCTCAGAGAAAATCTGAAGGAGAAACAGACCTATATTTAGCATGTCTTAGAATATGTTTCTTTAATTTATGCATGTAAAGCTGTTTCATGCTGTGCACGTGCCCACATTCTGATGGTGTTTCAAGGAACCTTTGAAATTGTCTTCATGTCATCGATAGATGTCACATTTTTGTTTCTGTATCTGTTTTTAAAGAGAAATTATTTCCATGTCTGCTGAAAAATCTGATAAGTAATAAATCAAAGCTCACTTTTTTCATCTACCCACATAGCAAAATTGGTATGGCCCGGATCTGGCTTACACGTGGCCCACACATGGGCCAGCACAAGGCCATTTGCAGACACACTGGTGGTCCTGTGCTGGCCCAGAACAGTTTCAACTCTGGGCCCAGATGTCAGCCTAATGTGTACCTTAATCAAGCCATGTAATAACAACATGTGCCGGAACATAGGAGTGCAAAAGTAACATGACGAAACTCTGTTCAGACAGTGAATGGACTGATTCTTATATTGCACTTTTCTAGTCTCCTGGATTACTCAAAGTGCTCTATACAACATGCCACATTCACACACTTTCTCTAAACTTAGTGCTTTCTTACTACATTTATACACATTCACATTCTTGACATGCAGACCGGAGGAGCCAGGGATCAAACCACTAATCTTCCAACCAGTAGGTGTTCTGCTCTACCTCCTGAGCTACAGCCACCCAGTGGGAAGCATGAGTAAACCCTTACAAGGTTTTGGATAAAGTGTACACTCCCAAACCTGTGAAACCTGGTTTGAATTTGAATTTGAATTTGAAACGTTGGCTACCATAGCAGTATAGTATTGCAACATGGCATTTGGGTCTTCTAACTAAAATAGGAAAATAGGAAAATAAATAGTGCCATCAGTGCCAGGCCTGGCCCATATCTGGATGACATACCACTTACCATGCCAGAAGTCAGCCAGCAGTGCCTGCTTGACACCAGATGCGGGCCAGACCTGCCTGCTATGTGGGTAATCACTGTTTTCTTTTCTCTCCTCTTCTGTATTTCTTCCAGTCGCCATCATGTTGAAAGATCATTACTTTGTTCGGGGAGCAGGTCTACCAGGGAGGTTTAAGGCAGAAAAAGTAGAGTTTCATTGGGGTACAAGCAATGGATCGGAGGGCTCTGAACACAGTATCAATGGCCAACGTTATCCTGTGGAGGTAAGCTCAATTTTCTAAGGAAAAAAAATACAATATAATTTAAAATGTTTGAATATAATTTTTGACTACATTTATATTTCACCTTTAAAAGGTGTTTACCTTACCTTGTTTGGTAGACTTCTTTTCAGCACAACCTTACATGTCTTTACTTTTTTTTTCAAGTTCGACATATTGTATTGACAACATTTACTTTCTATTGCATGAAAAACATAAAATCCAAGTAGGCAAAAATTATTATTTTTTTACTGTGAAAACAAACACATTTAAGGAATCATTTTTATAACTTGAGATGCAAATATAAATTATAAAAAAATATATATGAATTGTGCAAACTTAAAAAATACATGCAATGGCTGGGGTGTCTTTTGTGCAACTATTTAAAACTTTTTCCTTTAGAACTATCAGGTGTCATAATAAGGTGCTACACAAATTATTTGTGCCATTCCACCACGAGACTGAGGGACAGGCCTTAGACCCAAAGACTTGACAACAGGAGCTGTATCACTTTGTCTGTTTTCCACGCAGAGACAGCATTTACATTTCAGTGTCCCTGTCGTGGCTATTTGGCCAGCATCTGTGTCATTCAACAGCCACCTTATTGTTTTGACACATAATACAAAAAACAAACAAAAAATACTACACTACAAACCAACTACACACTCCAAACAAGCTAATGTCACAAATCTCACATTTCAAATCTCGCTCTCTTGTCGCTGTCACTATCCCCGCTTCCTAAGCAAGCAAATGTCAAATGTTATCATTAGTGCTGTCAAAATTATCGCGTTAATTGTTAAGATCAATGCGAAATGTTTAATGCATTAAAAAAATTTAACGCTGATTTTGTTTTTTTATTAATTTCCTGTAATCTAAGACCTTTAAATTCATGAGCACCTCTGGAGGAGGGGGCAACAGTGTGCTATGCTGGCGTTTGGCCTGACAGAAATGATTAGAAGAAGAAGAAGTGACACCATGCTACTATCTAGCTAACACTAGCTAACACACGCAAGCATGGACGAGGGCGGACTTTTGGGTGGAAAGTTTCTCTTTAAGAAGTTGCCTGATGGCTTGTTGGACAAAACGAGAGTAAGATGCACAATTTGCAACGCTGAATTCAAGTACCACAGAAGCAGTTCATCACTGGCGTATCACCTGAGAGCAAAACACCCAACTGAATCCACCTCTACGGGACCTCGCCAGTCTACGCTTCAGGAGTATGGTGCTTGTGGACGAATAACAAAAAATGTGAGAGAAAAGGTAACCAATTCCTTGGTTGTTTGGATAGCTAAAAACTGCCGACCAGTTAGCATAGTAGAAGATGATGGACTGAGAGAAGTCATTCGTGCTGCATCAGGAGATGAGTGTTACAATCTGCCCTCGAGAGGAACCATTGTGTCGAGACTGCACACTTTGTATGGGGACCAGAGGGCTCAGCAGTCCAGCAAGCTTGTGCAAGTAAGGAATGTCGCTCTCACCGGAGACCACTGGACTTCGGTGAACAATGATAATTACTTAAAATATAAAGAATAAAAAAATGTAATTGGAGCCAGGCTATTAATAAAGTAATTGAGATTAATCGCAATTAATAACAGAAAATTGTGAGATTAGTTAGTTAATTTTTTTTAATCTATTGACAGCACTAGTTATCATATTGTCACGGTCCGGGGCAGCGGCCGTGTGGAGAGTGGAAGGAGGACCCAAAACGCAGCACTTATTCAGATGTGAGGGTGATTTATTGTTAATAACAAACACAAAGTGGAGATGGCAAACAGAACTAAGGACGAAACTAAACTGGGATAAACTACACAGAGGAGTGGCAAACCTGAACATGAAGGGAGAACAGCAGGGAGAACACGCAGAGGATTACACCAGGTAGGAACACAGACGACGCGACGAGGAGCAGAGGAAATCACACGCTATAAATACACAAAGAGACACTGGGAAATCACACACAGATGGGGGAAACAGCTGGACCTGATTAACCTGACGAGACAGGGGAACACTAACACCAGGGACCAACAGAGGGAGCACAAACCCAGAACCCAGTGTCTAAAATCCCAAACACAAACCATCCCAAAACAGCCATGAATAATAATGAAAGTAATAACAATAAGTACATAAACATAAAGTCACTGAGTCATGGTCGCAGGACCATGACAGTACCCCCCCCCCTCAAGGGCTGGCCCCCGACAGCCACAGAAACACACCACCAGATCCGGGCGGGCGGCAGGGGGCCCAGGACGGAGGGACCGGACCACGACCACGGACGGAGGCCCCAGAGTCCCAAAACAAAGATGAACACAAAACCCACAGGGGAGCAGAGTCCAAAGCACAGTTCAGGAGGCCGTCCACGAAGAAGGCAGCGGCGGCGCGTAAAAAGTTCAGGAGGCCGGCCGTGCGGAAGGCAACGGCGGCGCATAAAGAGTTCAGGAGGCCGGCCGTGCGGAAGGCAACGGCGGCGCGTAAAGAGTTCAGGAGGCCGGCCGTGCGGAAGGCAGCGGCGGCCACACAGGCGATGGCGGTCCGGGGGCCGGCCGTGCGGAAGGCAACGGCGGCCACTCAGGCGATGGCGGTCCGGGGGCCGGCCGTGCGGAAGGCAACGGCGGCCAGTCAGGCGACGGCGCTCGGCCAGTAGCCTAGCCAGCGGTCCAGAAAACGGCCGTTTAGCTCCAGACCCAAACGAGGCTGGGCCAGGCGAGGCTGAGGGCACGGAAGCCGGGACCGCAGCAGGCGGAGATGATGATGCAGACACAAAGGCTGGACCAGACGAGGATGCAGACACGAAGGCTGGACCAGGCGAGGATGCAGACACGGAGGCTGGACCAGGCGAGGATGCAGACACGAAGGCTGGACCAGGCGAGGATGAAGCCGGACCAGACGAAGATGAAGCCGGACCAGACGAAGATGAAGATGAAACCGGGCCAGGCGAAGATGAAACCGGGCCAGGCGAAGATGAAACCGGGCCAGGCGATGAAGAAGCTGCAGCTGAAGCTGGGCCAGGCGAAGCTGACGCTGTAGCTGAAGCTGGGCCAGGTGAGGATGAAGCTGGACCAGAATCAGGCGAGGATGAAGCCGGGCCAGGCGTGGATGAAGCCGGGCCAGGCGTGGATGAAGCTGTAGCTGAAGCTGGGCTAGGCGAAGCTGACGCTGAAGCTGAAGCTGGGCCAGGTGAGGATGAAGCTGGACCAGAACCAGGCGAGGCTGAAGCTTCAGGCTGAGGCGTGGCAGTAGCAGGTGGTAGCGCTGCAGGTGATGATACTGCAGGAGGCGGCGCTGCAGCCACAGGTGGAGAAGCAGCCACAGGTGGAGAAGCAGCCACAGGTGGCCGGACGGGATCCTCGGGCCCCCCAGCAGGCGAAACAGGAGGCTGGACGGGCTCCTCGGGCCCCCCAGCAGGCGAAGCGGGAGGCTGGACGGGCTCCTCGGGCCCCCCAGCAGGCGAAGCGGGAGACTGGACGGGCTCCTTGGGCCCCCCAGCGAAAACAGCCGCAGAACCAGTGGGCACCGGGGCCCCCGGCACACATGAAACAAAGCCAGTAGGCACGTGGGCCTCTGGCACACATGAAACAAAACCAGCAGGCACGTGGGCCTCTGGCACACATGAAACAAAACCAGTAGGCACGTGGGCCTCTGGCACATGTGAAACAAAACCAGTAGGCACGTGGGCCTCTGGCACACATACGGAGGGCTGCAGCTGCGCAGAGCACTGACCCTGCTCAGGCAGTGACAGCCCGGTGCAGTTCACAGCTGGCATCTTGGCCACCAGGGGTCCAGAGTAAGCTGAGGGTAGTAACCCCGCCTCTGGGGAAGCCCCGGAGTGAGTAACAGTCACTAATGTTGCCAGCTGTTGAGGAACAGGTCCGTAATGTAACAGTTCATCTCCCTGCCTAGAAACAGCGGTGGAAAAACAGTGTGAAAACTGTGATTCAGCTATTACCGGAACCGTGGGTTGTAGCGATGCTAGCGGTGATGGTGGCGGCTGAGTGGCTAACTGGAGCGGCGGCAGAACAGGCAATTGCGCCCCCAGGGAGGCTAACGGCTGAGCTACTGACTGGGGAGCTTGTGGCCGAGCACTGAACTGAGCCGGAGAATGGCGATAAAGTCCTGGCTCAGAAGGGGTGGCAGAGACACAGTCTGTTAGTCTTGCAGAGGGTCTGTACACGCCCACTTGGGAAGGATCAGTCACCACGAAGGTGGGTAAGCGATCCATACAGTCTCCCATCTCGCTCTGAATCGCCCCAGAAAACAAAGTCCCGGAAACTGGGGAAGCCAGAACATGTCGCTCGCTCACCGCCTCGGGCTGCTCGAAAGTAAAAGCAGACGGGGGGTGAAGTCCGAGGTCCAAAAGGAGGAACTCCCGCTCCCACGAACAAAGCGAGCCCAGAAGCCATGGGAGACCGGTCACCAGACGCTGTAGCCGCCTCTCTATAGCGCGCTGGGACGTGCCACCCGGGCTTTCCAGCCACAGGTTGATCAGCTCCTGTGTGGCATCGATTAGATTTTCCCGTAGCTCCCTGGACGGGTTAAGCGCTGCTGGGTCCATGTTGTGGTCGCGTCGTACTGTCACGGTCCGGGGCAGCGGCCGTGTGGAGAGTGGAAGGAGGACCCAAAACGCAGCACTTATTCAGATGTGAGGGTGATTTATTGTTAATAACAAACACAAAGTGGAGATGGCAAACAGAACTAAGGACGAAACTAAACTGGGATAAACTACACAGAGGAGTGGCAAACCTGAACATGAAGGGAGAACAGCAGGGAGAACACGCAGAGGATTACACCAGGTAGGAACACAGACGACGCGACGAGGAGCAGAGGAAATCACACGCTATAAATACACAAAGAGACACTGGGAAATCACACACAGATGGGGGAAACAGCTGGACCTGATTAACCTGACGAGACAGGGGAACACTAACACCAGGGACCAACAGAGGGAGCACAAACCCAGAACCCAGTGTCTAAAATCCCAAACACAAACCATCCCAAAACAGCCATGAATAATAATGAAAGTAATAACAATAAGTACATAAACATAAAGTCACTGAGTCATGGTCGCAGGACCATGACACATATAATGTTTGTTTTTGGTTGGCATTTTGCTATTGACCCACAGGTTTCTGTAAGAACATACGTAGGCTGCCATGACAGACCAGTACTTCCGCAGTCCGGTTACTCAAAGTGAGAGCCAGCGTTCACTCGTTGCTAACAAAAAAATCGTTTACTTTGTGCTGTAATTAGCGGCTTTACCTGTTCGAGGATGAGCTCAATTGCTAACTTTACTGTTGCAGTGATGGCGAGGTTTCATTGGTGCTTTGCTAACACTAGACTTTATTGAACTATCAATAAAGTCTTGGTGTGCAAGGTGATATGGTGCACACTGGGAGTTCACATTGCACTGTTGCTCTGCCCTGTGACGTCTGTCTTAGTTTATCTTAGTTTATCTGTCTTAGACGTTTGGATTCAAGCCTCTTTTCTGTCCCTGCATTCCACCTGCGCTGCTCGTCTGTACATGCAAGCCTCGTCTTTCCACTCATCACAGCGTTCTGCACCTGCAACAAACATTAATAGTATTTTCTCACTGTCAATACTCAAGATTTAACATCATGAGGAAATTTACACTAACAAAAGTACTACTGTGTCTGTTTATATCAGTGGTGGACAAAGGGCTGGTGTCCTGCATGTTTTAGATATGACCCTGGGTCAACACACCTGAAACATATCTAAACCACTGAAATAAAAGTACTGGCAAGGTCACCCATATTTTCCATTTCATATCAATAGTGAGTTGCTTTTTGATAATTTTTGATAATTTTTTTCAAATTATTATATTCTGCATATACTACGCAGTGTCACATTTTCTTATAATATTTTATTAAAATATTATAAGAATATTAATTTTATCTTTGTGTGATTGTACAGCATACAGCCCACACAAAGTTTAAACAATGAGTGGCTTCCACATGTAAACAGTCAACAGCTCCACGCAGCACTTACCCACATAGCAAAGTTGGTATGGCCCGGACCTAGCCCACACAGTGTGCTTACACATGGTCCACATACCCAAAAGAATGACGGCCCTTTGGTGCCCCAGATCTGGTTTGCCAGATGTGGTCCACACATGGGTCAGCACAAGGCCAGTTGCAGACACACTGCTGGTCCTGCGCTGGCCCAGAACAGTTTCAGCTCTGGACCCAGATGTCAGCCTAATGTGTACAATAATCAAGCCATGTACTAACAACATGTGCCAGAACATGCAAAATAGTGCGAAAGTAACATGACGAAACTCTGTTCAGATAGTGAGTGACTCTTATATAGCACTTTTCTGGTCTCCCAGAGTACTCAAAGTGCTGTATACAACATTCCACATTCAGTCAATCACACATCTTCTTTAAACTGAGTGCTTCCTAACTACATTCTTACACATTCAGACTCTTGACATGCAGACTGGAGGAGCCAGGGATCGAACCACTAACCTTCCAATCAGGAGGTGACATGCTTTACCTCCTGAGCTACAGGTTTTGGATAAAGTGTACACTCACAAACCTGTCAAACATGCATTTGAAACGTTAGCTACCATAACAGTATAGTATTGCAACATGGCATATGGGTCTTCTCAAATAGGAAAATAGGAACATAAATAATGCCATCATTGCCAGACATGGCGCACATCTGGTTGACATACACTCTGCCATTACACCAGTCAGTCAGAAGTGCCAGCTTGATGCCAGATCAGGGCTAGACCTGTTTTCTATGGGCCTGGGCCACATAAACCAAATCACAATCGAGCCCGATATGGCATGCCATCACATAGACAGTGCCATCTATGCCACGCCTGGCCCATATCTGGATGACATACATCTTATCATGCCAGAAGTCAGCCAGCAGTGCCAGCTTGATACCAGATCTGGGCCGGACTTCCTTGCTATGTGGGTAACTAGATAGCAGCATCGTGACTCCTCAATCACAGCCTTCCAGAGTTTCTGTTTCAGTCATTTAAACATTTTGATATCCACATAGGTGATATACCTTCCACAGAGTAACAGCTGCATGACTACATGATTTCCCGCGATTTCCAGTGATACAGGAACAGCCGGGTGTCTCGACTACTCCACTTTCCGCCACAGGGGGGTGCAGAGCCATTGCAGGGGGGAGGGGGGTGCGGTATGAATGTGAAAAACAATAACAACAAAAAAATGCTTGGACATTGGGGCGCCCACACAACCGCAAAGCAGGAGATGAAGCATTGCCAAATATGTTCCCAAACCAACTTCCTTCCAATCCAAATACTAGAAAATATGATGAAGCATGTCTTCCCTTTGGCTTCACCTGCACAAGTACAAGGTAGGTCTCCCTGACAGAATTTGTTTCCCCTGTGTGAGGAACACACGCTGCGCTGTCCAAATCACGGACAAACAGTAGCCAACCTTCTTGATTTTGATTTTGATTTTGCCTGAGCCAGAAATATTATAATTCTGATCATGTATCAGTACATTTCCATATTTTTATATCTATAAAAAGACAACTGACACTCGTGAGACTTTATCAAAAGTGTAAGCATCACAGCAGATGCCTTTGTGTCAAAGTAACTGAGGATAAAACACAGAAAAACATGAAGGTGATTTTCCTTGCCTGGGATTTTATAGCAGATAACTTTAAAATTATTCTGCAATTTTAAAAAGTACAAATTTCTTCAGTATTGAACAGCAGAAATTAGGCTTTCTTGTCCAAGATCAGTAAAAAATCAGTAAAAAAGTCAAAAAAAAAAAAAAAGGACAGCGGCTGAGAGCGCTGTAAACAATGGTAGACTGGTGGGTAATAACCGAATGAATAATGCAGAAAACAGAGATTTGAGATGGGAAACTGTTCTTGAAGTACACAGAGAGAGCTGTGCATGAAGTGTGATTTTATCACACTGATGGTGATAAAAGCAAAACAGCAAAAGTCAGAGGGAATTAAGGACGACATTTATCAAATGTGAAGTGTAGTTTTGATCTTCTTTTGCTGCTGGTTCAGTGAATTTTGGTTGGAGAGAGACGAAACCTGCAGCTCAGAATCTACAGGGAGTGCAGAATTATTAGGCAAATTAGTATTTTGTCCACATCATCCTCTTCATGCATGTTGTCTTACTCCAAGCTGTATAGGCTCGAAAGCCTACTACCAATTAAGCATATTAGGTGATGTGCATCTCTGTAATGAGAAGGGGTGTGGACTAATGACATCAACACCCTATATCAGGTGTGCATAATTATTAGGCAACGTCCTTTCCTTTGGCAAAATGGGTCAAAAGAAGGACTTGACAGGCTCAGAAAAGTCAAAAATAGTGAGATATCTTACAGAGGGATGCAGCAGTCTCAAAATCGCAAAGCTTCTGAAGCGTGATCATCGAACAATCAAGCGTTTCATTCAAAATAGTCAACAGCGTCGCAAGAAGCGTGTGGAAAAACCAAGGTGCAACATAACTGCCCATGAACTGAGAAAAGTCAAGCGTGCAGCTGCCAAGATGCCACTTGCCACCAGTTTGGCCATATTTCAGAGCTGCAACATCACTGGAGTGCCCAAAAAGCACAAGGTGTGCAATACTCAGAGACATGGCCAAGGTAAGAAAGGCTGAAAGACGACCACCACTGAACAAGACGCACAAGCTGAAACGTCAAGACTGGGCCAAGAAATATCTCAAGACTAGTTTTTCTAAGGTTTTATGGACTGATGAAATGAGAGTGAGTCTTGATGGGCCAGATGGATGGGCCCGTGGCTGGATTGGTAAAGGCAGAGAGCTCCAGTCCGACTCAGACGCCAGCAAGGTGGAGGTGGAGTACTGGTTTGGGCTGGTATCATCAAAGATGAGCTTGTGGGGCCTTTTCGGGTTGAGGATGGAGTCAAGCTCAACTCCCAGTCCTACTGCCAGTTTCTGGAAGACACCTTCTTCAAGCAGTGGTACAGGAAGAAGTCTGCATCCTTCAAGAAAAACATGATTTTCATGCAGGACAATGCTCCATCACACGCGTCCAAGTCCTCCACAGCGTGGCTGGCAAGAAAGGGTATAAAAGAAGAAAAACTAATGACATGGCCTCCTTGTTCACCTGATCTGAACCCCATTGAGAACCTGTGGTCCATCATCAAATGTGAGATTTACAAGGAGGGAAAACAGTACACCTCTCTGAACAGTGTCTGGGAGGCTGTGGTTGCTGCTGCACGCAATGTTGATGGTGAACAGATCAAAACACTGACAGAATCCATTGATGGCAGGCTTTTGAGTGTCCTTGCAAAGAAAGGTGGCTATATTGGTTGCTGATTTGTTTTTATTTTGTTTTTGAATGTCAGAAATGTATATTTGTGAATGTGGAGATGTTATATTGGTGTCACTGGTAAAAATAAATAATTGAAATGGGTATATATTTGTTTTTTGTTAAGTTGCCTAATAATTATGCACAGTAATAGTCACCTGCACACACAGATATCCCCCTAAAATAGCTCAAACTAAAAACAAACTAAAAACTACTGTTATATATATATACACACACACACACACACACACACACACACACACACACACACACATATATAAATACAGAGACAAATATAAATAAAATATACAAAGGGGATAAATAGAATAAATAGGAATAAAAAATAAAAATACAAGTGAATTGCACATTTCAAGTATTGAGTCTATTGCACTGTTGACTATTTACAAAAAGTATTGCACAAGGTATTGTACAGTGAGGTGCAGAGGCACTGCAGCTTAGTTGTTCCCCCCTCCTTTGTCCTCCTGTTTCCCCTCCCTCTCCCCTCCAGAGAGGAGTTAAACAGTCTGATGGCGTGTGGGACAAAGGAGTTTTTAAGTCTGTTAGTTCTTGTCTTTGGGAGAAGCAACCTGTCACTGAACAGACTCTTCTGGTTGTTTATGGCCGTGTGCAGAGGATGCCCAGCATTGTCCATAATGTCCATCAGTTTCTTTAATGTCCTTTTCTCTGCCACTGTCACCAGAGTGTCCAGCTTCATGCCGACCACAGAGCTAGCCCTCCTGATCAGTTTCTCCAGCCTGGATGATCCTTCTTTGCTGTGCTGCTCCCCCAGCACACCACAGCATAGAAAAGTACTCCAGCAACCACCGACTGGTAAAACATCCTCAGGAGCTTCCTGCAGATGTTAAAAGACCTCAGCCTCCTGAGGAAGTACAGTCGGCTTTGGGCTTTTTTATACAGGTGCTCTGTGTTGCATGACCAGTCCAGTTTATTGTCCACCCACAGCCCGAGGTACTTGTACTTGTTGACCACCTCCACCTCCTCCCCCTCTATCTGAACTGGCAGTGGACCTTCTCTGGACCTCCCGAAGTCCACAACCAGTTCCTTAGTCTTTGAGGTGTTGAGTTGCAGGTGGTTTGTGTGACTCCATGCGACAAAGTTCCTCACCAGACTTCTGTACTCCTCTTCCTGATCATCCCAGATACACCCCATGATGGCCGTGTCATCTGCAAACTTCTGACACCCCCATGACAAACCATGACACCCCCCTCCTCCAATCCCTCTCTCAGCAGCAAGACATCTCCCCCCCTCCCCTCTTCCCAAACATCTCCCAGTGTCACAGTGGATCAGGTCAGGAGACAACTGAGGAAGCTTCGCCCCAGAAAGGCAGCAGGCCCAGACAAGGTGTGTCCTAGGATGCTAAAGGCGTGTGCTGCTGAACTTGGGGAGCCGCTACAACGAGTCTTCAACCTCAGTCTGCGACTGGGGAGAGTGCCCGCCCTATGGAAGACATCCTGCATCGTCCCGGTCCCCAAAAAGAACCGGCCCGATGAGCTGAATGACTTCCGACCGGTGGCACTGACGTCACATCTTATGAAGACTCTAGAGCGGCTCTTCCTCAACCTCCTCCGACCACAGGTACAACATGCCCAGGACCCACTACAGTTTGCATACAAGGCGGTTGTCGGAGTGGAGGATGCCATCCTGTACCTCCTACACAGAGCCCACTCACACCTGGATGGGGGAAAAGGCACGGTCAGGATCCTGTTTCTTGACTTTTCCAGTGCCTTTAATACCATCCGGCCCTGTATGCTTCAAGAAAAACTGAACAGGATGGAGGTGGACCCCTGCCTGGTGGCTTGGATCTCCGACTACCTCACCGACAGACCACAGTACGTCAGGCTGAAGGACATCACGTCTGACACAGTGGTCAGCAGCACAGGAGCACCACAGGGAACTGTGCTGTCCCCTCTTCTCTTCACCCTGTACACCTCTGACTTCTGCTACAACTCTGAATTATGCCACATTCAGAAGTTTGCAGACGACACAGCCATCATGGGGTGTATCTGGGATGATCAGGAAGAGGAGTACAGAAGTCTGGTGAGGAACTTTGTCGCATGGAGTCACACAAACCACCTGCAACTCAACACCTCAAAGACTAAGGAACTGGTTGTGGACTTCGGGAGGTCTAGAGCAGGTCCACTGCAGGTTCAGATAGAGGGGGAGGAGGTGGAGGTGGTCAACAAGTACAAGTACCTCGGGCTGTGGGTGGACAATAAACTGGACTGGTCATGCAACACAGAGCACCTGTATAAAAAAGCCCAAAGCCGACTGTACTTCCTCAGGAGGCTGAGGTCTTTTAACATCTGCAGGAAGCTCCCGAGGATGTTTTACCAGTCGGTGGTTGCTGGAGTACTTTTCTATGCTGTGGTGTGCTGGGGGAGCAGCACAGCAAAGAAGGACTCATCCAGGCTGGAGAAACTGATCAGGAGGGCTAGCTCTGTGGTCGGCATGAAGCTGGACACTCTGGTGACAGTGGCAGAGAAAAGGACATTAAAGAAACTGATGGACATTATGGACAATGCCAGGCATCCTCTGCACATGGCCATTAACAACCAGAAGAGTCTGTTCAGTGACAGGTTGCTTCTCCCAAAGACAAGAACTAACAGACTTAAAAACTCCTTTGTCCCACACGCCATCAGACTGTTTAACTCCTCTCTGGAGGGGAGAGGGAGGGGAAACAGGAGGACAAAGGAGGGGGGAACAACTAAGCTGTAGTGCCTCTTCACCTCACTGTGCAATACCTTTTGTGCAATACTTTTGTAAATAGTCAACGGTGCAATAGACTCAATACTTGAAATGTGCAATTCACTTGTATTTTTATTTTTATTCCTATTTATTCTATTTATCCCCTTCGTATATTTTATTTATATTGTCTCTGTATTTATATATATGTGTGTGTGTGTATAACTCTGTAACTTCTGTCGGTGCTGTGCTTTTTTGGAAATCGAATTTCCCAGAGGAACCCACCCGAGGGATTAATAAAGTTCTATCTTATCTTATCTAATCTAATCTGATTTGTTTTTGTTTTGTTTTTGAATGTCAGAAATGTATATTTGTGAATGTGGATGGAGATGTTATATTGGTTTCACTGGTAAAAATAAGTAATTGAAATGGGTATATTTTTTTTTTTTGTTAAGTTGCCTAATAATTATGCACAGTAATAGTCACCTGCACACACAGATATCCCCCTAAAATAGCTAAAACTACAAACAAACTAAAAACTACTTCCAAAAACATTCAGCTTTGATATTAATGAGTTTTTTGGGTTCATTGAGAACATGGTTGTTGTTCAATAATAAAATTATTCCTCAAAAATACAACTTGCCTAATAATTCTGCACTCCCTGTAGATGCAAAAAAGACACAAACACAAAGCGAAGGACCAACCGAAGCATCAGAATCAGTGAGCTGTCGGCTTTCAGCCCCAACGGCGTGTCCGTTGGGTGAGAAAGCCAAGAAAGAGAAAGCTGATTCTGATGCTTCGGGTCCGGTCTATGTTTACCTCTTTGTGTGGAATCTGTTTACCTGCTCTCATTTGCTGTTTGGTGTTTGCTGAGATTCTGGCATTTCTGGCAAAATACATTTATATATTTAAAAGTCGATTCAGGATTTCATGAATCGATATCACTTTATTCAAGCTACTCACCTCCCTCTTCCACCTGCACTTTCAAACGTACACACAAAGGACTATGGGACAAGTACAGGAGCACGGCCAATCATAGAGGTGCCGCCCCTGACTATCTCTGATTGGGACACACGATAGGGGCATGATTTGTGTCACTTGTTGACCACACAGAGACTTTCAGAGTTTTTTTTTTCTTCTCTTTCCTTTCATCACAGGCAGCACTGCCATCAAGCTCACTGCCTGTCAATTTGTGCATTTGCATTATTTCCATCGTGTGGCTGCAGTTGGCTATTGTTGCTGAAAGTTGTGCTTATTTTAGTCTCATCGAAAAGTGTAGTTGTCTCTGTCAGAGAGTGCCTGTGTCCTGTTAACAATAAGTGGAGCTGGGAAAGCTGAGAGGCTAACAGCTTTTTATCTGGTGCTTTGTATATGCACATTGTGGATAAGCCGATGGTCTGTGACTAAACTGTAAATGGATGGGAGAATTAATGTTTCAATGAGATTCAATCATTTACTTCAGTCAATATCATGAGCATGAAAAAGAAGGTTTTTTTTTAAATAGCCCAATTTTCTGTTGCCTACATTGTAGAGCGTGGCTTTGCTTCCAGACCTCAACAGGAACATTAGCACACTCGGGGATTAAAATGTGATTCAGCCAATGGAGGAACCATACAATCTTAGTGGCTCTAGGGAAAACTGACAATAATTTCTATTGAGAGCTCCAGTAGATTTTCTTAGTGTACAGGCTGTGATCAGCAGACCTGCTGCTGCAGCTACTCTGAAGTTTACTGCTCTTTGTGAACTTACACAACTGAATTCAATAAACTCATCATGTTACCGTGAGCCAAACTGTTTATTTAATTAATTTAGTATGATTTATTTAGCACCAAATTACAAAACAGTAATTACCATGAGGTGCTTTATATTGTAAGGTAGAGACCTTAAAACAATTCACTGCACTAGACTACGAAGTGTTAATATACATCAGGTTTTTTTTGCAGGATGTTTCACAAAATGAAAAATCATAAATTCACATCATGTGCAGATTTAATATCTGATTTAAAAAATGAGAAACTACATGCATACATTTAATTAGCAATTTATCAAATGCCTCTGAACACTGCTCTTCTTCTTCTCCTGTCCTGTCTTTCTTACATCTTTCTCCATCTCTGATTGAAGTCAGCTCTCACTCTTTTCTGTCTCTGAACAGAAGCTGGATTTTTAGCTACTGTGGCAAATACCGTGTGAAACAAGCTGCACATAAACATTATGTTTACTGATATTTGTTGAGCTGATACAAATGTAGCATTTGAAATTATGTGCCCCTTATGGCCTGCATGGTAAATGGCCTGCATTTGTATAGCGCTTTTGTAGTCCCTAAGGACCCCAAAGCGCTTCACACTACATTCAGTCATTCACCCATTCACACACTTCTCCCTTATAAAGTATTACTCACCTTATGCTCGCTCGTCTTCTGTAGGGATAGCTAGATACTTAAGTATCGCGGCCAGAACATCTGAACATCTGCATTCCCACCAATGTTGTGGCACTCCAGACTATGGTGCCTGAATCCCCTCAGTGAGATCATTAACAAGACTGGCTACGGATACCGACTACGGAATGGAGCAGTTGTCAGCCACCTCCTCTACATGGATGACATCAAGCTGTATGCCAAGAATGAACGAGGATATCCTTCATAAAGATAGCTATAACTTTTGATAGAAGATCAGATACACGTATATATGGCTTTATCTTATAGAATTCAATATCCCCTGTTGATACAGACGGACATAATGGTGGTGGCTAAGCAACTGGACATAATGATGGTAGACAAACAGAAGAAGACGGCCGTAGTGATAGATGTAGCGGTTCCCAATGACACCAACATCAGAAAGAAGGAACACGAGAAGCTTGAGAAATACCAAGGGCTCAGAGAAGAGCTCGAGAAAATGTGGAGGGTGAAGGAAACAGAGCCTTCATTAGGAACTCAGCAACATTAGAGGCCAACTAAGGATCTAACAAGGAGATGCTCTGTCCACACTGCTGTTCTGCATAGGCCTGAACCCTCTCAGTGAGATCATTGACAAGACTGGCTACCGACACTGACTACGGAAGGGAGCAGTTGTCAGCCACCTCCTTAACATGGTTGAAGCTCGATGCTGAGAGTGAACAAGACATTGATTCACTGTTCCACACCACCAGGATATACAGCAAAGTTATTTGGAGTGGAGAAGTGCAGTCGGATGGTAACAAAGAGAGGGAAGGTAGTTAGTGCGATCCTCTCAGTTCTATCTGAAGGCAACATTGCAAACCACCGCAGAACCACTATCCAGGATGAAACAATGAACATCAATGAGTACATCAGGAAGATCGTCACAACCAACTGTGTGCTTAGTGAACACCTCAGGCAGGAGAAATCCCAAAAAGAAGAGGAGCAAGAGGAAGAACCATGCAAGGACAGGTCCCTGCACAGTATGTACCACCAACAGATAGAGTAAGTGGCTGGCATCCAGAAATCCTACCAGTGGATAAAGTTGGACTAAAAGACAGCACAGAGGCAGCACAGGAGCAAGCTCTAAGATCCAGAGAGGCTGTGGTCTACCACACCAGGCAAAGCAGACAGGCTGTGTAAAGATGCCCCTGAGACAATCCTTCACATTGCACCAGCGTGCGAGATGCTAGCGCACAGGACATACATGGAACGTCATAACTAAGTGGCCAAAATTGTATATAAATCTAAATATATATTTCATGGCAGCTTTGGGTGTCTGTACACCTACAACATGTGAACTGCTGCTATACCTCCTGAGCCACAGCACCATAAATTAACATGGTTTCACTAGTTTTCTGTCTCACAAACTAATGTCAGTTTTTTCTTTTTCCACAGATGCAGATCTACATGTATAACTCAGATGACTTTGAAAGTCTCACTGCAGCACTCAGAGAGAAGAGAATCATTGCAGCCATGGCTGTTTTTTTCCAGGTAGGAAAAGGTTATGTTACTTACTCGAAAGATGAGGTAGATTTCAGTTGTGCATGTTCTTTCTTCTGGGTTGGGAATTTATCATTAATGTTTTACAGGAGAACTCACTGCAAAAAGAAAATTCTGTCAGTACAAGCTTTGTACTGACATATCAGAGGTTGTTGATACAATAACACAGTGCAGACATCTAGCAGACTGTCTAACATTATGTTACAAGGGACATCTAAGCCTTGTGAACTCATATTGCAACTCCAGCAACAAGATGCAGTGACCCAAAGTGTCACCGTTCTGGGTCCGTTGGACCCAGTATTTTGAGTTTATTATATTTCGGTTTAATTCTGCTTCATGGATTGCTTTCTTATTCTCATAGTGACGATGATTATTATTTCTTGTTTCTGTTTATCCGTGCTTAAGGATTTGTTCTCAGTTATATCTCACGTTTAGTTCAGGTTCCATGTGTCATTCTTTGTCTGTCTCTCAATGTAAAGTCTGCATGCTTGTTTAGTAATTCATGTTTCCTGTTTTATTGTGAAAGTCTTTGTCTTATGTTAGTGTGTGCAGCTTGGTTCCCCCCGTCTCGTTAACCCTGATCTCTCCCAGCTGTGTCTCCCTCCTGTTGCCCATTCGCTGATTACCACCCTGTGTATATTAGTCCTGTGTTTTCCTGTGCTCAGTGTCGCGTCGTACCATCAGATTATGCCTGTGTGTTTCGGTTCTCCATATTCCATGGTCACTTCATGTTTTGTTTTCGTACCAGCAATAAAGCTGAGGTTTTTGAGTGTCAAGTTAGTGTCTGAGTCCTGCGTTTGGATCCTCCTCTCCGCCTGCCCTGACACAAAGTCTCCATTTCAACTTGTGTTGAAAGTGTGGACTTCAAACAATATACCAGCCATGTAAAACCACAGTTATGATTAAAAATACACGCAATGTTTCTGAAAACATATATGTTCCAGCCATATGTTCTGCACACTCGGGTAAAGAGAGGGGCTGAGCTGGGGGAGGCCACTGGACAGACCTGGTGCTCCTAAACGTACAGTGAGGGTGTGCTGGGAATGTCTAGCAGAGGCCCCAGTCCGCCCCAGATCTTCAACGCACACCTTAGGCAGAGCTTCAACAGCATTCCAAGGGAGACTGGGGACATCTGAATGAGTCTGAATGGACCATGTTCAGCACCTCCATTGCCGAAGTTGATGCACTGAGCTGCGGCCGCAAGGTGGTTGTTGCCTGTCATGGTAGTAAACCCCCGAACCAAATGATGGACACCAGAGGTGAAGGGAGCCACCACGCTGAAGAAGAGATTCTGGCAAACCTTCAGGCGACTCAGGAGGGGAAAGTGGTGCTCAACCTGTACTGTGTATAGTGCGGGTGGAGCACTGCTGACTTCAACTGAGAAAATTGTTGGGCGGTGGAAGGAATACTTCGAGGACCTCCTTAATCCCACTGACACGTCTTCCATAGAATGGTAAATGGTAAATGGCCTCTATTTATATAGCGCCTTACTAGTCCCTAAGGACCCCAAAGCGCTTTACATATCCAGTCATCCACCCATTCACACACACATTCACACACTGGAATGTAGAAGAAGCAGAGTTGGATGACCCGCCAATTTCCAGGTGTGAGGTCACTGAGGCAGTTAATCAACTCCTTAGTGGCAGAGCCCCTGTGGTGGATGAGGTCCGCCCTGGATTCCTGAGGGCTCTGGATGTTGTAGGGCTGTCCTGGCTGACACGTCTCTACAATGTTGCATGGACATCAGGGGCGGTACCCCTGGACTGGCAGACCGGGGTGGTGGTCCCCATCTTTAAGAAGATGGACCGGAGGGTGTGTTCCAGGGGTATCACAGCCTCCCTGGGAAGGTCTATGCCAGAGTGCTGGAAAGGAGAGTCCGTCCATTAGTGGAATCTCAGATACAGGAGAAACAATGCAGTTTTCGCCCTTGTCACGGAACACTGGACCAGCTCTTTATCCTCTTCAGGATACATGAGGGTGGATTGGAGTTTGCCCAACCAGTCTACATGCGTTTTGTGGACTTGAAGAAGGCATTCGACCGTGTCCCTCGGAGTGTCCTGTGGGAGGTGTTGCGGGAGTATGGGGTGTCTGGCCCATTGCTACACCATTTGATCCCTATACAACCATTGCAAGAGCTTGGTTCGCATAGCCGGCAATAAATCAAACTCGTTCTTGGTGGGTGATGGGCTCTGCCAGGGTTGCCCTTTTGTCACTGATTCTGTTCATAATTTTTATGAACAGAATCTCTAGGCGAATTTCTAGGCAAAGCCAAGTGATGGAAGGCTTTCACTTGGGTGGTCTCAGAATGTCATCTCTGCTTTTCGAAGATGATGGTTCTGTTGGCTTCATCGGTTGATGGCCTCCAGGTCGCACTGGAATTAAGCGGCGGGAATGAGGATCAGCATCTCCAAATCTGAGGCCATGGTTCTCAGTCAGAAAAGGGTGGAGTATCCACTTCGAGTCAGGGATGAGTTCTTGACATTCTTCACGCACACCCTTGCATTATACATGCTTATCTTAGGCAGTAGTATCAGAAGGTACATAATACATTTTCACTGCTGCGCAGTGGATACCCAACTTTATCTATCCATCAAGCAAGACCTTTACACCTGCTGTTTATTTTATTGACACACATGAATTAGATAAACTGCATTTCAGATAAAACTGAGGTTACGTACGCGACCCTAAAAATCCTTTAAATATGGTGTGTTTTTTGGCCTTTTTACAGCTTTATTTCAAAGGGTACATTAAAGAGTGATAGGAAAGCAGGGGGAGAGAGAGAGGGAAAGCATCTCAGCCATGCGGCATATGGTCGCCTGCTCATCCCAGTGTGCTAAACCGTGTCCTTAAATATGGTGTTTAACTAGATGTGTACTCTAGATGGCATTACCTTGGCCTCAAGTAACATTGAAGGATATTCTGGTCAAAAAATGACTTGAAGATTCTTCAAGATTCTTCAAGTCATTGAAGAGAATAAAAATATATGTTTAATATGCAAACTGGTTTCTTGCATTTGAGCAATAGCTCCAAAATTAGAGACATCTTGTCTTGCGAAACTATTTCATGTGTTAATTACTTCTAGCCTGGACAACTGTAATTCATTTTCAGCAAAAGCAATTGATACAAAATTGTAACCCTACTTACAGTTTTTAAGCAAGAATGACCAAACTCTCACTAGGCCAGTATCAGATAATCTAAGAGGTATAAACATCAATAATGAAGGACCACACCAGGATAAACAGTGGATAAAATTATATATTTGACACACCGCAGCTGCAAATAAATGTACTTAATACAATAAAATAAAATACAAAATATCTCCCCAAAAATAAATTAAAGTGGGGCCAGACCCAAGACACGCTGGAGAGATTATATCTCTCAGCTGGCCTGGGAACGCCTTGGTGTTCCCCCGGATAAGCTGGAGGAGGTGGCTGGGGAGAGGGAGGTCAGGGGCTTCTCTGCTTGGGCTGCTGCCCCCGCGCCCCTGCCCCCAGATAAGCGGAAGAAAATGGATGGATGGATGGCATACAGCTTTTCTCTGAGTCAAATGTTTGAATGAATGTCTGATAACTGATGGATCATCAGGGCCCATTCTATGTTTGTTTAACTGTTTGTCCTACCACACTCTGGTGAAGAAGGAACGTTTGAAGTCCTGCAGGTACCTGTTCCAACACACAATGGAAATGAAACTCTGGCTTCAATACAACCTCAGCAATCTTAACCACTCTTGGGTTGGCTCGCCATCCAGTTAACTGGAACTGTGGAATCGCTACTGTTCAATGGAGTTTTGCTTCAGACTGGGTTCGTCTGTCGAGTTATCCTTTTACCAGATAAAAAAAAACCTGACCAAAGAACAGGGTAAAATTCTAAAGAACCGACCACTGCAGCAGAGTCGCTTGCAAGTTCCAGCAATTCAGCTTCGGTAACATCAGTTTGCCAAGCACATGGCATTGTATGAGCATGAACGCAATGGCAACTGCGGAAAGTCATGTCAAGGTCAACAGCAAGGGTTGCTGGGAGCTCATTGCTGATTGCCCAAGTTACACAACAACAAATCATCTTATTTGTCCACATCTTCCTTTAACCCCAAAAAGCACATGACGAAATTGTTTACATCATGCACACCAAAAATTGCTTTCGACTGCTCTTTTTTTGCAGAAAACATGTTTTGCAGAAAGCCATACCTGTTGCCCGACCCGGTATGCGAGGGCCAGAACGCGGCGGTGTTCTCTTGTTCTGCTCGGCGGTCCTCAAAAGGGCAGTTCGGGTGGCACACAATACCTGTCGGCAGTGCCGCATGTGGTGCTTAACCAAAGGAACCGTCAATTCCCCTTCTGACACAGAGAGAAGCAGGGGCTGGTACCCCAGGGAGGCTGCAAATGGGGAAACTCCAGTGGCTGCCGACGTGCTAGCATTATGGGCATATTCAATCCAAGCCAGTTGATTGCTCCATGACGATTGGTTGGAAGAGACTACACAACGTAGCATCGCTTCGAGTTCTTGATTAGCTCGTTCCGTTTGCCCGTTAATTTGAGGGTGGAAGCCGGAAGATAAGCTGACCCCCAGTTCCTTACAAAACTCCTTCCATACCCGGGACGTGAACTGGGGACCCCGATCGGACACTATATCTTGGGGAACATCGTGGAGACGGAACACCTGCTGTGTCATAATCTTGGCAGCTTTCAGGGCTGAAGGGAGTTTAGGCAGAGCGATGAAATGAACAGCCTTAGAGAAGCGATCGATGATGGTCAGGATGACCGTGTTACCAGAGGGTGGGAGACCAGTGATGAAGTCCATTGTGATATGAGACCACGGGCGTCTGGGTACAGGCAATGGACGAAGGAGGCAGGAGGTGAACTGGGGGCCTTGTTACGGGCACAAACAGGGCAAGCCGCCACGTACTCCTGAGCGTCCTTCCCTGAAGTTGGCCACCAAAACAAATGTTGCAGAAAGGCAGTAGTGCGGTTTTTACCTGGGTGGCAGGCGAACTCGGCTGTATGGGCCCAGTGAAGGACCTTACTTCGGACTGCCGTGGGAACAAACATCCTCCCCTCTGGACCTGTCCCTGGATCAGGTTCTGACAGCTGAGCTTCCTTGATGATCCTCTCTATCTCCCAGGTCAGAGCCCCCACAAAGCACGAGGAGGGCAGAATGGGTTTCTCCTTCTCTTCAGGGTCAAGATCCAGGGTGAATTGATGTGATAACGCATCCACTTTGAGATTGCGGGAGCTGGGTCTGTAAGAGATTGTTAAGTTAAACCGTGTGAAAAATAGAGCCCACCTGGCCTGCCGGGCGTTCAGTCTCTTGGCTTCTTGGAGATAGGCTAAGTTCTTGTGGTCTGTCCAAATTACCACTGACGAGCCAATGCTGCCACTCTTCGAGGGCCAGTTTTATGGCGAGGAGCTCCCGGTCTCCAACGTTATAATTGCTCTCTGCAGGAGATAAACGTTGAGAGAAAAAGGCACATGGGTGTAACTCTCCGTTTACCTGTTGGGATAGGATTGCCCACACGCCTGCGTCCGAAGCATCCACCTCCACCAAAAAGGGTTGACTGAGGTCCGCCTGCACCATCACCGGAGCTGAGGAAAAAAGGTGTCTGAGTTTCTCAAAAGCTTGTTCAGCGCCGGGAGACCACTGGAATGACTGCTTAGGAGAGGTTAGTTTGGTGAGGGGCAAGGCGACTTGACTGAAATTGCGAATAAACCGTCGATAGAAGTTGGCAAATCCCAGAAACTTTTGCAGCTGCTTACGGTTCTTGGGTTCGGGCCATTCCACCACCTCCTTTACTTTCACTGGGAAAACACGAGGATGTCGTCTAGATAAACGAAAACGCAGTGATAAATGAGGTCTGGTAAAACATAATTTATCATGGCCTGAAAAACAGCTGGATCATTTGTGAGCCCGAATGGCATCACCAAATACTCAAAGTGCCCAAGGTGTCTGTTAAACGCCGTCTTCCACTCATCCCCCTGGCGGATCCGAATCAGATGATAAGCATTGCGGAGATCAAGTTTTGAGAAGATGGTTGCTCCCTGAAGGAGTTCAAAAGCAGAGGTGAGTAAAGGAAGCGGGTATTTGTTCTTAACTGTTATCTTGTTTAAACCTCGGAAGTCAATGCAGGGGTGGAGTGTCTTGTCTTTCTTCTCAACGAAGAAGAAACCTGCCCCAAGGGGAGAGGTGGACGGCCAGATTATCCCGGTCGCCAGTGAATCTGTTATGTAGCTCACCATTGCCTCATGCTCTGGTTTCAAGATACTGTACAGACGGCTAGTGGGCAAGGGAGCGCCAGGAAGCAAGTCTATCCCACAATTGTATGGACGATGGGGGGGGGAAGAGAGACTTGGCCTTTTCCTTACTGAACACTTGGGCTAGGTCGTGATATTCAGCCGGAACTGTAGTCAAATCGGGTGAAGCATCTGGTGACGACTGACTTGTGTGCGTCTGGCTAGCTGTAGCAGAACGTAAGCACTGTTCATGACACTGAGATCTCCACCCAGTTATCCTGCCCTTCCGATCTCCACCCAGTTATCCTGCCCTTCCTCCAATCGATCTGCGGGTTATGGTGTTTGAGCCAGGAGTAACCTAAAACTAGCGGAGTGTGAGGAGCCTTGAACAGGAACAGGCTGATTTGTTCAATGTGGTTGCTGGAGAGAGAGAGAGTTAGATCTGTAGTGCGATGGGTGATGCTAGCTAAGGGGGCACCATTAAGAGCCGCCACCTGGAGGACCTCTGGTAAGGGTTCAACAGTTATACCCAACTTCTGGGCCAGGGCTTCATCAATTAACTTGAAAATTAACTTGGTGGGGAAAGATGTTTGCGGTGACACCCGTCAATATCCCCACGGCTACTGATGGGCAGCCTCTTTTCCCGACTCTGGGCATTTATCAGCAGAGGAGAAGCAGCAGCTGTGCTAAGAGACGGTCCGGGCGGCAGAACATTAGCTGCGGCCCCAGGTGGAGTTAGCAAAATTTCTTTTAATTCAGCGACCAGCTGCCGCAACTCAGTTTGTTCATCAACAACGTGTTTCATAATTTTTTCATGGCGTCCAACATCTCACCTTGAATCGAGAGTTCCCGCAGAACCGGGACAGTGTCCGCTGGATCCATGTTGATGGCTGGAGTATTCTGTTAAGGATGGTGAGTTAGCGAACCCAAACGCGGACCTCTTGTTTAAGTTGAACAGTGTCTTTATTTACAGTGAAGCCAAAACCAATCCACAGTTATCCACAGTGCAAGTCCCTTCAGTGCTCCTCTCCTCTTCTCCCCTCGTGTGTCCACAAATCTCCTGGAATTCAGTGAAGTCTCCCCTTCCGTCTCTCCGTCTCGTTCGCTTCCTGGGAAAAAGGCAAAACAGACACGATTAGCCGCCCCCAGCGCGCGAACACTCTCTTTAACACTCTCTGAGCTTGAGTCACTACCAGGCTTGGTGCAATACTCCAGCGCTGTCTGTCACTCAGCCACACCATTAAATAGTCCTGCCACGGTGGTGGATAATTGGCAGCAGCTGGCGAGGAATCGGTCGCAGGTGAGGCAGCTGAGAGTGGCAGCACTTCCGGGTCAGAGGTCTCTCGTTGCTACGCGACCGCGTAACACTCGCAGAGGTGCGAGAGAGAGAAGAGGACAAACACACACACACAGGTCGACCGGTCGGGGCATCGTCCGACTCTGACAAGCCTCTGAGTAACACACTACATGTGTGGTCATATGTTGTGAACCGTAATGACTGGAGTGCAATCAAAAAGCCTAAGCAGAGAAGCCCAGACCTTCCTCTCCCCAGCCACCTCCTCCAGCTTGTCCGGGGAACACCAAGGCATTCCCAGGCCAGCTGAGAGATATACTGAATCTCAAGGCCCGGTAGGACATACCAGGAACACCTCACCCAGGAGGCAGCCAGGAGGCACCCAGGAGGCTTCTTTGTCAGATGACCAAACCACCTCAACTGGCTCCTTTCGATGTGAAGGAGCAGCAACTCTACTCTGAGCCCCTCCTGGATGACCGAACTTCTCACCCTGTCTCTAAGGGAGAGGCCACCACCCTTCGGAGGAAGCCCATTTCCGCCGTTTGTATCTGCAATCTCGTTGTTCGTTTTTGGTCACTACCCACAGCTTTTGGCCATAGGTGAGTGTAGGAACGAAGATTGACCTGTAAATTGAGGGCTTCGCTTTTACACCCAGCTCTCTTCACCAAAACAGACCGGTACAGTATCCACAGCACTGCAGCTGCACCACCAATCTGTCTGTCAATCTCCCACTCCCTTCTCCCGTCACTCATGAACAAGACCCCGAGATACTTAAACTCCTCCACTTGGGGCAAGAACTCGTCCCTGAGCACTCAACCCTTTTCTGGCTGAGGACCATGGCCTCAGATTTGGAGGTGCTGATTCTCATTCCCATCGCTTCACACTAGGCTGCAAACCATTTCAAGGCGAGCTGGAGGCCATCACCCGATGAAGACAACAGAACCATCATCCTCAAAAAGCAGAGATGAGATTCTGAGACCACCCAAGTGAAAGCCTTCCGCGACTTAGCTACGCATAGAAATTATGTCCATAAAAATTATGAACAGGATCGGTGACAAAGAGCAGCCCTGACAGAGCCCATCACCCAACAGGTTGCATAAGTGCATCGGAGCATAAGTGGAGATGACGGTCAGGACCTGTTCCCAAACGCGGAGGCACAGGGAGCAAACCCTTTCATCCACTGGGAGAAACCCCAATATACAGGCAGCAAGCCGAGGGGATACCAGGATACCCACCCCAGCCTGCCGCCTCTCACCAGGAGCAACTCTAGACGAGACAGAGTCCACCCCCTTTCCAGGAGACTGGTTTCAGAGCCCGAGCCGTGCGTTGAGGTGAGCCCGACTATATCTAACCGGTACCTCTCATCCACACGCACTAATTCAGGCTCCTTCCTCACCAGAGAGGTGACATTCCAAGTCCCAATTGCCAGTCTTGGTAGCCGGGGACCTCCGGCCGCCACCCGGCTCACAATGCACCCGAACCCTACAGTGCCTCCTGACTGCAGGAAGATGGGCCCATGTCCCTTTTTTGGGCTGTGTCCGGCCGGGACCCGGCCACCAGACACTTGCCCTCGGGCACCCTCCCCAGGCCTGACTCCAGGTAGGGGTCTCGGTAACTCTATCCCGGGCAGGGTGAACTGTTCCCTCTGTGGTCTTCTCATAGGGGGTTTCTGAATCACTCTTTGTCTGGTCTCTCACCCAGGACCAATTTGCTATGGGAGACTCTACCAGGGGGCAAAAGCCCCTAGACAACATAGCCCCTGGGAACGCTGGGATACACAAATCCCTCCACCACGATAAGGTAGCAATTTGCGGAGGGGTAAAATTTGATTAGAAAAATGCACTGCAGGTAAAAACCATGAGCCGTAATATTGAATCACAAGAATTAGTTATACTCCTAAATTCTTGAAAGATAATTCACCAAAGCCAACAGTTATCTGAGCAGCCATCCAGATTCAGTACAAAATATAATCTAAACTGCTAAAATTGTTCTTCAATGAAAGAATAAACAAGTTTACTTTAAACATTTTTAAAAAGTGCATTTTATTAGCTGATATTGGAATTATAATTCCAATATTTACATGAGACTTGAACTCATTAAATCCATATCAATTTTAAATTGTTTAAGAGCTTTAGAGCTAGAATAGTACGTAAAACAGAAGCAGTATGTAAAACAGAAGTATATCTGTGCCACTATGTACATGTCACATAAGCCACTAAAATGTTACTTCTGTGAAGGTCACCAACTTTCAAAATAGATAAACTTGGATGGATTACCGTGAGAGGAATCACTGTAGAAAGAGAGAGACTTTTTATAGGGAAAAAAATATGAGGACATCTCACATTCTACTGTGGTTTCTTTTTTTTCCTCTAATTTGTCACTGCATCAGCCTGTCCCTGGAGAGAAAAAGGGAGCTTTAGGGATGAATGAAGAGAGAGAGAGAGAGAGAGAGAGAGAGAGAGAGAGAGAGAGGTACATAATTTGAAAAGGGAGAAGTGGATGGAAAGAGAAATTGGGAGTAGGACATTGTAAAGGAAAGCACTGTGGCTGAGGATTTAAGGGGACGAGCCTGTGGGCCTTCAGAGACAAGAATTAATAATAAAACTCTAATTCCCACTGTCCTCCTTTCTTTTTTTCTTGTCCTAAATGAGTCTGTCTGCCATAGTCTCACTGTGTCTTTATGGTAGCTTTGAATTCTCTTTATCCACTTTCCCATTCATATAGCCTGTTTCTCTCACCAGGTGTTTATTGTAGTTCCAGTTCTTAACTTGTTCAGTTGTTTGAAATAACTACACAATTCATGTTTTTTGGGTAAGTTTGAGGCTGTCTCACGTTGCCTTACAATTAATTGTTTGCCATTTCTTTTCACGGGCTGCACACATATTGAAGTTGTACAGGTTAATGAAAAAAAAAAGTATTAGTGGAATTAGGGGGATGAGTTCTGCTGGTGGTTTGTGAAGCAGGTGATGTACAACATCTTTAACATGTTTTTGTATAAAAGCCACAATCAAGATGATGATACATTTGTTTAAATTAGCTATCATGGTTTGGTTGTGCTCAGGAATAACTGAACCCCAATAGAATTTGTAAAGAGAAAGTGTAGGTACTGAGCATCAGGGACAGTTTAGATTGAGGGATTGGGGGAGAGCAGCCACCTGATGCTGGTGCCTCCATAAGCAGCTCTGTATAGAAACAAAGAAAAGGAACCATCATGTAAGGACAGAGCCATGTATGGCATATACCAGTAGTAGATAGAAGAAGTGGCTGATATCGATAAATTCTTCTAATGACTGGACATAGATGGACTGCTCTGCCATGATTAGATCATGGTAATAGGAACAGGTTCCAAGCACAGGATCAATAGAGGCTGGGTTCTACCACAACAGACAAGACCTTGGAAAAGATGCCCCAAAGGTGTTCCCTGGCCAGCTGAGAGATCTTTTGCAGCGTGTCACCCAGGAGGTAGCTAGGAAGCATCCTAATCAGATGCCCCAAACACCTTAAATTGCACCTTTTGACGTAGAGGAGTGGCATCTCTACTCTGAGTCCCTCTTAAATGACTGAACTCCTCACCAACTCATTTCTGCCGCTTGTATTTGCAACCTCATTTCCGCCTCTACTCAGAGGTTGAAAGGCAAGCCAACGCAGTACAAAAGTTCTCTTCTGCCGTGCCCAATCCTAGTTTTAGATCAGCCCTTTGAGTATTTAATTATGTCCTATTTTGGTCTACCGGTTACCTTTAAGTCTGGTAGTCAGTACTTTTTGACTTTGATGTGTCAAGCTATTTGTTATTCAGAGTACTCTACCTGTGTTTTTGTGGGATTTTTCCATATTCTGGCTTCCTCCACTTCCTCTACTCATCATGCCTGTGTGCCATCCTGGCCTGTCTCCCTGATGGTTTAAGAGACAAAACCTGCGCTTTATGTAAATACAAATGTTTCTTATTTGGTGGAAGCAGTTGAGGGGGAGGGCAAAGGACCAAGAAATTAGGGTGGTTTACAGGCATGTTGAATAACTGAGGCTTTAAAATCCAAGCCAAAGTCTGAAGCTCTTGAACAGCTGGATGAGTTTAAGCACAACCAGTTGGTTTCATTTTGTGATATCTCATCACAAATGCATCTCATTGAGCAGAGTTGGAGGAAGAGGTATAGTACATGCTAGATAATAGCATAGCATAATCATCTGGCTCCAGCTGGGCATCTCCATATTTACTGGTTTAAATCAAAAAAAAGTTTCTACATTTTGACCATACACAGATGTTAGAAACCTAAATAGTGGGAGGTTGTGCATTGAAAGTAAATTGTCCAGCCCAAAGACGTTCCACCTCCTGTAACAAAAAAGGAACAGTTCCCTTAGTATGGGTAAGTACTATTGAAGTTTTTGTAGGAACTTTTCTGCCGCTGTAGCACCCCTCACTGATCTCAGGTCAGTGAGGCATGTCAAAGGTCAGATTTGTTTAGTCACCCAAGGGCCAGTGTTGAGAGGCTTTTTTTCATTCCAGAAAGTTCAATGTATACGAGTTCAGCGTATCTGTTGTTGAGAATCAGACCATTGCATTGATATGTTCTGAGGTGGGTATTTCATAATGTACACTGGCCATAAACCACGATGATGGTCAGAGGGGTGATAATGATCCATCTCTGCCTGCTTAGTCCTTCGTCTTTCTGTTTGGTGTAGGAGACAGGCTGGCTATGAAAGGCAGGTGTTGAGAGAGGTTGGATTGAGAGAGAGACTGTACTGCCATAGGATTTAGTAAAGGGAAAAACTAAAAGAAAACAATCCTATGCAACTACATCATGCTATAATAGTTGTTCACATAAGGATGAACAGATGAAAAACTTAACTGAAGTAAAATTTCATAAAATGAATAAAACATGAAGTCAGGTATATTAATACGTGAATGTTCAAATGTAATCAAATTTTCTATGTTAAGAATAAGAGAAAAGAAGAAAACGTGATGAAGTGATTTTAATGAAGTAACCTTTGCCTTAGTATAAAGTGGTTGTATGTTATTGGGTGTCCAGAGAAGACAGGAGAGAGAGGGAAGCAAAGGGCAAATGAGTATAAAAGAGGTGCCTGGGAACATTCTGGGTTATTTTCTCTAGTTCTTGCAATGAGCAGAACACATCATCTGAAGATAGGCCTGGGGGGTCCAAAGTTAGAAATTAGAGCAAATAATGCTGGCCCGTCAGTAGCTATCAGCTGCCTCTGAAGTCCCACAGGCTAACCAAGCCCTTTCTCAGCCTCCGGTGACCATCATCTGGTTTGGGGGTTATCACAAACTTCAGCTATGGAGGTCCATTCAGACTTAAGTCCCCAGTCTCCATGTCAAAGATCAGCTGGAAATGGGAGTTGAAGATCTCACTCACTGGGGCCTCTGCCAGGCAGGCATCTGTCGAGCATCCTCCCCCTCCACGTGATCAAACTCACTACTAGGTAGTGATCAGTTGACAACTCAGCACCTCTTTTCACCCGAGCAGAATGTTTCTCCTAAGGCCCCGAATTATGCATGGTCAATAGCTTCTAGATTAACATGTTACCAATAAAAACCCTAATGTCTAATAATGTATTTTCCACACCAGAAAATACAGCCACATGATGATAAGATTGGGCTGCAGCCTAGTGTCCTGGTGCCACGAGCACTTTTTGACGCTCTTAGAATTGAACATGATTTTTGTTATAGACACACTGTGGTTTGCACAGGAGTCACAGAACATTGCTCGGATTCAGATCCAGGCCGTTCCTCCTAATCACTCCCCTATAGGTCTCACTGTTGTTGCACACATGGACGTTTAAAGTAACCCCCAGGTGGAGCATTCTCAAGCACTCCACCCATGGACTCCAAGAAGGCCAGTTAGATAAGTGGAGATGACAGTCAGGACCCATTTCCTGACCCAAAGGCGCAGGGAACAAACCCTGTCATCCACCGGGAAAAACCCCAACTTACAGGCAGCCAGCCGAGGGGATACCCCCAAAGGCATACCCCAGCCTGCTGCCTCTAACCAAGGTCAACTCCAAATTGAGATGTCCAGCCCTTCTCCAGGAGGCCACATCCGATCCGGCCGAGGGGATGAAGATGGGATAGAGACACGTGGATAAGGGCCAGAGATTAATAATAGGTAATGATTAAATGACAGGCAGACACTGTCCCCCCAGAGCTCACTTACTGAAGGAATATAGTGTTCTGCCATTTAACAGCACTTCTTTCCAGGCGCCTTTTGTAAGGCTCTCCAAGATGTCTCTTATGGGAATTTGAATGCAAACTTTTCAAATGTTAAACTAGGCCTGTGTCCTTGAAACATTTCAGTCTGAACAAAATAGTTATTTGCTATTATTTCACTGCCTTTTATGCCTTCTGTTGATTTCCAGTCCACATTACAACAGTGATGCTCTAACTGAAGACAATGAAAAACACATTCCTGACATCCCATAGTGTGAGTTCAGATAGAAAAGACCTTAAAGAGGTTGTTAAATGCTGCTGTTTGTTTCTTCTAATCACACTTGTGTTTTTTTCCTCTCATCTCCTGTTTGCTCAAAGTTTCTGAGGGGGATTTTTTGTCAATGGCTAGAATTGAATCTTTCATTTACTAACAAAATCTGTTAACCACTACACCATTTGGAGGCACCAGTTTCAGATTGAACTCATCCATCCATCCATCCTCTTTCACTTATCCAATTTGGGGACGTGGGGAGAGAGCCTATCCCAGCTGCCATAGGGTGAATTAAATAAATAAACGAAAATCCATATTGTAACGGAGTTCATCATTGTGGTAAAATTAGTGAGAAGTGCACTGCAGAAACACAGAATACAGCAAAATTTAGCAAAAACAAATGTGTAAAACTGAATAATGTTAAACTGTTGTTGTCCTTCATGGATTTATGAAACAGAAGCAGAATTTAATGTTGTAGACCTTCACACTGACTGTAGACTATTTTTCAAAATTATTTTATAAACATTTAAATGTATAATTTACAAAGCTTGTGTTTTCAGTATTTGTTTTTCACAATTAATAAATATCTTTGTTTTTTCTTCCTTAGGTGGGAGGAAGGGACAATCCTGCCGTTGACCCCATAATCCATGGCCTAAAGGGTGTGGTCCATCATGGTGAGTGGCAGGTCCAGTTAGTGCTGAGAGAGGAAGGACTTCAATAGTGTAGATATTCCCTAATATATAAAATCAAGAGAAAACATATTTTTGAAATCCGTCAAAAATCTTCTTTTAAACTAAAAACAATTCTGAGGATAAGGATAGCACTAACAGGTGAGGCGAATCACACACTTCATCAGGGCACCTGGATGAACACCAACTTTTTTCCACTTGATAAAAGTTAACGTGAGGGTTTCAGGTGGTTAGGGACAAATGCAATTGCATGGCAGGATGCTGTAAATCAGGGGTGTCAAATTCAATTGCACAGGGGGCTAAAACTCAAGGCAGACTTTAGGTCGCGGGCCAAACAAGATAAACATTTATTGAACACACTAAAACAATGTTTTTTAAACATAAATATGAATAAAAACAGACAGGAATATTATTCCAGTTCAGCAAAGTGCGCTGACTTGGTTCAACATTACTTGGCAACCGGGAAAGTGAGGCAGGTTGCACTGGTGCATTTGTGACAGCTTCACTTGAAACGCCTTCACCGCATCATACATGCCATTTCTCCTCCTGCATCTTTACTCCCATCCTGCGGACTAGTCCGCTTTTTTCACCGCACAGCACCGGCGCTCCATCTGTTGTAAGTCCAACAAGTTTGTCCCAGGGCAGTTTCATGTCGGTAACACTTTGACAAACGTTTTTAAAAACGCCTTTTCCTGTCGTTGTCCCGTGCCTCGATTTAATGTTCAATATTTCCACTCCACGGATGAAGATGGTCAGCTGTGCAATGTCCATCATGTCTGTACTTTCATCCACAGCCGAGTATGCAGTGAAGTTTTTGCTTCTTTCACACAGCTGTGTTCTTAAATCAGTGGCCATCTCACAAACCCGATCAGCAATCGTATTTCTGCTCAGGCTCACATTTGCCAAAATCTGCGTTTTGTCTGGACACAAGACGTCGCACAGCTTTATCCTGCAGCTCTTCAGAGTGGTACCGGGCTGATTTGGCTCCTCTGCCACGATAAAACTTGCTTTCGCAACAGCTTCACTTTGTGATTTTGCTCTGGTGACAAACGTCTGCTGAAATGTCAGATTCTTCTTTAGCTCTTCTACTTTCTGTAGTTTCTGCATTTGGGTTTTTCAGCTTATCCTGACGTTTTGTCTCGTAGTGCCGTCTTAAATTAAATTCCTTAATTACAGCCACATTAGCTCCACTACTAAGACACACGGTTTACCAGCATGTCTGTAAATATATATTCAGTCTCCCACTGGCGCTGAAAGGCTCTGCTTTCAGAGTCAACTTTTTTCTCCACCATTGTGAGCGGCGAGCTTCACAATTACAGAAGTTTGACTTGATTGACGGGGAATGTTCCCAGTTAGCCTAGCGTTCAGCAAGGAGGCTGCAGCGCTGCATTATGGGATCTGTAGTTTGTATATTATTAGCGCCTCATATCGCCGGGCCATGCGTAACAATAATAATACATCTCGCGGGCCGGATATAAATGTACGCCGGGCCGGATATGGCCTGCGGGCCTTGACTTTGACACATGTGCTATAAACGGACCAAACTTCAGTCAGGAGAACAACTGAGACAATCCATCCACAATACGAGGTTAGTCATTAATATACTGCAACAACATGGGAATAGAGCCGCTGTGATAGAATTCAGCATGAATGAATCAATGGTACAGAAGTGGAGAAAGCGCAGTTTTTGGCTTTCCCATATTCCAAAAGTGCTTTGCTATTACTGTCGCTATTACTGTAATTTGCAGATGATGTTTGCAGCCGCTGCAATGCTTTCGACTAAAACAGGTGCAGCTTGATGACACCATCAAAATCTCTACCGTTGGCCAAATTTATATCGTTTCTACCGTATACCGTTTACACCGCCCACCCCTACTGTACAGCCAAGAAAACCAATCATAACGACTAAGGCAACATGTGCATATTGCTGCTCACCTGAACACCACATTAGCAGGTGTCCTGAGTTTATTCACAAAACAAAGGATGAGAAAATAAACTGGATAAAGAGAAACACATGGTGGTGGCGTTGTGCTAGGACTCTTCAGGCTGCAAAGTGTGATCTGAGAGAAGACTTTGTCACCTGCATGGGATGACATCTACAGATCCTGTGTGAGGTGAATCAGAGACCTGAACTAACTGAAGTTAGTCCTGTAGTGAGGACATTGTACCTTGATAGACCTAGTGACTGTTCTAGTGCACTGTTAAAATTTAAAATAAGGCTCAAATCATACTCACCTTATCACGACTACTGCTCCAGTGAGACCTGGTCCATATGGATCTCCTGCAGCGGTCAAAACCCGCTTAGGATGTACACTCCAAGGTCCGATCACAAACTTACAACCCGAGGACAGTTCCACGCATGCCCAGTGTTTGTTCACATCTTTCAGTTCAGATTCAGGAGATCCATTCCAGCACATCCTCGTGTCCGCTGATGGCTCTGAATCCGTTCAGCTACCTCCTACTCTACCATCAGCAGTTTCTATGTCGTCGCCTGCAGTGCCGCCATCACCAGACTCACTGCCTGTGGCTGCCATTCCGCCAGAGGTCACTGCACTTCCTGGTCCTAACTCACCTGGTCCTGTCTCTACCAAGCCCCGTACATTGTGCCCAGTGCCTGCAGAACTGCCTGACGATTTGCAGTTATGTGCCTGCAGCTGCATCCCATTCGGTCGGCATTTGGACCTGCTTCGCCGCCACCGCTGGCTCCACGGTCGGCCCCCTGAACTGTTTGGCCTGCGTCGTCGACCTCTGGGTCGACCTCTGGGTCGACCTCCTGAACTGTCTGGCCCGTAGAAAAGTAACACTCCTAAAGAGCCCAGATGAGCGCATCAGAACTGTAGAAGTCTTAGTGCAGGACAGAACCTATATCAGACCTGTGGCGTGTCTGATTCCTCTGCCCCACTTCCTGACAAAGGTCAACTCTAACCAGTTAAACATATTTCTCGCTAGAAATATGGGGGCGGCTGTTGTAAAGACTCACCTTTCAGCACACTTCACCAGCTGCACCTTTTTTCTTTTCCTCACCTTTGATTGGGTGTGGTGCTTGCCCTTAATTGCACTCACCTGTCACCCGTTATATAAGGACTGCACTCACCTACCGCTAACTCTTTCTTTACTCCCACATGGGGCGGCAGCTGAGGTGAGTTTCTGTTTGAGTCTCCTGAGTTCATCTATTATTTTGAGTTACTGAGTGACACACTTTATTTTCTTTATTTCCTTTCAGTTAGCAGTCCATGCGTGTCTTTCCTTTTGCTCATTATTCAGTAAAACAAGAAACTTGCAAGTGATTGTTGACTGTTCATTCTCATCCTGACCGAATGAGCCCATGATGGTAACAAGCTCCAACCTCCTCCGAGCCTTCCTTCAAAACATAACCCTTTCCTGACTGATAGATTCTCAGTTGCTTCTTTAGATTGTGGCATGGTGTGTTGCTTTTTGAGATCTTTTAGCCTCCTTCACATTGTCAAACAGATCCTGAGTGATGCGTTGATTCAACAGGTCTGCCAGTAATCAAGCCTGAGTGAAACTGAACTCAGCATTCCAACAAATGTCGTTAATCACAGTTACTTCATGATTTAACAAGAGGGGCAATTACTTGTCCACACAGGCCCAGGTGGGTTTGGATAACTGTTCTCCCATAATGAATGAAATCATCGTTTCGAAAATGCATTGTGTGTTTACCTGTGTTATCTTTGTCTAATAGTCAAATTAGTTTGATGATCTGAAACATGTAACTTCTAGAAACATTAAATATACCGTAATTGTCGGGCTATAAGCCGCTACTTTTTGCACAAGCTTTGAACCCTGCAGCTTTTAGTCAGGTGCGGCTTTTCTATGGATTATCCATGATTTTTGTGATATCGTAAGACGATTTGTTTTGTTTGTTCCGCTGTCGTACGGCACTACGTTGCCTGGCGGAAGGGCATGTGATCAGACACACAGTATCGGGGTTCAAGAGTGGTATGTTAGTCACATGTCCATCCGCCAGGCAACATAGTGCCGTACAAGTAGCGCGAAAAACAAACTTCAAAGTAGCGCTACACGTTCAGCCGGAGGCGTGGATGACGAGCAGCGATAAACTTGCGAAAAGCAAGTTATGCTCAACTCCACCGGTGGAATCTGACAGCGTGGAAAAGTGTGAAAACATCCACGATCACCAACGGATTTCGAAGGGCTGGACTGCTGCATGATGGAGAGGAGGTGTCAGTGGTGTGTGACATTTTTAAATACGATGAAGGAATACAAGACAGTCAAAAGGAGTTTCATAGAGCTACGTGCACGGGTGAGTGATCGGGTGATACTCACAACCGAGGCATTGCAGTCAGATTTATTTATACCAAGAGACAGTTGCATAGCATTTCCTGTTTTTCAAGCTTACTTATCAGCATGTGTGTGTGTTCTGTGTGTGTGTGTGTGTGTGTGTGTGTACGTGACAGGATGTAATGGCATGTGATACAAAAATATATGAACATTTTAATACATTTGAAAGCTTTATAACGGAGGTATCTTTTAATAATAGACATCTGCAGTTTAAACTTAAAAGTTACTTCTATCAGGAGGACACCGCCACGGCCCTTCAGAGGGTGTTCAACTCTGACACTGACAACGAGGATTTGTTTGGTTTTGAAAGTGACAACGAAGGAAAGAAGCTGAGAGTGGATGACAAAGCCACCCTGAGCCTGTTCGTATCCGACACTGGAGGAGAGGACTTTGGTGGTTTTAGTGCGCAGAAAGATGGTGGTGAATGACTGACTTTTCTTCTTGTTAAAGCCGTGTCACTGCACCTGAGCCTAAAAGGTAGTCCGAATCTATTTTTCTGGTGTGCTGTAGGTTATTGTTATGTACTACATTTGTTACTCATTTATGAAGCACAGTACATGTTTCGTACTTGTAATTATCGCTACTTTTACATATACCTAAAAAGTTATGCAAATATGTACCCGTAACTTGTTTTTCAAAATATTAATAAAAGGGATGTGTCTCCAAACAGCCATCTCTTTCCTGACAATTCCCTTTGTGCATATTCTCTTACATATGATAAGTCAACATTGAAACACCTGCGGCTTTTGGTCAGGTGCGGCTAATGTATGTACAAAACAGGATTTTCCCCTGATTTTAGCTTGTGCGGCTAATATTCAGGTGCGCTTTGTAGTCCGGGAAATACGGTAAATGAATAACCTGACAAAAGAAAACCACATGGTCCTCCCAACCACCACAACTCATGTTTCTCATCATTCCTGGATATCATTGCTATAATGAACCTTTCCATCTGTAAACCTGCAAACCCTTGCAAAGACACTGGGTCCCTGTGTTTGCTATTAGAACCTTTCATTCAGCCTTTTAATTTCACATTGATGGTGCAGGAACATTCACTGGCTACCTTGCAACAAACTGCAAGGCAGTTTGTAAAAGAAGCACAGGTGTCTTTTTTGTTATGGTGTCTTCTGCCAACATTTTTCTTCTCTTTTTTTTCATCATCTTCAAAGCTTTTTTACCCACCCATGTTCTTGGGCATTTTGTTAAAGAGTGAAACACTAAGTTATGTCAAAGTTGACAATGTTACTTCAAGGCTGACAATCATATGTTGTTTTCTCTGTCATCTCTTGGGGATGCTAAATTATGAAAGCACAAATCAAAGGAAATCAAGACATTATGTCAGGGTCTGGGAGGGTACCTGCAGGTCTCCAACAGCGGCCCCTCCTCCTTTAGGTTCGGTTGCTCCTCCCTGGCTGACCACCTGTGAGCAATTATTCCGGCAGTATATCAGACCTGCGCTCTCAACCATTCATCGCCTGAGTATCTGCTATCCCCATAGGTAGCACCTGGAGTGGAGGTCTTGTCTCCCTCACTCCCGCCTTCCTGCACCTGGGCCGCTTGCTGCTGATACGACGTGGCCTGCCGGCCCACCACTCACTTGCCTGCCTCCCCACATCTCGACCGCTTCCGGGCCTCCCGCCCCACCTGTCCCCCCCACCTGAAACCAAGTAAAGCAACTCAATTCAACTGTGGAGGATCGTTGATTGTCTGCTGGATCCCACTGACCGTGATCTCCTCTTATTCCAGTGCCCCGGCCCCTACCTAGTCCTGTTTCCGCCTCCCCGCTGCCTCTGCTGTTCAGCCGTCTCCTACAGGTGTCTAGGTCACCCTCCGTTATCTTAGATTATCCTACGCGCCACTAGTGTGGTGGCGTCATTTTGTTTTTTTTGCTTGTGTTTGCCTGTGGGCGGAAATAAATCCTTTGTTCCCTTATCGTCTCGCTTCCGGGTTGGTTTCTGCACCTGTGTCCATCTCTGTTACCTCGTGCCGCTGGGCCGTGACACATTAAACCTAAAGGCTCTGAAGCAAGTCTGAACCCTTGCCACTTCAGTTTGCAGGGAAATAAAGCTTGTTATATAGATTATATTGCATTGATTGAAACTATCTGTCCTACTATCTTTCAAACAGAAAAGGAGACCTTTCTGGAGCCATTTGTGCTTAAGGACCTGCTGCCATCCTCACTGGGAAGTTATTATCGTTACACTGGCTCTTTGACCACTCCACCCTGCAGCAAGGTGGTAGAGTGGATCATTTTCAGCAGTCCTGTCTACTTCTCTTACAAACAGGTAAGAAGCATGCCAGTAATACAGCTGTGTCAACTTGTTTCCTTAGTTATATAAGAATAACACCACTCATTTAAACATATTGCAAAACCTTATTTTTATTCTATGTTAATGCTGAAGTTAATTAACCACAACTTATTTTATAAAATGTAAAAAATTCCCCTCTCTCCTCTGCTGGCGGTCTATCCCTTAAGCTCGGGTTCTCTACTACGGGCCTGTGAGCATGAGGGTCCTCGTGTCCCCTTTTCCTGATGTTGCTGTCATTTGCTATGGCTACGTCTAACACTATGGCCGTCTTCCTCTCCTCCACCCCTACTATGTCCGGTTGGTTAGCCATCATCAGTTTGTCCGTCTGTATCTGAAAGTCCCACAGGATTTTAGCACAGTCATTCTTGACCACCCTAGTGGGTGTCTCCCATTTTGGCTGCTCTTGCTCCTCTTTCTTGGGTTTCTGCTGTCTGAGGTATTCACTGAGCATGTGGTCAGTTGTCTGATGTACTCGTGGATGTTCATTGTCTTATTCTGGATGTGGTTCTAGCGTACAGATTCAGTGTGAGGTGAAATCCTCCATGAATGGTCAGGAGCTTGTTATCCCAGCAGGATACCTGATCACCAACAGGGCATAGGTGTTGATAACCCGGATCTTGTTCTTGCCATTCAGCTGACTAATCAGGACTTGCCTTACCTTCTGCAGGTACTTGGTGGTTGCAGCTTTCCTAGCGGCCTCGTTATGGTTCCCATTTGCCTGTGGGATTCCCAAGTACTTGAAGCTGTCCTCAACAATGTTGCCTTCTGGTAGTGTGATGCCCTCAGTTCTGACTACCTTTCCTCTCTTTGTTACGATCCGATTACACTTCTCGAGTCCAAATAACATTCCAGTTTCGTTGCTGTAGATCCTTGTGGAAACCGGCAACTCGACCACTGTTACACCTCTTTCCGGGATGCGTACAAAGCCCTCCCCCGCGCCCCATTCGGCCAATCAGATCACTGCTCCATCCTGCTCCTGCCCGCCTACAGGCAGAAGCTGAAACAGGAAGCTCCAACCCGGAAGGCGGTGCACTGTTGGACGGACCAATCGGAGTCTGCGCTGCGGGACTGTTTTGATCACGCGGACTGGGAAATGTTTCACGTGGCCGCCAGAGACATTGATGAATACACAGACTCAGTCTGCGGATTTATCAGGAAATGCGTGGAAGATGTCGTCCCATCCAGAACAGTTAAATCCTTCCCAAATCAAAAACCCTGGATTAACGGAGATGTTCGCGCGGCACGGAACACCGCCTTTGCCTCCGCGAACACATCGGACTACAAACACGCACATTACCAACTCCGGAAGACGATCAAAGCAGCCAAACGTGAGTACAGGGACAGGGTGGAACAACAGTTTGACAACCCTCGGAGTATGTGGCAGGGACTAAACACGATCACAGACTTTAGAGGGAAAACCAGCACACCGCAGACCACGGCCTCTCTGTGTGAGGATCTAAACGTATTCTACGCTAGATTCGACACAGCGAACACCATGAGACCGGACAGTGTGCGCACCGCGGATGACGTCAGTGCGCACACTGTGTCTGAGGAGGATGTGCGGAAGTGCTTCAGGAAGGTGAACGCACGCAAAGCTACTGGTCCGGATGGGATTCCCGGCCGCGTCCTCAGGTCATGCGCGGCTCAGCTGGCTGGAGTGTTCACACACATCTTCAACCTTTCCCTCTCTCTGTCTGTAGTCCCAGCCTGCTTCAAAATGGCCACCATCGTCCCTGTACCCAAATCCTCCACCATCTCCTCATTGAACGACTGGCGACCTGTAGCCCTGACCCCCATCGTAAGCAAATGCTTCGAGAAGCTGGTCAGGGACTTCATCTGCTCTGCACTACCCGACTCACTGGACCCTCTACAGTTTGCATACCGCCACAACAGGTCCACTGATGATGCCATAGCCCTGACACTACACACTGCCCTGTCACACCTGGAGAAGAGAGACACGTATGTGAGGATGCTGTTTGTAGATTACAGCTCAGCATTCAATACCATCGTTCCCTCGAAGCTGGACAGGAAACTGCAGGATCTAGGACTGAGCAGCTCCCTCTGCAGCTGGATCCTTAGCTTCCTGTCTGACAGACGCCAGGTGGTCAGACTGGGCAGCATCACCTCATCCCCCATCACACTGAACACTGGTGCTCCACAGGGGTGTGTACTGAGCCCTCTCCTGTACTCACTCTACACCTACGACTGCACAGCCACTAACAGCTCCAACATCATTGTGAAGTTTGCGGACGACACTACAGTGGTGGGTCTTATCACCAACGGTGATGAGACGGCTTACAGGGAGGAGGTCAGCGCCCTGACCCACTGGTGTCAAGACAACCATCTCACCCTCAACGTCGCAAAGACAAAGGAGTTGATAGTGGACTTCCGGAGGTGCAGAGAAGTACACACCCCCATCACCATCAACGGCGCTGCTGTGGAGAGAGTGAGCAGCTTCCGGTTCCTTGGCGTACACCTGGCTGAGGATCTTACGTGGTCAGTACACACAAACAAAACAGTGAAGAAGGCGCAGCAGCGCCTCTTCTTTCTCAGGAGACTGAAAAGATTCGGCATGAGCCCCCGCATCCTCAGGACCTTCTATCGCTGTGCCATTGAGAGCATCCTCACTGGATGCATCACCACCTTTTTTTAAATCACTGTGGCTGTTATTACTCCGTGCTTTAGGTAAAAAGTGACCTGAGTGATAATTTTCTCCAATTAAGTTGTAAAACCACTCTGCTGTCTGAAAATGTGTTAGATAACTCCATTCCAAATTGATCTGTCCTTCCGCTTTTGGTGTAGACATTATTATAAGGGAAGATTTGGCCTTAATCATACTGTCAAAGCACGAAATATGAACAGTATGGAAGTAAGCATTAAATAAAGAGCCCTGATGTTAAACTTGCCCTGTGCCTTCAGTAGTTTATACTTTAAAACTGTCAAGGTTTTTCTTTGGGAAATGCAAAGATAACCATTGTTCAGTTCAACTCAGTGTTATGTGTGACTTGATGTTATTTACTACGTTCATCATATTGTAATTGTGAAGGAAATCCTGTGTAACCAGGCCAGCTTGAGCAGAATAACTCAGCAGATGCTGCGCACTTAATGGTGTGTGTGTGTGCATGTGTGTGTGTGCGTGTGCGTGTGTGTGGTTTTATAGAAAGTACTTTGAGCTCCAAAGTGTTGAGAAAAGTGCTCTATAAATAAAACATAAATTGAGTATTTGGTACCACAGATGCATCATTGTCTTGCACACACTCAAAAGTGACACTAATCCTCTGCTAATAAGCTACCTCCAGAGACTCCTCCTTGAAGTGACCCCTTGATCCCTAATGAGAAGGAAAATCCATCCACCCTAATTATTAAGCCCTGTTACTTAACATAAATAAGAAGGTGATCCGGCATTAAGACTACTGACAGAACAATATTTTGCCCATGTTTATAGCAATAACAAACTTTTTTTTTCTGGTCCACTTGGTAAAGAAGGTCCTGCAGCAGCTACACTTCCTGTGTCCTGAGGAAAATAACCTGACCTTCTGCCACTCCTCATTTGAGAGCGTACTCTCTTACTGCCTGGGTGTTTAGTACGCAGGGGGCTGCGCCGAGGACAATAAACACTGCCCCAAAAATCCCTGGCTGCCCTCTGCCACCCCTGTAGGCCATTGCCAGATTCTCCTGTCTCAGGAAAACCAGGGCCATCACATGTGACCACTTGCAGCCCGCCGACCACCTGTTTGACCGCCACATTACTTCAATAAAGCGCTTTACAAAATTCCCACCCAAACCTACCGGGTACATAACAGTGCTCAGTACATATTATTTATTTAAAATGTTTGTATATGGAAGGAATATGTTTATTCTATTTTCAAAGGACAACATACCAACAATACGTGTAAGCAGTACAATCAATTTAACACTGCCAATAAAGACATATGTGCTGATTTGAGTAGAAACTTTATTGCACGTAAACATTTGACATGACAGGAAACTCCTGAATACAGCTTTTGTAAGCTACCTCCTGGAATTTCAGTGACACTTTTCATTTTGTAATTGACTTACGGTTGCTTTGGGCTCAGGTTTTCGAAACGAGATTCAGCCTGAAGTGAATAAAATCAAAGGCCTGTTGAGTTTTGCTTTTTGAAACACTTTCGTTTTGGATGATAGTTGAAGTAGGGTTAGCAAAAAGGGGCCGATGCTCAGATACTTACATGACAGCTCAACAAAAATCGGCTCCTTTCAAACAGACTGCGTGTGTGGACACATGTGTATGAAGAGCCGGTCTCGTGTGTCGTCAACCTTTTAATGTTTTTTGTTATACTCGACTCATTTCACAATTGCCCTAAAATTGAGATGTCAACAGAGAAATACTAGTGAGATTAACCTATGAGTACCAATTCTAAGTAGGATGGGTGAGTTAATCCTTCCACCTGAGATGGTTCAGAACATTTTAAATTGTAACATGACATTGTAAAATACCTCTTCAGAATAAATACTGATATGGTGATTTGGATTTTCAAATAAATATACTTAGGCTATATCCACACGTACACAGGTATTTTTAAAAATGGAGATTGTTGAGTCAAAACTTAGACCTCGCTGACTCGTGAGACTTATTTCCGTGAAGGAATGATGCAAGGCAACAGTGATCAATCAATTTTACTTGCGCAAGGGAGGCCCCGGTCGGTGTCTCAGAGCACTCTGAATCCTACCACAGACGACCTCGACTCAGGGCTCCGCTTGCCGCCTTTTATTGAAAACAGTTACAGTACACACAAGCACCTCCCATTGTAAAACCCCCCTATGGTTACAAAAGATAAGGCATTGTGTGTGTGTGTGTGTGTGTGTGTGTGTGTGTGTGTGTGTGTGTACGTGAGTGTGTCTTTCTGTGTGCGGGACTTCCTGATAACAACTGTTTTTAACAACATCCTTGGTCATAAAAAGGGTAGTCTCCCCCACACCCTATATATGGCTCAATTCCTTTATTGGTTCACCATGCACAACACAAGTGAGGCCATGAAGGGCAGGAAGTTTACTAAACAACAAAACAGAACCTTCACATGGGATGTGCCTGTAATAAAACACTACAGCCTCCCACCATTCGACAGGCTGGAGAGGGGAACAAAGGAATGTCTTTGATCACACAGTTTGAAACAATGTAGAGATGGTAAGCATAAAAATGACAACATTTAACAATTCACTCTAACAGAGATTTTCCATTTTCGTTTTTAAAAAAAAAAATCTCATCCACACGTGCAGTTTTAAAAAAATATGTCTGTCCACATGTAAAGGCTAAAAACAAAATTTTGGTCAATCAGAAGTCTAGAAGCCTGGGAGGGAAATAGTGATGGGATTTCCGGCTCTTTTTAGAGAACCAGCTCTTTTGGCTCGGCTCACTATAAAGAACCGGCTCTTCAGGTTGTTTTGTTGCTTTAATTAATTTATTATTAACAACAATATGAAATTATGCACAAAAGGAATTATTAATGTAAAAAAAAAAAGTGGTTTTATTTATATATGTTTATATATAAATATATACAGTGGACCCTAGAGACAAAGCACGTACAGACTCCAAAACACATTTCTAGCGTTAACGGAACTTCCAAAACAGAGCTACCTAGATCACTTAAATAACACAACTGAAAGCATATGTGTATTGTGTGTGTATTTATACACAAGCACTCATATATATTCAAATAATTAAAAAAGAATTTACATTTACCTGTTACTACCACACACCAAATCCGGTCATTGGTACTTGCTGGCTTGTTTAGCCACTAGGTAACAAAAGCTCAACACTGCCCCCTAGCATCCTGGAGCACTTCTGTTGTGTTTTGTACGTGTTTTGGAGTTTGTACGTGCTTTGTCTGTAGGGGCCACTGTAAATATACTTTTATTTGTTCACTCCACATAAAATGTAATAAATAAATCATATAATACAAAAATCAACTATTTACATTTTAAACTTTTAACTATTTAAATTTTCAGCTTTTTCCTTTTAAACAAATTTAAAGTGAAACAACACAAAACACTGCAAACCACAACACAATTAAATATAAATTATAATATGAAAACTAAAAGAACATGCATATTCTCTGTCATATGGACCTGCATGAATAAACTTTCTGAATCATTTATCATCTGCAACTGAAAATAGTTGTGGATGATTACTATACCTTTCTAATGTGACGTTGTTGTCCCTGGCTCTCTCTCTCTCTCTCCTGCTCTGTTCCTGTGCTACTGCGAGTGTAACTACTGCCCCTCCCCCTCTGCTCAGCGCAAGCACAAGGCTCGCGTGCGGAGTGAAGCAAAAAAAAAAAAGTGCGAGAGAGAGGGTGAGAGAAAGAAGAAAAAACAAAAAAACAAAAAAAACCACGGCTCCCATTAAGGATCCGGCTCACGTAGTTCACTTCAAAGATCCAGCTCTAAGAGCCGTTTCGTTCGCGAACACCACATCACTAGTGCATTTGTTTTGCACGTGCATTAAATTAAAGTTGATTATGACGATTAAGCATTGTGAGGTGGAGGGTGGGGGCGGATCCCTAATATTTTTGCTGGGAGTTGGCAACCCTATTAGTTAGGTTGTTTAATATTTCTGCTAAGTACTCTTTAACCCTCTACAGCATAGCATTGCCCTGTGGCAACAAACCACATTTTCATGCCTTACACTGGCCCTTCAAAAAAAACAACCTTTTTTTTTTCCAAATAATGCTACCAGGCACATCTCTTTGAAATAAAATGAAGAGTTGAAGGTGGTGTGACTTTCATTTGGGGGGCAGGACCCCTTTCTGCAAGCTGCACTACATGACAGACATCTCCATTAGGAGGCAAGATAAAGATCACTATTTTACATGTTTATAGTGAAATAAATGTATATTAAAAAATACTTGTATGTGCATGAATATGTTAAGAAGCATATTTGATTGTTTGTTCTACTTTTTTAAATTTATTTATACAGTAAAACTGTTAATTTTCATTCTTTGCCTCAAGGCAACACTGCGCAGTTAGCCCAATCTTTTTCAGGCAATATAATGCATTTGCATATGTGTGTAGAGATGTGTTTGTGTGCATTTATATGATCATAGTCAATGTTTTTACTTTACAATCTACTCATAATTACAGGACATGGATGTAAAAACCTTTTATGCAAGGAAACCAAGGGAATGTGCACTTTCTGTCCTCAGAAAGTGAGGACAGTGAGCTGGAAAATAACTCAAAATGTTAGAAATATTCCAGTGTTAGAAAACAAGCACTGCTCAGTGTTAGCCATTGTTAATCTTCAAAACTGACTAGGTTACTTTTAAACATATAACACTGTCAAAAGTGTTAATTTAACACTCAACAGTGTTGTATTTATCACTCAGAGGTGTGGACCCATACAGGGAGTGCAGAATTATTAGGCAAGTTGTATTTTTGAGGAATAATGTTATTATTGAACAACAACCATGTTCTCAATGAACCCAAAAAACTCATTAATATCAAAGCTGAATGTTTTTGGAAGTAGTTTTTAGTTTGTTTTTAGTTTGAGCTGTTTTAGGGGGATATCTGTGTGTGCAGGTGACTATTACTGTGCATAATTATTAGGCAACTTAACAAAAAACAAATATATACCCATTTCAATTATTTATTTTTACCAGTGACACCAATATAACATCTCCACATTCACAAATATACATTTCTGACATTCAAAAACAAAACAAAAACAAATCAGCGACCAATATAGCCACCTTTCTTTGCAAGGACACTCAAAAGCCTGCCATCCATGGATTCTGTCAGTGTTTTGATCTGTTCACCATCAACATTGCGTGCAGCAGCAACCACAGCCTCCCAGACACTGTTCAGAGAGGTGTACTGTTTTCCCTCCTTGTAAATCTCACATTTGATGATGGACCACAGGTTCTCAATGGGGTTCAGATCAGGTGAACAAGGAGGCCATGTCATTAGTTTTTCTTCTTTTATACCCTTTCTTGCCAGCCACGCTGTGGAGTACTTGGACGCGTGTGATGGAGCATTGTCCTGCATGAAAATCATGTTTTTCTTGAAGGATGCAGACTTCTTCCTGTACCACTGCTTGAAGAAGGTGTCTTCCAGAAACTGGCAGTAGGACTGGGAGTTGAGCTTGACTCCATCCTCAACCCGAAAAGGCCCCACAAGCTCATCTTTGATGATACCAGCCCAAACCAGTACTCCACCTCCACCTTGCTGGCGTCTGAGTGGGACTGGAGCTCTCTGCCCTTTACCAATCCAGCCACGGGCCCATCCATCTGGCCCATCAAGACTCACTCTCATTTCATCAGTCCATAAAACCTTAGAAAAACCAGTCTTGAGATATTTCTTGGCCCAGTCTTGACGTTTCAGCTTGTGTGTCTTGTTCAGTGGTGGTCGTCTTTCAGCCTTTCTTACCTTGGCCATGTCTCTGAGTATTGCACACCTTGTGCTTTTGGGCACTCCAGTGATGTTGCAGCTCTGAAATATGGCCAAACTGGTGGCAAGTGGCATCTTGGCAGCTGCACGCTTGACTTTTCTCAGTTCATGGGCAGTTATTTTGCGCCTTGGTTTTTCCACACGCTTCTTGCGACCCTGTTGACTATTTTGAATGAAACGCTTGATTGTTCGATGATCACGCTTCAGAAGCTTTGCAATTTTGAGACTGCTGCATCCCTCTGCAAGATATCTCACTATTTTTGACTTTTCTGAGCCCGTCAAGTCCTTCTTTTGACCCATTTTGCCAAAGGAAAGGACGTTGCCTAATAATTATGCACACCTGGTATAGGGTGTTGATGTCATTAGACCACACCCCTTCTCATTACAGAGATGCACATCACCTAATATGCTTAATTGGTAGTAGGCTTTCGAGCCTATACAGCTTGGAGTAAGACAACATGCATGAAGAGGATGATGTGGACAAAATACTCATTTGCCTAATAATTCTGCACTCCCTGTATAGACACTCTCTAGTGTTAATTTAACACTGGAGATTTTGCTGTGTAAAGCTCCCCCAAAATAAGGAGAAATATTTTTTCCCCAAAAATTAAAAAGTCATGCAGTAGAGGGTTTTTAAGATACCAGAATAGGGATGATGGAGTAGGTTTAAATTTATTAGATTGATCAGTTTTGCTGAACTATAAAATATTTTGGGTGCAGTGTATTTTTTGCATACGAGTATAACAGAATAACTTTAGTGTTTTGTTTTGTTTTTAAAACTTGAGTATGAACTTATACAAAATGCAGCAAGTTATTTATAAAAAACAGTTTTATTGATTACAAGCTACACTATATCTGATTCATATCGGTATCGGCAGATATCCAAATTTATGATATCGGTATCGGACATAAAAAAGTGGTATCGTGCCATCTCTACATAGTATACAAGAACATCTGTGCAGAGTATGGCCTGGAAGTCCTGAGGTCAAAATGGAACACGAGTGATTCAGAAGAGAACAAAGGTTTTAGTGAAACTGAGGCTTGGGGGTTTGGTGAAAGGTTTGGTGAAACGGAGGCAGAGAGTGGTCGAGAAGGACCAAACTAAGATCCTATGGGATTTTCAGATACTGACAAACTGGTGATGGCTAACCAACCAGACAGTGGTGGACAAGAAGAGGAATCAGAGGAAGATGGCTGTCGTGATAAATGTAGCAATACTGAATGATAGCAACATCAGGGAGAAGGAACACAAGAACCTGGGCTGAAATAAAAAGTCAAGAAGGTGTGGAGGGTGAAGGTAACAGTGGTCCTACTGGTAATCAGAGCACTAGGTACAGTGACCCCAAGCTAAAGGAGTGGCTCCAGCAGATCCCAGGAACAACATCGGAGATCTCTGTCCAGAAGAGCGCGATCCTAGGAACAGCTAAGATACTGTGCAGGACCCTCAAACTCACAGGCCTTTTTAAAAAAAAATTTTTTTTTTACTGGTGGAATGACAAAGTTTTTTCTTTTTTTTTAATGGAATAGTAACAGTGAGCATTCAGCATTTTTGTAGTGTCCCATGTTTGCTTATTTTTTAAAATGCATTTATTTATCATTTATATATTTGCATGCAGTTGTTTTCAAATGTGTGTTATGTGTTTATGTTATTTCATTTTTATTAATTTATATTTCAGTGCGTTGAAACCTGTGTATTTTTATGTCAGGTCCTTTATTGGTCACTGCCACGTGCCAGGCAATTATCAAAGTTTCTTTATTTTCCTGCTCATATTCTTAATTTTTGTGAAATGCTTTGTTTTATTTTGTCAGTAAAATTGGCTTTTGCTTCTGTGTGATGAGTGCAAAAAAAGAATGAAAAGACACTCAAAATAACCAAATTGACTTCTGCTTGGTAATAACTACCTGTCTCCACTCGTATCTCTATTTTGCTGTAATGTTCACTTTCCCTACTACCACCAGTTGGAGGCTTTCTACTCCATCTTCACCACAGAGCAACAAGACCATGTTAAGTCGGTGGAGTATCTGCGCAGCAACTTCAGGCCCATCCAGAGCTTAGATAACCGGCACGTCTTCAAGTCTGCAGTAAAAGATGCCTGGTTGCCTGACCTAAATGACAGCGGCAGCAACCCGTATGGCACAGAGGCTTCCAAAGGTAGGATGTTCACACTTTAAGTATTAATTTTTTGGTTTTTTTTATATTACCTATTCCAGAGGTGGGACCAAGTCATTGTTTTGCAAGTCTCAAGTAAGTCTCAAGTCTTTATCCTCAAGTCTCAAGTCAAGTCTCAAGTAATGTCAGGCAAGTCAGAGTCGAGTCTCAAGTCACTGGTGTAAAAGTCCGAGTAAAGTCACAAGTCTGAAATTTTGAATTTCAAGTCTTTTCGAGTCTTTAAAAAAAAACGAAAAAAGAAGGTTGCAGTTATGCTAAATGTAAATATTGGACCATGTAATTTTTAAATCTGTGTTTTTCTCAACACATGACAAAATAGTGAACTTGCAGCTCAATTAAACTTAGCTCCAAGAATAATTTTCACCGACAGTTCTGAGATAAGCTGCATGTTATTCTTGGATGCGGTTGTAGGACCGGTGTTGTGCCAAAAAGTGATTGTCTGCCAAAAACTGATTTCCGGTATTTGCCAAAATTGATTGCTTGTATTTAAACTGCTATAAGTAACTTGTTGGGCTATAATATATGAAACAGATGTCAAATGCATCCCTCATGGATGACATATAGTCATCTTGAGCCACAAACAACATCCGTGTAACAAGGTAGAAGCCACAATCAGTTTTTGGCAGTGACTTTTATATAACCTTTATTTTTGCAGTTAAAAACAATCTCATTAACATTAAAAATGTCTTTTGTAAGAGTAAGTTGGCCAAGAGGACAGCAGAAATGGCAGCAAATATTCCAATAGTTCTTTAAAAATATTTTAAGTAGGGATAAGGGACCGGATTGGTTATAATGTAAGTACAATAACACAGAGTTGTGAAGATACTTGAAAAACTGATAATTTTTTAATTCTATATATAACCCCTTTGTAAACCCTGTTCACCGAAGTCTATTTACGAACATACATAAAGATATTACACGGAAAAAAATACACGGAAACATTGGAAATCAGTTTTTGGCAGACAATCACTTTTTGGCACAACACCGGCTTTGAAATCGCATGACAAAAATATCATACACATTAAAAAAAACTGCATCACCAACGTAGCCTGGACAACATTTGCTAGTTAGATGAAGTCAGCTATCTCATCGTAGCATGTTTATTTGCATATTTATAATCATACGGTTCTTGGAGTGAGTGCATACACTCATGAAGTTTAGTAACTTCAGGTCACTGCAACAAGCCCAGGTACAGTTTACCGACGGATGGGTGCAGGACCTTGAAATGCACCGTGTAGAAAGTAAAGACCATCGTACGTATCATAAGTTTACCAGTCTCACAAATCGTCTTCATAAATACACATTCGTTAACCGTTTATTAATAGGACCTTTGAGCTCAACGGTAATTAATTAGTAGTAGAAATAATTTCTGGTACGCGTTACAGAAATGTAGCAGTGACAATAATACTGTATGCTGTAATCGTACTGGGCAATTAGTGATACATAAAAACTGTTTTATCCTGTGAATAAAAGTATATGTTTTTGTCAATGTACCATGGTAATAACAGAAGCGAAACGCAATATTGTGTCAGGACAATTCACTATTTATGCACAATAAACAAAGGAGCATAGCGCGACAATTTCTGTTCAGCGCCAGACTTGCTTGTAACCTATATCACCAATTATGTTAAGAAAAATGACGCATTAACTACAACAGCAGACTGACCTTTGTGTAAATGCTTGGAGCAGACTAACCTGGGAGCTGGAGTGTTCTGGGACGTTATATTTGGTCTTTGAATGGCTGCAATCCAGTCGCGTCTTTGTTACTTCGGAAACATGGCTCAAACAATTTCTCTTCAACGACGTAATCCGATAACAACCGATCTCTTTACCCGTCGGCTTTCCGTGGCTGTCATGTGACCGGCTATTGCAGTTAATAGTACAACGGCTTCTTGACATTTTTGTGTTTCTTTTTATCGCTGTATAACTGATTTTAATTGAAAGCCTGCGTGCGCTAGTACCTCTTGCCACGAGTTCCCAGAATCCTTTGCGGTTCTACCCCTGAATGACGTCACATTTTCAATCTACATGTACATCTAATATACATGTTAAATTTTATATTTGGGGTGAAATATCAAGTCTTTTCAAGTAAACCGGTTCAAGTCCAATTCAAGTCCCAGGTCATTGGTGTAAAAGTCCAAGTCAAGTCACAAGTCTTAGAACATTTTTTCAAGTCAAATCTAAAGTCATAAAATTAATGACTCGAGTCTGACTCGAGTCCAAGTCATGTGACTCGAGTCCACACCTCTGACCTATTCATATTCATTGACTTAATTTATATAAAAGGAGGTATTGGTATTTACATCTGTAGTTTCAATCTATGCTTGGATCAAAGTAAGGGAAAATGCTACTTTGGGTCAGGTACTTGTACTAGCTTAAACAGCTACATTTCCCTCGCTGCTATGAACTGAGCTGAAATGAGCTGAGAGTCCAAAGTGCAGAGAACTAATCTGAAGAAATAAAAAGTGAAATCCCAGGCAGAGCAGCTCAATCTTATTGCTTTTAAGCCAAGTGGAGCAGACTGAGGCTTGGTTTGATGACACTGAGGCATGTGGACAAGGTGATAAACTTTCAGTGTTCTACTTTTACAATAATTAATTGATTAAAGCATTTCTTATGGCATTGTATCCAGCTGTAGGCAAATAAAAAATGTAGACAATATCCTGTTTTGTTTCACAGTGAGTGATCTGTTTTAGCATAGCTACTGTAACTCAACCAATTCCCCAAAATAAGTTGTAATTTTTTTTCAATGTTCAATCTAATGTCTTAACTTTGTAACTATTGTTAGTTTTTGCAGGATAGAGTCAAAATGACACATCCTGGTGGTTCTAGGGTTGTTTAAAATGTTGGCATTGACCCTCTGTTAGTGCTTGGTTCTATCACTTGGTCTCCCAGGTGATCTATACAGAATTCCTAATCTGCTAAAATATATCCTCACATCATTCTTCCATGGTAATGATTCTTAATGTTAATAAACGAAGTATATGTACAGATTGTCTTTTCTTTTTGTGTGCTTTTGGATTATCTGTCTTTTTAGTACTAATTCTGTTAACTCTCCTAACATAAGGCAGTGGGAGGCACACTGGCCAACCTCCCACTCTCACCTCATTACCAGTCAAAGAATGCTACAACGTGTGCAGAGTTTGTGTATGCATGCTGTGTGTTTGTGAATGTGCTTGTTTTTCTCTGTGGACTTATAAGTCTGCATGTGAGGCCTAGCATCTGTTCACTGTCATCTCTCCCTAAAGAGTTTGTCCCCAACCTTCCTTCAGGCACTGTTCCATATGGTCCGCAAGGAAAGTATATATGCTAGACATGCACAAACCCACTCTTCCACATACGCGTGTGTGTGTGTGTGTTTTCCTGGCACATTATGCTTGCTCGTGTAGGATGTCCTTGAGTGCTACTATGAGACATTTTCTGTATGCAAAGAAGAAATGCAGATCAGGAGGAGGGAAGACGGCTGGATGGAAGTGTGTAGAATTACAGTTAAAATGAAAATAACAGGTACAGCTGTCTAAACCGCTTCTTAATGCAAATATCTAATCACCCAGTTACATGGCAGCAATTCAGTATATTTAGGAAGGAAGAACATGGTTTGAATTACAGTAGAAAGTATTAACTAAGCATTAGAATGGAGAAAAATCCGATCTAAGTGACTTTGAATGTGTCAGAGTATTGTATGAGTATTTTGGAAACTGGTGATCTACTGGTAGGGATGGGTACCGGTGTCCGGTGCCATGATGGCACCGGTTCTGACATAAACGGTAGTAACCAGACCGAAAAGCAGCGCACATTTCGGTGCTTTATTTCGGTGCTGTTTTTTCCTGAGCTGTGATACACTTCTAGCCAATCATTTTACGTTTCCGAGGATAGTAGGCGGGTCCAGGTACGTACGTTCTTTTAGAGCAGAGCTACAGATTAAAAATGTCCAAGGCGAAGCGGTCAAAAGTCTGGCTGTACTTCACAGCAAAAGATGCAAACTCAGCAGCCTGCAACAAGTGCTTTAAGCTGATACTGTCAAAGGAGGTAACACCTCAAATCCGATGAAACACCTGGCGACGCATAGCGTTTTTTTTAAAAGCCGAGAAATGCGCTGTATTTAATAGCTTGCTGCGAGACCTCACACTGAGCACATCTACTGCGGGTGGGTTGCCTGTTATCAGACCCGGAGTTAGCAACATCCCCAAAAACCCGAAGAGGAGAGTCCTGGCCCCTAGCCCTGCCAGTGTAGCAGAAATGATGAGGATGATGATGCAGCAGCAGCCGTTCTTCTCTGCGTGAGTAGCTTAATGTTGTTCGTGTGTAATTTACGTTGAGTAGGCTAACCACGTTATTACATTAATGCATGTAAGGTGAACTAGCAAACACCGTCGTAGTTACATGCGGCTGTCTTCTTGTTTGATGGCAGATACTCCCTTCACCCTGGCCAAAAAGGCTAAAATGACCAAAGAAAAAGTGGAAAACAGCTAAACATGAGAGGTTTTTGGACAAAGTTTGTGTTTTTTCCATTGTTTAAGCACTGCTTCCAGCCAAGAGTGATACCATATATGTCCCATAGCTGCAGAAAAGGCTAACATTGTTATCTTTTTACAAAAAACCAGCTGAACATGAGAGGTTTTTGGACCAATTTTGTGTTCTCCATTCTTTAAGCACCGGTTTGAGCACCATTTGAGCACCGGCACCGTTTCAAAAGTACCGATTTGGCACCGGTATCGGATAAAACCTAAACGATACCCATCCCTATCTACTGGGATTTCTCACACAACCATCTTGAGGCTCTTTATAGCAGGTGATTTTAAAGAGAAAATATTCAGTGACTGGTACTTCAATTTGATCAAATTTTCAAGTGAGCTTCGTTTACATTGCGCCAATTCAGAAGAACAATTGCCTCAGAACACTTTAAATTATAAGGTAAAGACCTACTACCTGAGCAGGAAGCCAACAATCACCGACCCCCTACGAGCAAGCACTTGGCAACAATGGGAATGACGGGGGAAAGAAACTCCTTTTTAATAGGAGTTTTTCTGCTATTCTAACTCTGGCAGAACCATGCCCAGTTAGGGGCAGCCATCCACTGTGATAACTGGGGGTAAAGAGAAAGATAAGAGCAGAGAAAGACAGGTTAAAAGGCAATCTATAAGAAAGTGAGCCAGAGTTTATTAATTGTTAATAATTAAATGTAGTAGTAGTGTATAACCTAGAGATGAAACCATACCACTTTTTTATGTCTGATACTAATATCATAAATTTGGATATCTGCCGATATGAATCCGATAGTCTATTATAATCAATAAAACTGTTGTTTTTTTTGTTTTTGTTTTTTAATGTCTTGCTGCATTTTGTATTTGTACTCAAGTTTAAAAAAACAAAACACTAAAGCTATTCTGTTATACCTGGATGCAAAAAGTACACTGCACCCAAAATATTTTATAGTTCAGCAATACTGATCTTTTTATTTAAGCTGTTAGCAGAACTTTAAATCTAAAATTTAAATTTAAAATGCAATTTTATGCAGATTTCAAAAACAAAAAATAGAAGTGCAATATAATAATAATAATAATAATAATAATAATACATTTTATTTGAGGGCACCTTTCAAAAACCCAAGGTCATCTTACAAAAGAACAACATTAATAAAAGGAGCAATAGTCATAAAATACATAAAATAAGTTAAAATTGCAAAGCAGAGCTTGACAACAGATAAAATCAGCACTAAAGCGAATAAGCCAGTTTAAACAGATGTGTTTTGAGCTGTGACTTAAATATGGAAAGAGAGTCAATATTTCTTAGTGCAGGAGGAAGAGAGTCCCAGAGCGAGGAGCAGAGCGACTGAAAGCTCTGCTCCCCACAGTGATGAGATGTGAGAACGGAACAGTAAGATGAACAGCAGATGAGGATCTGAGAGGGCAGGAAACAGTGTTGATCTGGAGCAGCTCACACAAATATGAAGGAGCAGATTTATGGACACACTTGTACGTGAGAAGTACGATTTTAAAGTTTATCCTGGTTTCTACGGGCAACCATGAAGCTGCTGAAGAACTGTTGTAATATGAGCTCTTGACAGAGTAGGAGTTACGACCCGAGCTGCAGAGTTTTGGAGAAGTTGGAGTTTATGAAGGGACCTTTTAAGGAGACCAAATAAGAGGGAATTGCAGTAATCAATGCGGGACGTAATAAGACTATGGACAAGGACGGCAGCAGCATGGGGAGGAAGGAAGGGGCGGAGTCGGTTAATATTACGCAAGAGGAAGTAAGCAGACCGGGTTATGGAATTAATGTGAGACTGGAATGAAAGAGTATTATCAAGTATGACACCCAAACTCTTACCCTGAGGGGAGGGAAGGGTGGGAGAACGTTCAATGTTAATAGAAAAACCGTGGGATTTGGTTAAGATAGATGGTGTACCAACAAGTAAAACTTCAGTTTTATTACTGTTTAGTTTGAGAAAATTGGAGTAGAACCAGGATCTAATCTCAATAAGACAGTCTGAGAAGGAGGAAGGTGGGAGGGATGAACTGGGTTTAGAAGAAAGGTAGAGCTGGGTGTCATCGGCATAACAGTGAAAATTTATATTATATTTTCAGAACATATGACCAAGAAGGAGCATGTAAATAATTAATAAAAGAGGCCCTAATACTGAACCCTGGGGCACACCAGCAGAAACAGGACAGACTTGAAGACTGGGATTTAAATTGCATAAACTGAGTGCGGTCTGAGAGATATGAGGTGAACCAGGCAAAGGGGGTGTGACTAATGCCAATGGAAGCTAAACGGTTCAGGAGAATATTGTGAGAAATGGTATCAAACGCCGCACTAAGATCAAGAAGGATGAGGATGGATAGGAGACCAGAATCAGCTGCCATCAGAAGGTCACTGGTAATCCTTAACAGAGCAGTTTCTGTTCTATTACAGATTATGGTTATTGAGGTGTAAGTGAAGCTGGGAGGCGACAACTAGGGGAGATTTACGGAGCCCCCCAGGGGACATGGGAGAAAAAAAAATTAGGGAGGAAAAAAAAAAATTAGGGAGAAAAAAAAAAATTAGGGAGAAAAAAAAAATTAAGACGGACTTTTGCGAGATCTCGCAAAAGTATTGCATATTTGAAAAAGAGCTCCGACGTTTTTGGAGATCTGACACCCACTAGCTCGAAGCTAACGGGAGGTCGAGACCTACTACAGCCGGGAGGAACACCGCTCTCCCGGCACATCGTGCCTCGACCTCCCGGTCGGCTTCGAGCTGGCGGCCTCCGAAGAATGCAGCTAAAACTTTTGCGAGATCTCGCAATACTTTTGCGAGATCTCGCAAAAGTTTTAGCCGCATTCTTCGGAGGCCGCCAGCTCGAAGCCGACCGGGAGGTCGAGGCACGATGTGCCGGGAAAGCGGTGTTCCTCCCGGCTGTAGTAGGTCTCGACCGCCCGTTAGCTTCGAGCTAGTGGCTTCGAGCTAGTGGCCGCCAGCTCGAAGCCAACCGGGAGGTCGAGGCACGATGTGCATGCAAACTCCACACAGAAAGGCCCCGGCCTGATGGTGGAATTGAACTCAGGACCTTCTTGCTGTGAGGCAACAGTGCTAACCACCGTGCTGCATATTATAATAATAATAATAATAACAATAATAATAATAATAATAATAATGGATTGGATTTATATAGCGCTTTACAATACCACTATTCATTCACTCTCACATTCATACACTGGTGGAAGCAGCTACAGTTGTAGCCACAGCTGCCCTGGGGCAGACTGACAGAAGCGAGGCTGCCATATCGCGGCCTCGCTAATACATTGTTTTCATGGATGCCTGGATGTTAAACTTCATAGTTACACCTGGTAAAGTACCAATGCTGATCGTTTTATTAAAGATGAAAGAATTTAGACAGTTTTTAACTCTCAGTGATGCTGCAGTGTTTGTTTGACTTTGGGACCTGAAGGGGATCTGAAGAGGATTGAGTTTTGGACCCAGATTACTCCCAGATTTACGAGCACAAAGACAGGTTAAAAGGCAAACTGTAAGAAAGGGAGCCAGAGTTTATTAATTGTTAATAATAACGACAAATACAGCAATAACGACGGCCCGCTTGCATGTTCTACAAAAAACTGTGCTTTGCTGTGTATCTGACAGACAAACACCAACCAGTGAAGTTGCACCATTTTTAAAAACTAATTCTGGTTCATCCGTTTCACTCAACAATCCGCTTTCCCCCTTCTCGTTCTCCGTTGCCGCCGTGCTTTTTCGGCCGTGTGCATATGAAAACAAAGGCACTGCGCATGCGCGTTTTACCCATATTCTATCGCGATATTTCATTTTCTTATCGTTGCCTAACATTGTACCGGTATTACCGTGAACGGTATATGGCCCAGCCCTACACAAAAGTAAAAAGTTGCCAAAGCAAGTAAGAATTAAATAATCTGGAGCATGTACAAACTGATATTAATCTTTAATAGGGCTTTCAAAATTGAGAGCAGAGAAAACAACTCCTGTATAATGTCATCCGCTATCTTTGTTTAATTGGTCACATGACTGCATCACGTAACTAAAATGCAATCATCATTTTTGAAAGTCTGCATTTTCAAGTGTCCACACTGCGATGGGACAGCTCAGTTCTGAAATGTATGCGCTTTCGAGAGTGTTTTCAAAACACTGCATTTTCCTTGAGCAAAAACGTCGTCTCAGTGTGGACAGGAGGCCAAAACTGAGAGAAAACGATGTGTTTTCAAACGAAAACGCATTAGTGTGGACGTAGCCTGAGAGACACAGTCAAATGCCTTCTCCAAATCCACAAAATACATGCAGACTGGTTGGGCAAACTCCCAAACACCCTAGTTCAAACAAGGTGACAGCAGTAGCAACGGCATTATTCTGCAATAGTTGTGACAGTAGCCGAAGTAGTGTTTTCCCTATACATTTTAACTTAAATATAACAGCATTGCTTAAGACTTTAAGCTGGGATATTGTGAGTTGGGTTTTGAACCACTTACTTTAAGCATTTTCCTCTCACAGGGAGAGCAGATAGTGATGCTCGGTTGATTCATTTGTATACTTTTGTGTTGTACATCCCCAACTACTAGTGCCACACTCGAAGTGTGTACATGTGGACATAAATCATTGGAGGTTGACACACAACTCTTGCACTCAGATGTAACTAGGCTTGGCTTGTAGTTGTGGGAACGTAAATGCATGGCATTCCTATACCGATGATGTCCCAATATGACACTTTTATATGATATAAACATTTATACTGGTAGTGTCACGGACAATATAATAGGGCAGTGAGCTGAACTCTCTTATTTTCTAGAGTTACTCTGATGAGCTGTGTTAGGTAGATTCGGGAATATCTACACACTCACAGCATGTGGATTGTTTGTATGGACTCTCGTGCTCACTGTACTCTCTGTAAACTGCCACTGTGGTTCCTGACACCTCAGCCACTTCACACCTCCTCCACTCACCCTGCTCACTACTCCCCACCCCCAACCACATCACCCAGTACACATCCAGATGGATCCAGCCTTTCTCTCTCAACCATACGGGTTAGGAAGGAACTGAAGAGGATTAAAGCCAAGAAGGCAGCGGGCCCAAATGGCATCAGCTCAAGGGTTGTCAGGTCCTGTGCAGATCAGCTGGGTGGGGCGATGGAGCACATCTCGTGTTGTACCAGTGCCAAAGACTCCACATCCCAAGGACATCAACAGCTACAGGCTGATGGCTCTGACATCCCATCTTTTTTTTTTTTTTTTTTTTTTTTTTTTTTTTGGCCTGTCCCGTTTGGCTCTTTTGCCATCAGAATTGTTGTCTAAAGGCAAAGAAAGATGCCCAACGGATTTACTTTACCAAACTGACCATCCCAGCCTTGCCGTAATGGTCCATTTGATTCACCTTTTATTGTTTATTTTATTTTCACTTACTGAATACGGGACAGACTTGACTGGGGGAAAGAAGGGGAGAAAGAAAGAGGGAAAGAGAAACAGCTGAGAAGAGGGACGGGGGAGAAGGGCAAAAGACAAAAACCAACAGAACGGGCAGAGAAAAAAAAATGCATATATCAATCACCTGGATCACCTGCTGAGAAAGAAAAAAGAAAGCAAGCAGAAGAGAACAAGAGTAATAGAATAAACAACATCACAATGATATATGGGAATATGACAGTAAATACTAAATGTTAAACATTATTGTGCAGCACATAAGATCAACAGAACACAGTGTGCTTTGAGGTAGGAGCCAAAAAGGGTGTAGTTTGTGGGTGTGATCACCCGTGTGTACACCTGTGAGCATGGACGCGCTTGTTTTTTAAAAGGTTCCTTCATGTAATAATCTGCTAGAGGGTGTGGGGGGGCCACAGCCCCGTCCTCCAGGGCATGAAGCAGGTGTGGAGGAGATCAAAACTCCAGACATCCAGAGGCCCCCAGAACACAAGAGACCAAGGAAGACCAACAGAGGGGCAGCTGCGCCACTGTCCCGGAAAGAGCTGAGGAGAGTCCCAGATGAGGGCTCACTCAGCAGCCGCGGAGCAGAAGCCAGGGGGGGTTGCAGTGACGCGCCCGTGAGCTCCGCCGGCAGCCAGCTGCGCCTGAGTGACCGGCCTGGGGCTCGGTCACTCAGGCTGACATCCCATCTGATGAAGACCTTGGAGTGGCTTGTCCTGGCACAGCTTCGCCCCCTGGTGAGCTCATCACTGGACCCACTTCAGTTTGCCTACCAGCCTGGCATCGGAGCGCATGGTGCCGTCATTCACCTCCTATATCGTTCCCTCTCTCACCTAGAGACCGCTGGCAGCACTGTGAGAATCATGTTCTTTGATTTCTCCAGTCTCCTTTAACACCATTCTTCCCACAGTTCTGAAGGATAAACTGTAGAACTCAGGAGTGGACCACCACCTCACTACCTCCCACTGGAGACATGTTCTCTGGAGTGACGAATCGCGCTTCTCTGTCTTGCAATCTGGTGCATGAGTTTGGGTTTCCAGGAGAACGATACTTGTCTGACTGCAGTATGATGTGGGGGTGTTTTTCAGGAGTTCAGCTCAGCTCATTTGTTCGACTAAAATGAATTATTAATGCTTCAGCATACAGAGATATTCTGCTCCCAAGTTTGTGCAAACGGTTTGGAGATGGCTGGTTTATGGAGTAACGAGAAAGTAATATAACATGTTTCTTTTAAGAAAAATGAGTAAAGTGTTATACAGGGTGGGCCATTTATATAGATACACCGTAATAACATGGGAATGGTTGGTGATATTAAAGTCCTGTTTGTGGCACATTAGTATATGTGAGGGGGCAAACTCCTCAAGATGGGTGGTGACCATGGTGGCCATTTAGAAGTCGGCCATCTTGGATACAACTTTTGTTTTTTCAATAGGAAGAGGGCCATGTGACACATCAGACTTATTGGTAATGTCACAAGAAAAACAATGGTTTCAGGTCTGAAGCACAAACGGAAGCCTAGTTATTTATATACTTGCTCTCTACGTCACACCACACTTTAAGTTTCGATCAAACAGCCTAGTTGGTTTCACTTTCTTCTGCAATTACCATGCTTCTGCAAAAGCATGCAGTTTCCTGTCAGCCTACAACCTAGTTTTACACTGAAGTCTGGGACTCTCATAAAACACACTAATCAGCATTCAGATTATATATTTTATTTCCTAACACTAGGCTCCAGGGATTCAGGGGGAAAAAGCTCACCTTCAACAGATGGTAAAACCTGTGGTTGGTATCCAAGGGAGGACAAACTGACATGAGAGAACTTTTGACAGGGCAATGAGATGAACAGCTTTGGGAAATTGATCTTTTATGTTAAGTATTACCATATTGCCAGAAGAGGGTGGAAAACCAGTGACAAAATCAAGTGCAATCTGGGACCAAGGGTGACAAAGAGTTGGGGAAGGTCTGAACAAACTTGCATAAGGAGAGCTGGAAGACTCTTCTTGTGCACAGACAGAGACTGCAGAGACGTATTCGTGGACATTGTTAATCAAGGCAGGTCACTGGAACAAACGTTGAATGAAGGTTATAACACAGTTGATTACAGGCTGGCAGGTGAATTTGGTGGTGTGTGCCCAGACAGCAGAAGGGATATAGAGGCAACCCTGTAGATTTTTCATGGGGTCTGGTTCGGTCTGTTAAGCTTGTGGATGGCAGATTCAATCACCCATGTGAGGACGCCAATGATAAATGAGGAAAAGAGGAAGACTGATTCTGCTGGCAGAGGTGGAGAATTTCCTGGAGAGTGTCTGGTTTGATATTCCTAAACAGTATGAAAAATAGGGCCCATCTGACTTGTTAGGCATTGAACCGGTTAGCTGACTGGAGCTAGGCCAGGTTTTTGTGACCTGTCTGATGAAGGGACCACCCCCTCCAGCCAGTGCCTCCACCCTTCAAGAGCGATCTTGATGGCAGCAACTCTTGGTCTCCTACATCATAGTTGCGCTCTGCAGGGGTAAGATGACGATAAAAGACAAGAATGCATTTTACTTTCTTGCTGCCAAGAGAGTACAACTCCCATGCTGGAGTTAGAGGCATCCACTTCCATGATGAACTGGCAGGAAAGATCAGGTTGAGATAGAATGGGAGCTGCGGCAAAATGTTGTTTTAGATGGTCAAAGGCAGTCGGGCAGAGGGGTTCAACTGGTAGGAGATTTTAGTGGAGGTGAGTTGGGTTAAAAGCAGGGCGTTCTTACTGAAATCCCTGATGAAGCTACAGTAGAAGTTTGGGAAACCTAGGAAATGTTGGAGTTGCTTTTGATTCTGAGAGACTGGCCAATAAGTTTCTGCTGGGTCTGGTTTGAGTTGTCCTTCCAAAATATAACTAAGGAATAAAACGGTGACAACCTGGAGTTCACATGTCTCGCCTTTGACAAAAAGTTTAAGTCACTTCAACAGCTGCCTGGTTGTAGATGGTGAAGAAACACTTGCTGCAAAACATTCCTAAGTGACCTCGCCCAATCAATGAAAAAACCAAAATCAAATTTAAACGTGCTTTTCCAGACTATCCAAGTTTATCATCATGTTTGGCAAATGTACTGCTGAAAAGAAAAAATAAGGAAACACCTAAATCAGCAATATATATAAGCTTTCAATTAATAAGAATTTTGGTTCAAAACATTAAATATTATCATTTATTCCTCATCACAGAGGAACCTTTTCGAAACTCTATGATGCTATTCTGTCTTTTAGTAACCACTCTAATGTTAAGCTTAAGTGTACACGGGAAGGAGAACTAGGAATTCAAATACATGAGGAGTCTTGGAAACAGGCTATAGCGAGAGTACGATCTTCCACCTCCTGTGCTTGTCTTGGACTTATTCAATTTAAGGTCATACACAGGGTGCATTTCTCTAATTCTAGACTTTCTGAATTGTATCCAGAAGTGGAAAATAAATGTGATAAATGCCATGGTTCTCCTTGCCACCTTAGCCACATGTTTTTTCTGTGTCCTGAGCTACAAGGTTTCTGGACAGGGTATTTTGCTATTATGTCAACTATTCTTGGGGTAACTCTTCATCCTTGTCCTCTGATTGCTGTATTTGGGATTCCTGTTCGCTCACTTACACTTTATTCCACACAAAAGGATATTATTGCCTTCACATCCCTATTAGCGAGACATCTAATATTGTTGCGTTGGAAGTCTGTTAAGTACCTTTCAGCTCTCTGCCGCGACTCTTCACCTGTTCCTTCTGTTTGAATTGACTGAATTTGGCCACAATAGGCCGTGGTCTCCCGGTCCGCGACCGCGCGCCCCCCAAGTGATGTACTCTATCGAAGTCGATGTTCTTTACGGTGTCCTCCGGCAGCTTCAGGTGGATTTTAATGAAGTTTTTCACCGTTGCCTCTGCGTCCTCTCCGGCAGTTTCTGGAATTGGTGAGGGGGTAGGGACAGGCTTAGGGCGTCGGGGGGTTCCCCGGAGGCATCTTCCTTGGGGGGCTCAACCCGGGGTAGCGGTCACGTCCGGTTGGGGGCTCTGTTGGCTCTCAGGTGACTGTTTCCTCGCGGCTGCGTGCAGCGGGGCTAGGGGAGGGTCTGTGCTGACGGACGTGGGTTACTGACCTGGCAACCTGGCTGCCCCTGGGTGGGTCCGGGATGGGCGTGAGGTTCTGGGGGCGCTCCGTCTCTGGGCTGGGGCCCGGGCCGGGCCTCGGGGGCTTGGGTCCTGGTTGGTGTGTTGCCGGGGTTGTGGGCGGGTGGGTGCATGGGGGCCCGGCCCTGGAGCAGGGTGCCGCCGGTGCGTCGAGCCGCCTGGGGGGCTCTTCAACTGGTGGGGGGGATGGTCACATCTTGCAGGAGCTTTCTTCTCTTCAGGAACTCTCTGCAGGAGGGGGAGATACAGGAGAGGTGGAGGAAGATCTCAGCCTGGGCGTTTACCGTCTTATGTAGTCTGGAAGATGTGTGGATGGTGGGGTGGGTGCAGTTTTCTCTGTGGTGGGGTTGGGTGGACTGTCCAGGGCTCTGTGGAGCCGGAGGGCGCTACTGCACTGGGCCCCGGTCTGATGGGCCTGGGCCCCCCTTCCCTGGCGGGTCGCGGAGGGTGGGAGTGCCTACTGGGGTCAGCGGGGGAGCTGGCCCCAGGGAGGGGTTACCTGCCCCTCCCTTCCTTCCCTCCCCATCTCCAGCTGCCTCCCTCTTCCCGCTCCTCCACAACCACCCACACATGCAGGGCCTTGGAGTGGGGGTATGTCACCAGGGTGCAGAGGAGGCTACCCCCCCCCCCCCCCCCCCTGTCCCCTTCTGGCTGCCTCTGCCTCAATTTTATCCCACAACTTAGACATTCACATTATTCACACTCTCATTACACATACATATAGGATCTTGGGGGTGGGCACAATCACGGAGTCCAAATTACCATCAGGGTGTATACCTCACCCCTGACGTCGTTGCCCACCTCTCAATTTTAAATACACTTAGTCACTGAGGGCTAGCAGGAGGGACTATGCGCTTACCTGCTGCTCCTTGGCAGGTAGCTCCATGCCCTCCTGGGTTTTAATTGCACCTTAGAACACATATGCATCAACACTACAATGAGCGGGTGGAGGGAGGTTTGGAGTCTTCTCCCACCCCCATTCTCTGCGGCCTGCTGGAGCGGGAGGGCTAGTAGGAGGAGTTGGCCGTCCGACTGCGGTCTGGGGTGTGGGGCCTCCCTGCTGCTGCGGAGTCGGGGTGGTCTGCCTCTCCCCACCGCAGGGAAAAGGGTAACACCACCTGGGTCTGGGTGCAATTCCCCCCTCCAGGGGCAAGGGTACCTAGACCCGGTTTGTAGAGTACGCTTGGGGAGTGTGATTGTGTGTACAGCGTCTCTTTATGTCTGTCTCCACGTTGGTTGAGTGTGGAGTGAGTGCATATGAGAGCATGAGGGTGGGAATGGATGTTTGTGTCTGTGTGTGCCTGTATGTCTGTGTCTATATGTCAGGTTGGGTATCAGACGCCACCTCTCTGGGGACACCTCAGGCCCTCCAAGGTTTGGAGGCCTATCTCCACCCACCACCACTTCCCCTGCCGGTGGCGGACTCCCTCAGGTGTCGGTGTGTTGGTGGTTCTTTGTGTCTGGGGGTGGGCGTCCGGGTACACACCGGCTCACTCCTTGGCGGCCGCTTGTCGGGGCCTGGGGCCTGGGGCTCGCTCGGGCCCCTTTGGAGGTGGGGTGCCCCCGGCCTCTCGGCCTGGGGCTCGGTCACTCAGGCACAGCTGGGGGCCGGCGGAGCTCACGGGCGCGTCACTGCAACTCCCCCTGACTTCTGCTCCGCGGCTGCTGGGCGAGCCCTCATCTGGGACTCTCCTCAGCTCTTACTGGAACAGTGGCGCGGCTGCCCCTCTGTTGGTCTTCCATGGTCTCTTGTGTTCTGGGGGCCTCTGGATGTCTGGAGTTTTGATCTCCTCCATACCCGCTTCACACCCTGGAGGACGGGGCTGTGGCCCCCCCACACTCCCTAGCAGATCATTACATGGAGAAACCTTTGGAATGCAAGCATGCTGATCCACACAGGTATGCACACATGGGTATTCACAGACGCGGACTAAAGCTTTCTTGGCTGCTACCTCAAAGCACACTGTGCGCTGTCTATCTTGCGAGCTGCACAATATCGTTTATTATTTAGTAAATATTGATATCTATGACTAGCTAGTTTATTGTGATGGTGCTTTGTTTTCTCTATTATTATGTTGCTCTTTGTTGTTTGCTGTCTCCTCTGTTTGTTTTTTTTGCTTGTTTTTTTTTTCTCCATACAGGTGACCCAGGAGTTCTTTTTTTTTTTCTCTCTCTTCCCCCCCCTTCTCACCGTCTCTTCTCCCCTTTGGTTTTCTTTCTTTCTCTCCCCCTCTTTCTCTCATTCATTCCCCCTGTCCTATTTATTAAAAAAAAAAAAAAAAAAAAAAAAAAAAAAGACAAAGGATGAACTGAAGCTCTGCCATCACGTAATGTCGCATACTGCTGTTTCTGATGTCATTTAGAAAAAAAAGGAAAAAAAAAAAAAAAAAAAAAAAAAAAAGGAAGTCTGTTAAGTATCCTCCTATTTCCTTAAGCTTAGGCTTAAAGATGTCATGTGTCTGTGAAGGTTCTCAGTCTTTGCAAGCTCCTTTGACTTAAAGATGTCATGTTTTTTTTAAAACTTGAAAAAATTAAATACACGTTGAGAGGTTGCACAGCCAAATTTTTTCACAAGTGGCAACCCTTTATCTCTTATTTTGCTAGTATAGAGGTATTGCCTGTTTAAATGATAATGTTAACATAAATAAAAGGCAAAATGTGAACTTAGACTAGACTGATTGACTAAACTGGGAAAACTAAAACACAAAACACAGGGAAACGAGAGAACTAGACCCTGACACAGGAGACAAAAAGACAATACAGACAACATGACAAAGGACTCGACACTGTTGTAAAACAGGAAGCACGGAGATACACGGGCTTGACATAACATCAGGGACATAGAAAACGTAGATGGAGCATGGACATAACTAAGAAACTAATACACACAACATGACAGCTAGGGAGAAAACACATAACAGATGACACAAGGGGAACCAAGAGGAGACAGGACACAGGACAAAGACACCACTGAGACACACAAAGGGGAAGGGAGACTTAGACACAGGGGACCTGAGTTGCACACTGAAGACACGACACCAAAACCAACAGACATGGAAGGAAATTAGACAAGAACTAAATAGAGGAACTGAACTCAGTATCAACAGAACTAACTGAAGACTAAACAAATTAGAACATAATAATACAAAAAAACATGAAATTCAACATGCTGGGTGAAAAAGACCCAGAACCATGTACTGTTGAAAAAATGATCAGTAGACCTGTCCATATTTGTGATTGGTCAGATGCTGCCATGTGAATCTACAGCTACAATACCTGTAAAGCATTTGTTTGTGCATTTGACTTTATAGTCCTGTCATTTATTTATGTTGCTCTTCCTCCCTCTCGAGTGTATCTGAAAGACAAGCTGAGCCAATGTATTCAGTCATTAAATGATCTCTCTCTCTCTCTCTCTCTCTCTCTCTCTGTCTTTAATCATTATCTGCCTCGTTCATTCTCCCTTTACATTACATATTTTTATATCTTCCCTATCCTTTTTCTTTCTCATGCCCATTCTTCTACGTTCACTTCCTTCTTCACTCTCCTTTTTATAATCTGTTCCTGTAACTTGTCTTAATTTCCCATTTCCTCTTTACTTCTTTCTCCACTCTTTTCTTTATTTTCCTCATACCTTTCTTCATCTCTATTCTTATGTTTATTTCTATAATTTCTCCATTTCCTTCCATTTTGCTTTTAATTTTTCTTAAATGTAATTTTCCTTTTCATTTTCTCATTGTTTTAATCTCCGTTCTTTCTTCTTTCCTATCACTCCTCTTCTTTGTACTAACATATTCTTCATTATTCATCATCCTTTCATAAATATTGTTGTTTTTTCCATCTGATTGCATTGCTTTGTTTATTCCTACCTACCCTTCCTCATTTCCCTCTTGCATACCTTTCTTTTTCCGGCTACTATATTTTGCACTTTAACGCCTTCCCTCTTGCTCTTTCTGCACATATCCACAACTTCACTTGTGACTTTCATTGACCCTGCTTCCACCCTCCTCCCAGTCTGCAGTAGTGCTCCCATAAACATGAAGGTGCAGCATGTCAATGGCAGTGCTTTGGTGGTGCGTTGGGCTCATCCGGAGGTCACCTACCACTCACCCATCCAGCATTTCCTGGTATCTTACAGCTGGACGGCCCATGATGACAGCTACGAAGAGACCCACCTAACGGATGCCAAACACAAACTGGTGAGTCTTTGAGGGACTGCAGGGTTGGAGCCACATTATAGGTGGATGCTAAGTTTTAACTAGAAAAATTTGCATTTCCTGCAAAAATGCTGTGTAAAGTGTGCGTGTTAGTCCCCATAGGGAAATAGTTCCTCTGCATTCACCCAGTGAAGCAATGGGCAGCCACCAGTGCAGCGCCCGGGGAGCAGTGTGTAGGGACGGTACCTAGCTCAGGGGTACCTCAGGCTAGCCGTTCAGTGGAGTCGAACCCCCGACCTTCTGATCATGGGGCCACCACTCTACCTACGGAGCTATCCCTGCCCCATGGATGCTATAACGCTGAAGCTGTTTGCTGAAAATAGCTGAAAAAGATGAAAAGTTTCAGGGGTGAAAAAAATGAAAATTCTTTTGAAAAGGGGTGAAGAAGCTGAAATTTGTGTTGAAAAGAGTTTAAAAAGTTTAACTGTGAACTGAAATATTGTTGCCATAAGCAGGATTTGAACCCGGGCCTCCCGCTCCGAGAACGGATGCTCATCTCACTGAGCTAAAACACAGCTTGACCCGGCAACTAAAATCAATGACCACACTGACAATGTGTTCCATTTATCTCAATGGGCAAAAAAATTGCATATAAAATTCAATATCTCAAAAAGTATAGAAGTTATGAGTACCAAAAGTCATAGCACACATTAGCAAAAAGAGCAGAATTTTTTAAAGTTTGAACATAGTAATTTTAATAAAACATAGTATTTCTTCCAAATCACAGTATTTCTGGTAAATCACAGTGTTTGTGCCAAATCACAGTATTTGTACCAAATCATAGCATTTGTGATAAATCATAGTATTTGTGCTAAAACATAGTATTTATACTAAATAATATTTTTCCTGCCAAATCGTAGCATTTGAGACATTATTTGTGATTTATGATTTACATGGAATACTTTGACTTAGCAGAAATACTATAATCTAGCAAAAATACTACAACATAGCAGAAATTCAGTCATTGAGCAGAATTACTAAGATTTAGCAGAAATACCATGACTTGGCAGAAATACTAAACTTTGGCACAAATACTTTAATTGAGTAAAAGTATTATAAGATAGTATTTCTGCTAAATCATTTTATTCCTGCTATGTATTAGCAGAAATACTGTAATTTTTCTCAAATACTATGAAATAGCAGTAATACTATGATTTGGCAGAAATACTACATTTTAGCACAAATACTATAACAAAGCAGAAATACTATGACTTAGTAGTAATAGTATAACATAGCAGATATACTATGATTTTGCAGACGTACAATGTTTTTGCACAAATACTACAATTTGGGAAAAATACTGTGTTTTAGGACAAATACTGTGATTTGGCACAAATACTATGATTTTGCAGACATTCTATGTTTCTGCACAAATACCACAATATGGCACAAATACTAAGATTTGGGGCGACCGTGGCTCAGGGGGTTGGGAATCGCATCTGTAACCGTAAGGTCGCCGGTTCGATCCCTGGGCTCTCTGTCCTGGTCGTTGTGTCCTTGGGCAAGAACTTTACCCTACTTGCCTACTGGTGTTGGCCAGAGGGGCCGATGGCACGATATGGCAGCCTCGCTTCTGTCAGTCTGCCCCAGGGCAGCTGTGGCTACAACTGTAACTGCCTCCACCAGTGTGTGAATGCGAGAGTGTATGAATAGTGGAATTGTAAAGCGCTTTTGGTGCCTAGAAAAGCGCCATATAAATCCAATCCATTATTATTATTATTTGGCACATATACTATATTCAGCACATATACTATAACATAACAGAAATATTAATTGGGCACAAATACTATGATTTGGCACAAATACAATGATATGGCAGAAATACTGCATTTTACCACAACTCCTATGATTTAGAAGAAATATATGACTTTGTACAAATACAATGCTTTGGTTTGAATACTATGATTTGGTATAAATACTATGATTTAGCAGAAGTAGTATGATTTAGCAGTAATACTTTAACATAGTAGAAATATTGATAGACACACACATACACAGAGAGTAAAGGGAACAGGAGCTGTGGAGAGTCTGGGCTTGGTATATGTAGGTCAGTCGAATTAGCTGCACCTGCTGTAGTCAGCCCTTACACACACAGACACAGAGAGAGGTGTGAGTTTTCTTCAGTGTATTTCTCACATTCAGGATTCTCCTTGAACAAATGGCCATAATTTCCTAACCGTAGAGGCTAGAATGGTCATTCTAACACCGTTTTGTTCAGAAGAGATGGGGGAATCTTCAGGTCTTCATAATTCATAATTAAAGTATAAATTATTAAAGATATGTGACTTGTAACACACTGTAACTGAGTCGAGGCGAAGCAAAAACTGCCTTGACTTGCCCTCAAACAACGTTTTGTAACTGTAAATCTATATGGAGCATCAATATCATTCTTTCATCATAAGAAACAGCAGGCTTTGGTGAACAGTCATGGACATTTTCAGGGCTCTGTCAAAATCCATCAAAAAGACATGAAGAGAGAAAAAAGTGCCTAATTTCCAGAGTTCGAAATCTGAAGAAATCTGAGCGACGGACGAATTTCCTACCCTCAAACAAACATAATTCATGGCCAAACGGTAATAGGTGAGGAAAAAATTCTTGAATTGTGAGCGTCAGGAGTGTCTGAAGATATATTGTTTTAACTTGAGGCTATGACGATTTGAAAATGCCTCTCATTAGAGAATTCCAGCGGTGATGTTGAACAAATTCTCTATTGACTGTCTATGGAGAGTTGTCGGACTTTGTGTTGATCTGAGGAGATTTGCTAAAAATCTGTAAATCCCACAACAATGATAGTGACATTTTCTGAAAGCCAGCAAAAATACCTACGTTTTGATGTATAATTTGTGGGGGTTGAGTGGAAATTGAGCGAGTAGCAAGAAGTTGTTCGGACATGAAGAGAAAATTCAGAAAGTTCAACTGTCCACTCTGAGTTAGTTGCATAGCAACCGTAACAACGCATATATTTTCTGAAAAATCACAATTTTGCAACTGAAAACTTAAAGAGGGATGAGATTAAAATGGTAGAAGATATGAAAAAGCTGAATCATACATGAATAGCCCAATAAGTTGAGAACAATTTAAAGTTTGAATGGTTGTTCTACGTGAAAGTATGAGGAAGTAGTTAAGTTTTAGCAGAATCGTGGAAGTTTTCCATTCATTTCAATGGGACAAAAAAAAGGAAAAAAGTGTAATATTTTAAAAAGATATAATAGTTATAAGTACCAAAAGTCATAGCACCCATTAGCAGAAAGAGCAGAACAGTTTAGAGTTTGAACGGTGAAAATCGGCTGAAAACTGAGGAAGTAGTTAAGTGCCAAAAAAGCAACTAGATTATAGTGGAATAAAGAATAAAGAGAAACAGGATTTCAATAGTGTGGATGCCTGTGAGCAGCCACACAAAAATGAATATTAAAAAGTAGTGCAAGCATGTTTCATATTGCAGTTGATTCAGCAGCTACTGAATATAAGCTTTAAGATATGAGATACAAGATGAATGAAGTGGAAAAAAAAGATTGATGGCACAAAAATACATTTTTATATAAAATGGAGGGAAAGAGGGGAATAACAGTGAGCTTACAAAGTGTTTAACAACTTAATGATTTTGCTCTAGGTTTATTTAAGGTTTACTGGCTCACTGACATTAACAGCCAGTGGGTTTCAGTTACACAGCTACATGTTGTTTTTTTGTAGAACAGCACTGAGATGCATGAAAGACTGAATGTGGCTTCTTTTTTGAGGATTTGAGGAAGAATATATAGCACACATCTTTAACTACTTTAAAAAAAATTTAATTGGGTACACAAGTTTGAATTGTATTATTTATAGGTTTAATGGAGGGGAGCCTATTTGCAGTGTTGGGGAGTAACGGAATACATGTATCGCCGTTACGTATTTAAAATACAAAATATGAGTAACTGTATTCCGTTACAGTTACCGTTTAAACAGGTGGTATTTAGAATACAGTTACTTTGTTGAAATAAATGGATTACACTGCGGTACTTTCCTGTTTCATATTGTGGCGGGTCAGGACTGTTTGGGTTTGTTTGACAGCTACGTTCTGTTGTTCCAGGCGGCAGCGTTACGGTTGCCATGGTTACAGGGCGACGCTCTCTCTCTCTCTCTCTGCGACTGTGTGTTTCCTGGGTGAGAGAGCGCCTTTTCGTTGTTGTTGTTGTTGTGCTAAGCTAACAGGCAGAATGCTACAAGCATAGCTCTAAAGAATGCAGCATCATGGGCAGTGTAGTCCGTGTTGCAGGGAGAATGGACTGCCATACACGTTATGGGTCTGTGAGCGCGAGGAGGGAGAAAAAGGGGAGTGGAAAGGTACGAGTTGTCATCGAGGAAAAACGGGAGCTGGAAGCATGTAAATATAATAATAACCACTGCAGCCAAGAAGAGAGCCTGACGAGCCCAGCTGTAAGTAAGCTATTAAGACTCAACTGTACACCGTGTTCGTGTTTTCCTCCGAAAACAATAAGTTTCGTTGGAGCAGCCTTTCAACGCCTCTCTCTGTCTCTCGCCAGAAAAGTTGACCCACACAACAAGGTAAAGCTATTTTTCGGCTACGAGCCGACAGGGACCCCGCCGTATTAGTCAGAGGTCCCTTTACTACAGTTCGGAGTCGCAGACCTTCAGTAATAGTAATAAATCACACAGCAATAGTACATTCACGTTGTTGTAAAAAGCATGATAATATATTAAGCAATCCAAAGTATTCAGAATACGTTACTGTCATTGAGTAACGTAACGAATACGTTACAGAATACATTTTGGGGCATGTATTCTGTATTCTGTAATGGAATACATTTTAAAAGTAACCTTCCCAACACTGCCTATTTGATATAAAATCATTCACACCAGTCTAATAACACAACAGATTCTGTATATGTACTGTGCCATAGACTAGCGTCAGCTTAATAATTCGTAGTCACACAATTGTCTTTGTATTTTTTTTTTCTTCTTTTTTTTGGCCTGTCCCGTTTGGCTCTTTTGCATCAGAATTATTGTCTAAAGACGAAGAAAGAGGCCCAACGGATTTACTTTACCAAATTGACCATCCCAGCCTTGCCGTAATGGTCCATTTGATTCACCTTTTATTGTTTATTTTATTTTCACTTGCTGAATACGGGACAGATTTGACTGGGGGAAAGAAGGGGAGAAAGAAAGAGGGAAAGAGAAACAGCTGAGAAGAGGGACGGGGGAGAAGGGCAAAAGACAAAAACCAACAGAGTGGGCAGAAAAAAATAATGCATATATCAATCACCTGGATCACCTGTTGAGAAAGAAAAAAGAAAACAAGCAGAAGAGAACAAGAGTAATAGAATAAACAACATCACAATGATATATGGGAATATGACAGTAAATACTAAATGTTAAACATTATTGTGCAGCACATAAGATCAACAGAACACAGTGTGCTTTCAGGTAGGAGCCAAAAAGGGTGTAGTTTGTGGGTGTGATCACCCGTGTGTACACCTGTGAGCATGGACGCGCTTGTGTTTGTAAAAGGTTCCTTCATGTAATGATCTGGTAGAGGGTGTGGGGGGGCCACAGCCCCGTCCTCCAGGGCATGAAGCAGGTATGGAGGAGATCAAAACTCCAGACATCCAGAGGCCCCCAGAACACAAGAGACCAAGGAAGACCAACAGAGGGGCAGCCGCGCCACTGTCCCAGAAAGAGCTGAGGAGAGTCCCAGATGAGGGCTCACTCAGCAGCCGCGGAGCAGAAGCCAAGGGGGGGTTGCAGTGACGCGCCCGTGAGCTCCGCCGGCAGCCAGCTGTGCCTGAGTGACCAAGCCCCAGGCCGAGAGGCCGGGGGCACCCCACCTCCGAAGTGGCCCGAGCGAGCCCCAGGCTCCAGGCCCCGACAAGCAGCCACCAAGGAGTGAGCCGGTGTGTACAATTGTCTTTGTAGAATGAAGGCTCCTCCTCCATTTCACGCCTGCTTAATTAACCTGATTTTGTGCAAAAATGCATTTTTACTCTGCTAATAATTGCACAGTGTGTTTAATACACGATTCCCTCTGTTTTAGGTCAGTGACAATCTTGCTAACCTGTGCTGCAGACCCTTGTTGCCTCATGTAGACAACCAGGACAAAAGCAAATCTTGCATATCCTGAAAACCTTTTTCTTTTGTTTTCTGTATCTACAGTCTAGGGGTGGGGGAAAAAATCGATACTGTGTAGTATCGTGATATTTTGTTTGCTAATTTTGTTTGCTAATAATGTATCGATACAGGGACAGCAGAAATCGATATTTTGTTACAAAAAAAGTTTTTGTAGAGTGGAACATGCTCTGACTTCAGAGCATGTTGATCAGCTCCTTTTTCTGAGCAGGAATCCTGACATTCCTTCACTGTCCAAATGTGTTTAACTTTTTTTTTGGCAGCAATAAACATGACAGTTTACTTATTTTAATTTAAGACATGTTTTATTTTAATTAAGTTTAAAACGTTTTTATTTAATGTAAAATTATATTTTGTTTTAATGTACTTTCAAATTCTTCAGTTGCTGAAGGGGCTGCATAGTTTTCATAAATTGCATAGTTCAGAATAGCTATAATTGTACCAGATGGTTGCATTCAGTTAAGTTGGACTAGACTGTAATACAAACCGTTCAGTTTGTCAACAATAAAACTGACTGAAATGAGAGAAAGACTGAGTGTGAGACTTTATCAATATTCATTTTATCTAATATCAAAGTTTACCTTTATGTACAGAATCTGAATATCGCAAAATATTTAAAAAAAATTGCAATAATATCGTATCGTGCGTTAAGTATTGTGATAATATCGTATCGTGGGATGTATGGTGATTCCCACCTCTACTACAGTCACAGTTCAATAACGCTCTATACTAAGTTACACACTATATAGAACAACTTTATAGGATTATATTTGTTCGCAGATGTAGGCAGCTATCAGCGAATACTTATCAGCTATTTTGAAACAAAAAAAGACTTTTTATCCATAACAGCAAATGAACTGAACAACAGAAAATACAAATGCTATTTATGGTCTCCTCACAACAATGATAAGAAAAATAAACTGGGCCAATTTTGCATGTTTGTTAATACAGAGACACACATGTTAATGTGATCTCTGGTCTCCCACTCAGAGACACAGGTCTCCCCAGTGTCCAGCATTCAGAGGCTACCTGAGGACTCACACAGACATGTAGAGCCAAATACTGTCAATAAGGCCTCTGCAATGTTCTGAAGACAGTTAAACCTGTCAGGTAGGGATGTCCAGCAGGTGAACATGCAGCTCCATGAACACACACAGCTGTGGATTCCAGCTGCTTCGTAGTTCTGCAAACTTTGACCCCACAGAGTCGCGCTTTTCAGTTCAATCAGCTGCATTTCGATGTCCTCTGTGTCCAGCCAGTTAATGCGAAACAAATCCAGCTGACAAACCTTTCTGGTTTGATCAGAAAAGAAAACATTGGTCCAAACACCTGAAAGTCCCAAAAACACATTGTGAATTCTGTCTCGAGTCTACGGATGTATCCGTGGTGCTGATGCTGCGCTGAGCCGACAGCTCCTGAAGCATTTGAAGTGTCAGAATGTGGAAATTTCAACATCGCTTGAAACAACTGCCAGCTAGCAACGTCCCTCTCAACTTGTGATTTTAGCCAATTACAAGTTGAATCTGGTAGTTGGGTTTGTTAGCTGAGATACCATCATTAGGAAGCGGCACAATTAATGTGTCTATGTGAGCTAATCTGCGATGTGCACTGATGGCCCAGCCATTTATTTTTTAATGCACCTTCTCAGATTAATTCACTGCATGTCGTGACCAGGGCTGGACTGGGACAAAAACACAGCCCGGGCATTTTGACTAGAGACCGGCTGCTGTTGTTTAGCGCGACATCCGCTGGTTTCCTCTTTCTGGCGCAAAGTGGGCGATAAACAAACAAAAGAGAAAAGGAGATCAGCTGATCATTGATCAGTTTTATGATTGAAGTAGCAACAGGAGAGGGAGGGGAGAGAATGAGAGGAGAAGAGGCAGCTGTACAGCAAAGACACAGAATAACTCCAGCTTTGTGTCTTTTTCATTCCAGCTGAAGTCCGGGACAAACTGTTCCTTTTCAGCTCAATATGAAACGCGTAATATTTTCTCTAAATAAGAGGCGATTTTTACGGGATGGTTGGCAACTCTACTAACTAACCTTATGAATAAAATAAACTATCAGTAACATCATAGCACTCTGTATAAAACCCCCGTCATGCTAGCTAGTACGCAGTACGAATTATTGTAACTGACTGTAAAAAGTCAGCACAATGAAAATAAACTCCACCTAAACTTGGTTTATATCTGACCCAGATACACTGCAGGTCATAACTTCTTACCTGAAGTTCAGTTCACCTGACACTCAGACCGCCTCAGGTCTCTGCTCCTCCTGCCTCCCCTTTCTCTCATCCACCTGCTGACATCTGTGGAAGCTCCGCCATAGCCACCACCAAACAGTTGAGTTATTTTTACACATTGGCCAGCATCTGGCCAATCCACCACCTCATTGTCCATGCTGTTACACAACAACAACAACAAAAAAAATCATCGGCCCTTTTGTGTGTTTTTTAATCAATAAAACTGTTTTTTAATATCTTACTGCATTTCGCATAATTCCATACTAAAGTTTAAATAAACAACAACACTAAAGCTATTCTGTTATACCTGTATGTAAAAAATACACTGCACCCAAAATATTTCATAGTTCAGCAACACTGATCAATCTAATAAACTTAAACCTACTCCATCCTCCCTATTCTGGTGTTGTAAAGAGTATTTAGCAGAAATATTAAACAACCTAACTAATAGGGTTCCAACTCCCAGCAAAAAAATATAGGGAACCCCCCCACCCTCCACCTCATGATGCTTAATCGACCTAATCAACTTTAATTTGATGCAGTGTGAAAAAAAATGCACAGAAATAAATTATTTTTCAAGAATAATTAAATAGATTCAACATCTTTCTTCAACAGAACTGCAGACTGCACAGATGGTTCCCAAAGGAAGAAGTAGTATAGCTTACTAGGGTATATTAGACTTAACAGTTACTATATACAGTAATGGACTTCTATACATTTTACAAAAGATTAAAACTTTGGGTGTCAGATTCAGATAATTATTTATTAAAAGCTCGACATTTTATATGAGAATAAGAAAGAAAAGTATTTCTTTGTGCCCCCTTTTCCCTGATCATGCCCTATCAGCCCCCCTGCCTAAACTTTGCTAGATCCGCCCCTGCACAGTTACGTCAGCTGCGTAGATAAAGATCCTGGTGTAGAAAGTAATATTAAATAAGTTCTAACAACAGCTTATCAAGCTTAAACGTGCTGCTGTTGTTCAGCCGCTGGTTTCCTCTTTCTGGAGCAAAGTGGGCCAAAAACAAACAAGAGAGACGGACTCGCGACAGAAAAGCCGATCAGCTGATCATTGATCAGTTTCATGATTGAAGTAGCAACGGGAGAGAGCTAAACCTCTCCGCTAAACAGCCACCACAAAGCAACAAAGAAAAACACAGTTCAACAGTCCAATCCCCCGGTCCAGTGGCAGCAAACACAGTTCTGGCGGCCGACCTGCAGGATGGCAAAACAAGCGGGACCTGCTGTGGGTTAGGCAGTGGCGGCAAAACAGTTCAGGTGGCCTACCTCTAACCCCTTGATGGAAACGCAGCAGCTCTGGTGGGCGGCCACGGGTCCGACAGCAGCGGCGGAACAGTTCTGGTGGCCTGCCACGGGTCCGGTGGCAGCGCTGCTCCTCCGGTGGCCTGCCCCAGGTCCCGTGATAGCAACAGAATACTTCAGGCGGCCTGCCACGGGTCCGGTGGCGGCGGCGTCGCAACAGCTCCGGCGGCCGGCCACGGGCCTGGTGACGGCGGTGTTGCAACTCCGGCAGGCGGCCATGGGTCCGGTGACGGCAGTGTGACAGCTCCAGCGGCCTGCCACGGGCCCGGTGGCGGCAGCGTCGCGACAGCTCCGGCGGACGGCCACGGGTCCGGCGGCGGCCGTGTGACTGGTGGCGGCCGTGTGACAGCTCCGGCGGATGGCCACGGGTCTGGTTGCGGCGGCGTTGCAACAGCTCCGGCGGGCGGTGGAGTAGAATGGCCCATAATCCCCGACGTGCTGGACGTGGACGGCATGGAGGGCGTGGACGTGGATCCTGCACACTGACCCCCTGCTCAGGCTGAGCGGGTCCCTCCGGCACGCCGATCTCCGGATGTGGCTGAGCGGGTCCCTCCGGCACGCCGAGCCGCTCTCTCGATGGTGGGCGCTCCTCCCACACACCGAGCTCCCGCTCCGGCTCGCTGAGCTCCTGCTCGGGCAGCGCGAGCTCCTCCTGCGGCTCCCGCTTGCCGAGCTCCACCGGCTGCGGCGCGGGCTCCTCCCGCTCGCTGAGCTCCCGCTGGGGCTCGCTGAGCTCCGGCTCCGGCACGGACCCCTCCGGCTCGCCGCGCTCCTCCGGCTCGCCGGGCTCCTCAGCTGGCGGGGCTGGCTCCTCCCGCTCGCCGAGCTCCCGCTCGGGTAGGGCCGGTGCGGGTGGCGACGTAGCAGCCGGTGAAGAAGATGGCTGAGGGGTGACTGCAGGCGGATGAGATGACGGCAGCGCCACAACTGCAGATGGTGAAGCAGCGAGTGGTGTGGAGACCGCTAAATGAGGCGGCGCTAGCTGTACCGTTGGCCGGCTTGCAGCTGCGTCAGCGGTGTCACCATCCACTGTAAACAAAAAAGCAGATGGGGTGAGAAATGAAAAAGTGTCCTTATTACTCACCACAGCCGGCTCTTGAGATGTCTGGGAGGTCGGCTGCGGTGAGGAATGCCGACGGCGCGAACGTCGTTTCTGGGTAGACGTCAGGGCCGGCGTGTCGGGCTGAAGAACTTCAGACTGGCCGGGTGGGGGGGCAGCCTGGATCGGAGAGTGGAGGTGAAGGGTGTTGAGCAGGAAATCCGCCACAATCGGAAAAAGATTGTCCAACACCCAGGGAAAACAAGTCAGTGTTTCCTGCAACTGCTTCTCCACAGCGCACCGTAAAACCTCCGCGTGCGCTTCCAGCCACAGGTCACACAGACGATTTACTTTGTCTGTCACCTCCCTCCTGAACCTCTCCGAAAAGTCCACTGGGTCCATCTGGCAGGATCGTTCTGTCACAGTCTGGCTGGCAGACCGTGGGGAATGTTGGAGAAAGGACCCAAACGCTGGACTTAGTGCAATGAACAGTGCATTTATTTACAGTGGGGGTAAATGTACACCACGCAATAAGTCTCCAGAGTGCTCCCTCAACTCCCGTGACAGTCCATCAGCTTTGGGGCTGAGAAAGTCAGAGAATGTTTTCCCAGAGAAATCAGATGTGTGCTCTGGATTACCACAAACTTTGTTTAAGAAAACTCGATTTATGATGACCTTTGCACAGCAAAGTCAGATCATATACTTAAAAACGTAAATAAAAGAGCTACTGAAAATAAAAAGTAGAAAGTAGAGTCCAGAGTTGTTGTGCACTAATATTACCTAAGAAATATTATATCCCTCTCACACACGTATTCATACATATGAAAAACTAACCAAACTCACATACGTTAGTATGACATTTTTGACACAGTGTTGGACTTGACATGGCCATACATGTGTACATATACTGTATGTTACATACATATCTAAACAATAGTTCAAAATGCAGTAAACTGCTGGTTGTGAAGCACTTGTATTTATTTAACTCTCTTTCTGCACTTTGAAAGGGGGACTTGAAAAATGTGTCCTCACCTTTGGATAAATTTATTATAAAAATATTGCACATGCCTGCACATCTTTAGTAAATCGTTACAATCATTTTACAGACAGGCAAGAGAGTCCAGACTATCATTAGTATTACAGCAGATCCTTTTGTCACCATGTGAGGATGCTGGGAAGCTTCTCACTCACTAAGGTGAAGTACAAACTCACAACGTCAGATAGGAATATTGTTACGGTTTTGTTATGCTTTTATTATGAAATTCATGAACTACATGAACTACTACTACTACATGAGATGAATTGCACAATGGCAGATAGAGACAAAATACTGTTAATCTGACTATCTGCAGGTTTTACACGTTTACATACACACACAGTTACTGTCCTTCCATTTACAAAGGCAGAGGCGTCACGGTGTCATTATTTTATTGTAGTTTTTTTCCTGTGTAATAATATTCAACGTTGCTGTCAATACATTTTTCAAAAAATGCCTCTCTGTGCAAAATGGGTTTAAAAACATAAACAGCTGTGGGATCCTGTTTGTCCGTGATTTGAACCGTGGGAACAAATCGTGGCAGGATCAGCCTGATGTTATTTGTATACAGCTGTAACTTTTACTGTATAAAGTATAATATAGTATGTAATTAGGACCCTACACCACCGGGCAGAACATGTTCCCTCTAATCCTGAAGGAAAAAGAAGGAACACACATGTAAAGGAAGCACTCAAAACCTGCGGCTATCCTAAATGGGCGTTCTTAAAGTCAGCAAAGAGGCACAGAAAAGAAGATCAGACACCAGCGAGGGAGGATAAGAAGGACAGACGCAACAACATTGTCATCCCCTATGTAGCCGGTGTATCAGAGAAACTCAGGAGAGTTTTCTCCAAGCATGACATCCCGGTGCATTTCAGACCCAGCAACACGCTCAGACAGAAACTGGTTCACCCGAAAGACAAAACTCCAAAACACAAACTTAACAATGTGGTGTATGCTGTACAGTGCAGCGAGGAATGCCCAGACCTCTACATTGGAGAGACCAAACAGCCACTTCACAAGCGCATGGCACAACACAGAAGAGCCACCTCCACAGGACAAGACTCAGCAGTCCATCTGCATCTAAAGGTCAAAGGTCACTCTTTCGAGGATGCCAATATTCACATTTTGGACAGAGAGGACTGATGGTTACTCACATCCTGGGCCATCTGACCTCAGGAATTCGCATGATAAGGTGGGGCCAGGTTTCACAATGAACTCACCCGAAACTCTGGCTGATTGGGACCCACACCCAGTTTCACACCTTGGCTCAGGCGATTAGAGGATCATCAGGGGGTCCTTTTGTCCCTCTGTGGGGGGTCACTCCCACTAGGTTTATATCTGGGACTCTCCACCATTTGACCTTAGAACTGAAGAAGCTTCTCGGATGAGAGGTGAAACGTCTTCAAGCAACTTAAAGAAGTCCAGACGCTTTTCTTTGCAAGCTCCTTTGAATTGTTCATGTAGGTTACAAATAACAGGGTTCATACGCCTTTTTCAGGGTCAAATTCAAGCACTTTTTAAGCACTTTCAAGGTCCCTTTTCAAACTTTTCCAGCACCCCCCGCCAAAAAAAAGAATGCATGTTTCAATTCGCATCACCTTAGTAAGACCATGTGAAAATTACGACAAATCATTCTAGGTTAACTTAAACACCTTCGTTCCCCTTTTCTTAAGACATAGAAAAACGCATCACACAAAAATACTGCAAAAGGAAACGGTCACCCTATATACATCGTGTATAAACTCAAAATGCACATTTTACTTAAAAATTAAGATGTGAAAATGTGAACAAATCAACTTGTTAGAGATATTCTTCTCCTGCTGAACCCCCCCCCCCCCCCCCCCCCCAAAAAAGAAATAAATAAGTCTTCTCATCAGATATTGATGCTTCTTTCCTGTGTGACAAAAAATAGGAGACAAATGTTTGTTTGTTTTTTAAGTTAATTCCCAATAAAACTAACTGTAAATGTTTAACTACATTGCCTTCTGTATTATTGGTGAAGTCCTAAACGATCACCTTTGAAGTGTTTGTGCTAATAACATCATGCACAGTCAGACAGGCATCGAGAACAGCACTGACTTTGAACAGATCACATAGTTCAATTCAACATATAAGACTTTAAGGATGCACAAGCATCTACTTCAAATCTATTTAATTTATCATCTGTGATATTATTATGTACAATTCCAATGTATTTTGTTCATCTCCCTTAAATAAACAGACAGCCTTAAAGTATGAAATATTCATATACAAATACACATATAAATGTGTGTACTGTCTCAGTGGCTGATTATGCCCCACAGGCCTCAGTGTGAGCTTGAAGACATTTATAATGTTTAAGTAGTTTAATGTGTCGGTGCTGACAATAAACACATTTGGAATGAAAGCCGGGGAGCTTTGGTCACACAGAAACAAGTGGCTATTCTTTGTGACCATATGGATCACTCATATTACCATTATTTCACCCAAAGGCACCAAGTTAATAAGCCAAAAAAAGCTGCAGCAATAAGATAAGATAACCTTTATTAGTCCTACACGTGGGAAATTTGTTTTGTCACAGCAGGAAGTGGACAGTGCAAAACTTATGAAGCAAAAATTAGAATACAATAAGAATAAATACAGTACACAACTGTACAGAATAGAATAAAATAAAATACTATATACAGTAGGATAAAATAGAATAAAATATACAATAAGATAAAAATAGAATACAAATGCTATATACAACTGAGTAAAAATACAACGATGCCAGAAAAGATTATTGCACATGTGTGGATGTGTGTGTTTGATCAATTAAAGTCTTTATTGTGGAGTCTGACAGCAGTGGGGAGGAAAGACCTGCGAAATCTCTCCGTCCCACACCGTGGGTGCCGCAGTCTCCCACTGAAGGAGCTGCTCAGTGCTGTCAGAGTCTCCTGCATGGGGTGGGAGATGTTGTCCAACAGGGATGACAGCTTAGCCGCCGTTCTCCTGTCACTCACCACCTCCACTGGGTCCAGAGGGCAGAACAGAGCTGGCCCTGTGGATCAGCCTGTTCAGTCTTTTCCTGTCCCCGGCAGAGATGCTGCCGCCCCAGCAGCCCACACCGTAAAAGATGGCTGAGGCCACCACAGAGTCATAGAAGGTCTTCAGGAGTGGGCCCTTCACGCCAAAAGACCTGAGTCTCTGCAGCAGGTACAGCCTGCTCTGCCCTGTCCAGTAGAGGGCGTCTGAATTATGAGTCATTCCAGTTTATTGTTCAGATGAACACCAAGGCACCTGTAGCTGTCCACAGCCTCAATGTCCATACCTTGGATGTTCAGTGGTTGCAGTGGAGGATGTTTGTGCCTGTGGAAGTCTACCACCAGCTCTTTGGTTTTACTGGCGTTGATCTGGAGGTAGTTCAGCTGGCACCAGTCCACAAAGTCTTGGGTCAGTTCTCTGTACTCCTTGTCGTCCCCTATCAGTGATGAGGCCGACTATTGCAGAGTCATCAGAGAACTTCTGCAGGAAGCACTGGGTGGAGTTGTGGGAGAAGTCTGCAGTGTAGATGGTGAAGAGGAACGGAGCCAGAACCGTTCTCTATGGGGCCCCCGTACTGCAGACGACCCTGTCCGACACACAGCCCTGAGTCCTCACATACTGTGGTCGGTAGGTGAGGTAGTCCAAAATCCAGGTAGTGAGGTGATGGTCCACTCCAGAGTTCTCCAGCTTTTCCTTCAGAACCGAGGGAAGAATAGTGTTGAAGGCACTGGAGAAATCAAAGAACATGATTCTCACAGTGCTCCCAGCGGTCTCCAGGTGAGCGAGGGAACGATGTAGGAGGTGAATGACGGCATCATCCGCTCCAATGCCAGGCTGGTAGGCAAACTGAAGTGGGTCCAGTGATGAGCTTGTTAGGCGCCGAAGCTGAGCCAGGACCAACCGCTCCAGGGTCTTCATCAGGTGGGATGTCAGAGCCACCGGCCTGTAGCTGTTGAGGTCCTTGGGGCGTGAAGTCTTTGGCACTGGTACAACACAGGAGGTTTTCCAGAGCCGTGGGACTCTTTCCAGCCTCAGGCTCAGGTTGATGAGGTGCTCCATCACCCCACATAGTTGGTCCGCGCAGGACCTGACGACCCTCAAGCTGATGCCATCTGGACCCGCTGCCTTCTTGCAATTAATCCTCCTCAGTTCCCTCCTAACCTGGGTGGTTGAGAGAGACAGGCTGGAGCCTTGTGTTGAATGTGTATTGGATGCTGTTGTTGGGGGTGGGAAGGAGTGAGCAGGGTGAAATTTGTTTTGTCACAGCAGGAAGTGGACAGTGCAAAAGTTATGAGGCAAAAATTAGAATACAATAAGAATAAATACAGTACACAACTGTACAGAATAGAATAAAATAAAATACTATATACAGTAGAATAAAATAAAATAAATATACAATAAGATAAAAATAGAATACAAATACAAATACTATATACAACTGAGTAAAAATACAACGATGACAGAAAGGATTATTGCACTTAGTATTATTGCACATGTATGGATGTGTGTGCTTGATCAGTTAAAGTCTTTATTATGGAGTCTGACAGCAGTGGGGAGGAAAGACCTGCGAAATCTCTCCGTCCCACACCGTGGGTGCCGCAGTCTCCCACTGAAGGAGCTGCTCAGTGCTGTCACAGTCTGCTGCATGGGGTGGGAGATGTTGTCCATCAGGGATGACAGCTTAGCCGCCGTCTGGCTGGGGCCAAGTGTCGTCCCACCACCTAGCCTCCGTCAGACTCTCAGCCAGGCTCCCCATAGCACTACTTTTATTGTGGTTACATGAATATGCATAGGGTCATTAACATATAACATCTTACATAGGTATACATATGAACAAAGAATACTGTGTGTGTGTGTGTGTGTGTGATCTCCTAGGAGGTGTGTGATCTATGCCAGAACACTCTGTAGAGGGAGTGAACGCCCTCCCCCTTCATGCTACTCAGAGCCGTTACAGACCTCCTAGGATGAGACATTCTTTCAATCTACAAATGATTATACACTTCTAAGCATATGTGGGTAAATGTTTCTAAGCATAAATGACAATCAACAATACAAATCTAACATCTATTTATCGATATTGAAATGGATGAATGAAGAACTGATTACTGGGAACACCTTTAGGGATTTGCAGTGTGAAATGTCTGAATGCTCAAACTAAATTTTATCCATTTATTTTACAGTTTCAGAAGATGAATGGATGTGCTGTGACGCATCATCAGTGTTATATCCTGGGTTCAGTGGGTGTTTCAGGTCTCACACCATCCCAGATGACCTAGCCAGGGTTGATCAGGCCTCTATTTGTATTCCAGCAGCACTGCACCAGCGACCACCTCTCGTAGTCTATAGCCACCTGGAAGGTCCCTCTGCTGCAGTTTAGATGGCTATTCTTCTAAATGGCTCACTCATGCCAAGCAGTGGCATCTGTTTCAGTCCTTTAGAAGACCCTGGTATTTGGCCAGCTTCCTCTCAAATGCCTCCTCTACGCAGTCTTCTGAGGGAACCGTCTATTCAATCAAGAGTAGCTGTTTTGGGGCTTCTGACAGAATCGTTGCGTAGGAGTGTCAGACTCCAGCTTGTCGGTCTGCTGATTAAAACAGTGTCTCGTCCACACTGTTCTCATTTATCAGTGCAGTTAGCCAAACAATGAAGAACCACTTGCTGCTTAAGAAACAGAGTGAAAATGGACAGTGCAGCCTCAGTTTCTTAATATAAAAGTCGTTGTTGCGCAAAAGTGACCCACCCGCCCAGCCTGAATTTTAATTTAAGTTTCCTTATAAATAAACATAAACTAATGTGAGTGTTTTGACTTCAACCAACTAACCCAGTGGCATAACATTCTGTAGATGGCGCTAAACTTTAAGAACTTATTCCTCAAATCTACCTTCACAAACATTGTTAGATCAGTTTTTGAGAGCTGGGTTCCATGGTGTGGCCTTTATACACGTAGTGTTTTATGTCTACTTTAAGGTAACCTACCTCTTAGTGATGGGATTTCCGGCTCTTTTTAGAGAACCGGCTCTTTCGGCTCCCAAATGGATTTTCAGGTTGTTTTGTTGCTTTAATTAATTACTTATCAACAACAATATAAAATTATGCACAAAAGGAATTAGTAATGTAAAAAAACGTGGTTTTCTTTATGTATGTTTATATCTAAATATATGTGGGGGTCCCTAGAGACGAAACGCGTACAAACTCCAAAACACATTTCTAGCATTAACTGAACTTCCAAAACAGAGCTACCTAGATCACTTAAATTACACAATCAAATTCATATGTCTATTGTTTTTGTATTAATACACAAACACTCATATATAGATATTCAAATAATAAAAAAACCCCACTTCATTTACCTTTTACTACCACACACCCAATCCGATTGTTGGTACTTCCTGGCTTGTGTAGCCACTACGTAACAAAAGCTCAACATGGCCCCTAGCATCCTGGAGCACTTCCATTGTGTTTTGGAGTTTGTACGTGCTTTGTCTCTAGGGGCCACTGTAAGAATACTTTTATTTAATGACTCCACATAAAATGTAATTAATAAATTATAAAATACAGAAACCAACTGTGAATTAAAGTTATATAAAAATGTAACAGTGCAAATGCAAATCCTCACTGACAGTTTAACCAAAAGGCATTTCCAGTGGAAACTGGCCGACACATCCTCAGCATAACCATGTATAACATCCACAGAATTTAAAAAGAGGTTATACACACACAATACGGTAATATTATGTTGAAGCACAGTACGTATCACTGCGCGAGGCTCCGCCTACGATAGCCGTAACGCTCCGACAATCCATCAAGCGGTGCGGCTTCGTAGCTTAGCAAAGTCGTACTGAAACCTTTGACAGATTTTCGAGCGCCGTGTACATAAAATCGTTTCGAGGTCAGTAAACACAACCAGAGTTCATACATAAGGCACACGGGATTATAAGGGGCTCTGTCGACTTTCAGAAAAATCAAAGGATTGATTTTAAGTGTGCCGTATTTTCCAAACAACACGGTAATAACGACGGCCCGCTAGCATGCGCTACCAAAAATAGTGCTTCGTTGTGTAACTGACAGACGAAAGCTAAACCAGTTCCACACCAGTGAAGCTGCAGCATTTTTACAAACCAGTTCTGGTTCATCCGTTTCAGTTAACCATCCACTTTCGCTCTTCTCATTCTGCGTCGCCGCCATGTGCGTATGTAAACAAAGGCACTGCGCATGCGTGTTTTACCCATATTCTATCGTGATGTTTCAATTTCTTATCGTTGCCCAACATTACTGTATTACCGTGAACGGTATGATATAGCCCAGGCCTACTGCAAACCACAACACAATAAAATGTAAATTAAAATATGGAAAAAAAGGGGAAAAAAAGAACGCCGAGATCTTTAATTAAGGGAAAGGTTGGCATTTAGAAATATTAATGTCACACTCCCATTGCACTGATGGGTGGACAGTTCTTAGATGCCTGTGCATCAGAATCAGAATACTTTATTGATCCCTGGGGGAAATTATTTTTTTGTTACAGTGCTCCATTATAAACAAACATTAACAAGACAGACAATACGCAAACTAAGAATAGTACTATATATATATATATATATATATATATATATATATATATATATATATATATATATACACTGAACAAAAATATAAACGCAACACTTTTGTTTTTGCTCCCATTCCCCATGGGATGGACGTAGAGACCTAAAATTCATTCCAGATACACAATATAACCATCCCTCCCAAACAGTGGTCACAAATCAGTCCAAATGTGTGGTAGTGGGCACATCTGCTATATTGAGATAATCCATCCCACCTCACAGGTGTGCCACATCAGGATGCTGATCTGACATCATGAGTAGTGCACAGGTGTACCTCAGACTGCCCACAACAAAAGGCCACCCTGGAATGTGCAGTTTTGTCTCACAGCAAAATGTCACAGATGCCACAAGCAATGAGGGAGCGTGCAATTGGCATGCTGACAGCAGGAATGTCAACCAGATCTGTCGCCCGTGCATTGAATGTTCATTTCTCAACCATGAGCCGTCTCCACAGGCGTTTCAGAGAATATGGCAGCATATCCAACCGGCCTCACAACCGCAGACCTCGTGTAACCACACCAGCCCAGGACCTCCACATCCAGCAGGTTCACCTCCAAGATCGTCTGAGACCAGCCACCCAGACAGCTGCTGGAACAATTGGTTTGCACAACCAAACAATTTCTGCACAAACTGTCAGAAACCGTCTCAGGGACGCTCAACTGCATGCCCGTCGTCCTCATTGGGGTCTTGACCTGACTCCAGCTCGTCGCCGTAACAGACTTGTGTGGGCAAATGCTCACATTCGATGGCGTCTGGCACGTTGGAGAGGTGTGCGCTTCACGGATGAATCATGGTTCACATTGTTCAGGGCAGATGGCAGCTGAGAATGTCCCAGTTCTTGCATGGCCAGCATACTCACCGGACATGTCACCCATTGAGCATGTTCGGGATGTGCTTGACCGGCGTATACGACAGCGTGTACCAGTTCCCACGAATATCCAACAACCTCGCACAGCCATTGAAGTGGAGTGGACCAACATTCCACAGGCCACAATTGACAATCTGATAGACTCCATGCGACGATGTGTTGCACTGCATGAGGCAAATGGTGGTCACACCAGATACTGACCGGTTCTGGGTCGCCAGACCCCCAATAGCGCAAAAAACTGCACATTCCAGGGTGGCCTTTTGTTGTGGGCAGTCTGAGGTACACCTGTGCACTACTCATGATGTCAGATCAGCATCCTGATGTGGCACACCTGTGAGGTGGGATGGATTATCTCAATATAGCAGATGTGCCCACTACCACACATTTGGACTGATTTGTGACCACTGTTTGGGAGGGATGGTTATATTGTGTATCTGGAATGAATTTTAGGTCTCTACATCCATCCCATGGAGAATGGGAGCAAAAACAATAGTGTTGCGTTTATATTTTTGTTCAGTGTATATATGAATACCAGAGGCGCAAAACACCAGCTACTGGTAGACAGAACAGTCAGCCGAGACTGCAAGACCAGACTGGCCAACCAGTGCACTGCCTGGATTGATTACAAGAAGGCCTATGACTCAATGCCCCACAGCTGGATACTGGAATGCTTAGAATTGTACAAGATCAATGGGACCCTAAGAGCCTTCATCAGGAACTCAATGGGGATGTGGCGTACAACACTAGAGGCCAACTCCAAGCCCATAGCACGGGTCACCATCAAGTGCGAGATCTACCAAGGAGATGCTCTGTCCCCACTGCTGGCCACAGGCAGGAAAGATTTCCTGTGTCGTTCAGTGGTGCTTTCCGGTAATCTCAGTCTTTCACTGAACGTGCTCCTGTGACTGACCAGCATGTCATGGAGTGGGTGGGAAGTGTTTTCACAGTATGAAAAAAAAACATAATGTTGGATGCACAGACCCAAAATCTGATTTAAGAACATGAGGATTTAAAATTGCCAGTTTATCAAATACCACTGTGGAGTCCTTACCTTTAAATATAATCTGTCTTCTTCCTTTCCTGTCCTTTTTATTTTATCTCCTTGTGAAAAAGAGCCGTATCTGTAACTAGCAGACACACTGTGACAAAATGTAGACACAAACAGTTTGTGTTTGATGATTTTTTTTAGATACTGAAGTGCATCAACTGCAACTTACAACTGTACAGATATTTGTTTAAAAACGTAGGCAGTAAAAGTAAAAAGTTGTCAGAAAAATAACTACTTAAAGCACAGATACCTGAAAATTCTACTAAAGTAAAGTAACAAAGTATTTGTACTTGATTACTTCCCACCTCTGTGGTGGACATAGTGAAAGCAGCAGTAGTAGTCTGGAAATCAAATATAAAAGTAGAACAACTTAAAAAACTTTGTCTTCTTGATGTTTTTGATGGTTTAATTACGCCTTAAAAATAAACTATTGTGCTTGATAGCCAACAGTTAACTGATCATATTATTATTATTATTATTTCACAAAATATACTTATATTTTTCTGACTGCTATTTTACCTTTTACTTATGATCCTCTTAGTTCTATGTTGTCTCTTTACGTCAGTGTTTGTACTCCAGTCTTGTGTTTCATGATCCTGCTTTCCCTACTTCCTGTCCTGCTGATAACAACAGCACAGCCTTCACCCAAATACAGTGACGTTACTGCTTTGTTGCACCGGGGATTTTAAAGTATTTTAGCTGTCTAGCATTTTTTCATGTGTACAGATGGCACAGCCCAAATGACATGATGAAATTATGTTTCTAATTACATTGTGAACTTTATTGGCTGTAACTGTAAGTTTTAACAAAAGCATTTTCTGCTATCAAAAATATCATTGCTGGGACATCTAAGAACTGGTTTTGACACATAAAAAACAACCTTGATTGTATCATTTAAAATATATCTAATTTATAATATAATATAATTTTCTAATTTTATTCATTTATTTATTAATTTAGGCATGCCACAGCTGTCCTCACACATGCAGCTGTTGTCACTTATAAAAAAAACTGGTCAGCGAGAGTACTGAAGTTCTTATTAATTTGTGTCCACAAAAGTTTTTGAATCAAATTACACTCATTCCATCCCAAAACCCACGTGTACCGAGAAAGCGAGCGAGAGAGAAGATTTAATCTATTAAGAAAAAAACAAGCCACATCCTACATCAGTTCAATTACAAATGGTCTTTTCAAAGTGAGATAGGAGAGAAGGCTGTGGAATAGGTAGGAGGTTTCATTTCCTTATATTTGGGCTGCCAGTCAGCCAGCAGAATACTAATGTTAAGCTGGAGGGGATATAGCACTGCCAGCAGAAAGCATGACCTTGGGTGAGTCGCTCTGTGGGAAAACCAGAAAAGAGCAAAGAAGGGATCAGAGTGCCCCCTGGCTGTGGAAGCATCATCGACTTTTAAAAGGACAATCTGCTATGGCAAGAGATGCAGGGGAAAGGTGGTCATAGTCTTGTCATAGTTAAAGGGGAATCCCCTTTTGAACCCAAGGACAGCCCCATGTTGCTGTTCTACATCAACCCTGTGTGAATACTAACAAGCCACGGATGCTGTTGAAGAGGGAAAAGACAGCAAAAGAACAGTGTTTCAGAGTTCGTTGTAGTTTCATGTAAATCAGGACCTAATCAGATAGTTTGAGGATTTAGAAATATATAAACGGTAGCTATATTATTCACGTGTCCGTAAATTCATTTTCAGAATATTAGCTTTAGATTAGATTATACTCATACTGAAGCTCATACTGAAGCTTTCTAATGGGATGATACAAGGTAGCATTTAGACCTGTTTAGGCTACAACAACTGATCCTGTTGTTTCAAAATGAATTCTTTGGAGGCAACAAAACCTAACAATTTGTGTATATATAAGGAAACGATGATTGATGAACACAGTATAACACACTGCACATAGCAGGATGTATGTCAAGTACTGACTTGCACCTCTGAAACCAGAACAATGAGCTACAAGATAATGTAACAATGTAAAGCGGAGGGGGGTTCTTCATGCTCAGTTCTTAAGTTGAATAACCCGTTCCAATAGAACAGGGGTGGCCAACCCGCGGCTCTCGAGCCGCATGCGGCTCTTTGCCTGGTTTCATGCGGCTCTTACGTTCATATCAAAGTTTATGTTTGTGTTTTGATTTTTTTTATGTTGTTGTTTTAAAATGTGCGCGTTCGCTTCGCTTGAGTTCAATACGGTATTTTCATCAAATGCGCATGTGTGTGAGATGAAAATACCGCAAAGTTTCCCAGTAGGAGCAAGTTCGCCCTTAAAATGGCAGGAAAAAAATGCACAGCAAAAAGAAAATATGAAGATGAACACAGGACGTTTTTAACAGAGTGGGAGAGTTTATATTTTTTTGTTGAACGCAATGGTAAGCCATTCTGCCTTATATGTCAGACGTCATTAGCGCATTTCAAAGCTTCAAATCTTCAGCGCCACTTCAGCTCACTCCATGCTAACATCGACCAGGAATTTCCAAAAGGGACTGAACTTCGCAAGCACGAGTTGGCCACTTTGAAAAGTCAGGCAGAAAAGCAGATACAGTTTTTCCAAAAATTTACGAAGCGGTCAGAGACCATAACGCTCGCATCCTATCAGCTGGCTTGGAACATTGCACGGGCTAAAAAGCCATACAATGAAGGGGAGTTCGTTAAAAAATGCCTCAGTGATGTTGTTGAAATCTTGTCTCCTGAAAACGACAAATTAAAACGCATGGTATCAGACGTCCAACTGTCCCGCCACACTGTTGAACACAGAATATCGGACATTAACACGGCTATTGAATCACAGTTGCACTCTGACCTTCAAGCATGTGAGTATTTTAGTGTCGCATTGGATGAGAGTTGTGATATACAAGACAAGCCTCAGTTGGCAATATTTGCACGGTCTGTTTCAAACGATTGTGTGATCAAAGAAGAACTCCTGGATATTGTGCCATTAAAAGACAGAACCCGTGGCATAGATGTGAAAGAAACCATGATGGCTGCATTTGAAAAAGCAAATCTGCCCATAACGAAATTAACTGCAATAGCCACGGATGGAGCACCAGCCATGATGGGATCTGTGAACGGGCTTGTGGGGCTGTGCAAAGCTGACCAAACTATTCCTGACTTTTGGAATTTCCACTGCATCATCCACATGGAGCAACTCGTGTCTAAATCATTGAATTTAGATAACGTCATGAAGCCTGTGATGGAAATCGTCAACTATATCCGCACACATGCGCTTAACCACAGGCAATTCAAGAATCTCATCGCTGAGCTGGACCAAGGGCTTCCAGGTGACCTGCCGCTGCACTGCACTGTGAGGTGGCTGTCAAAAGGCCAGGTACTCTCTCGCTTCTTTGAGCTTTTGGATGCCGTGAAACTGTTTATGGAAAAGAAGGACAAGGACTATCCCGAGCTCTCGGACCTCAAGTGGATTATGGATCTGGCCTTTTTGGTCGACATGCTGTGTCACTTGGACAGACTGAACCTGACCCTGCAGGGTAAGTTAAAAATGCTCCCTGACCTAGTGCAAAGTGTGTTTGCGTTTGTCAACAAACTGAAGCTGTTCAAGACACATATTCAAAAGGGAGATTTAACGCATTTTCCCACTCTGCTAAAAGCCAGCGGGCAAGTCGCCAGTGCTGCCCTGAGTAAGCAAAGAGCCAGATATGCAACGCTGATTGAAAACTTGCACGAAAGCTTCGTGACCCGGTTCCATGATCTACAATTGAAAAGGCCACAGATTACGTTCCTCGTCGACCCATTTAATGCAGAGACCGGCTGTTTGAAAGTCCCGCTAGTCACAGATGAAGCTGCGGCTGAGTTGGAGATGATCGATCTTTGTGAAGAGGACCAATTGAAACCTGCTTTAAGGGAAGGGACCATTGAGTTCTGGAAAAGTGTGCCAATGGAAAAATACCCCAATGTCAAACGGGCTGCGCTTAAGATACTGTCAATGTTTGGGTCAACATACGTCTGCGAGTCTGTGTTTTCTACCCTAAAACATGTGAAATCAAAGCATCGATCTGTTCTGACTGACACACATGTGAAAGAATTGCTTCGAGTGACAACAACGGAATACAAGCCAGATTTAAAGAGGATTGTTCAAGGCAAGGAATGCCAGAAGTCCCACTAAACAACATGCATTATAAAAGTAAATGCTATTGTAGATTATTATATTTTTGTTTGTGGACTTGGTTGAACTGAGAGTTTGTGTGTGTGAGACAGTGCACACAATGTTCATTGTTGAAAATGACTGGCCTGTGGTTTTAGTACTGTAGGAGTCCATTTCTGTCATTATCATGTTGGTGTGTGACATTTACAATAAATCTGGCTGAGCAGAGGTGTGTGTGTGTGTGTGTGTGTGTGTGTGTGTGTGTGTGTGTGTGTGTGTGTGTGTGTGAGAGAGAGAGAGAGAGAGAGAGAGAGAGAGAGAGAGAGAGAGGAAAGGATGGGTGATGTTCATGTGTGCCCATGCGTATGATGTGGCTCTTTGCGGTAACACAGTAAAAAAAAAGTGGCTCTTGGTCTCTGACTGGTTGGCCACCCCTGCAATAGAACCACAGTATGGCCCATCAGCTTTATCTTTCTGTAGTAACTATGGCTCTGCGCTTGATGGTGAAAATTGGTTCAAATTGGTTAAAAAGTCCACTGCCCTCTCGCTTAGATATCTCCAAATCCACAGTTATCAGGAACAACCACCTTTCCACTCTTCATAGCAAATTTCCTGGTTCACTCTATCCTTCCTCCTCAAAGTCTCGTTTTCTTTACTCATTAGCTCCTCAAAGTACTTCTTCCATCTTCCTCTGGGCATTCAGTGGAGTATCATGTAAACCCAAATCTCTTCTGGATTAACATTTTAAAAAGGCAAAAATGAGCAGAAAAATAGTCAAAAATGCAAAACCAACTCACAGGTTCACAGTCTGGCCAGAGCTCCACCCTTTTGGCATCTCTGCTGAAATTTAAAGCTGTTGCTTAGATCCAATTTGAAGAAGATTGGCTCTAAGATGTTTTTTGAACATCTTAGATGCTCACCTCGCAGAAGACAAAAGGAAGAACCCCGTGTCTCTTCTTCTGTTCACTCTTTCTTTCCCTGTCTTACTGGACGTCACATCTTCTGACTCTGGTGTCACCCACTGGGACGTCCAATAACACTGGTAACTTCTACTCACCCGATGTCCAGTCTGAAAGGCCACCTGGGTTGTCTGGAAGACTGTTTACTTACCCTAGCAGGGCGAAGGACACTGTCTCAGCTGAACTCTGGACACGCACACACATATACACTGATATGCACACACTCATCCCCCCTCCCTTTCCAAACGCCTTCGACGCTTATTCCCTTCCGATGCTGCACCCTTTACCCACCCCCCTGTTGCTTGTCATGTGTTTCTTTGGTGTATTAAGACTTTTTTCATGTGCAGAGGTGTTTTTTCTGTTCTCAAACTGATCTCCCTGTTGGAGCTCAGTCTGGGGGGAGTTATTTTTCTCCTCAGTTATTTATCTTTCCTCATGTGGTGCATTTTCCATTGTTATACCTCTGACCTGTCTTCCCCATGTGATGTTTGTGTAATGTATGTATGGTCGGAGGGTAAGATGGCGAGTGCAATAGGTCGGCAGCCTTGTGAAATTTCCCCATGTGGGACTAATAAATCGATTCAATATATAATTGAAAACAAACTTTAAAGTTACTATATTACATTTTCCTCTTTTCTGTGTTATTCCTAACATAGAAAATTCTGTTACATTTGAACATTGAGTCACATTTGAATATACTTCACTTCACGCTTCATTCAGTGTAATCAGTATTCAATGAGACTTCATTTGCACATTCTCATTCTTCATTGTAGCATAATCCCTTTGAATCCAGTTATATATGAACATGAGAGGAGGATGTTAGTAAAGCTGACATCCATCATGAACAACCCACATCACCCACTGCAGTCTGTAAGTCTTTGAGTGTGCTGAGCAGTTCCTTTAGTCAGACACTGAAACACCCTCGCTGCAGGAAGGAGCGCTTTGGCAGGTCATTCATCCCAACAGCAGTTAGGCTCTATAAGTCCTCAATCACGATGTCATAAGTCACTGGACATTGTGGACGTCCAAAGTCACCACTTCATGCATAATGGACCTTCTATGTGTATGGACTAGACCTGTAGTCAAGACCGCCTAAACCGAGACCAAGACAAGACCAAGACCAAAAAGTCTTTAAACTGCAGCCAGATGCTGCTTCGTTTCCGGGTGTCAGGCTTATTTATGCGTTTTTGCGATGCACTCGCACAGCCCTCCTCACCGCTGTCTACTATCTCACTCACTGAGACGACAGACGCACGCTCCACGTTTGCGTCTCTCACCCTCTCTGTTTTTCACATGATGATATTATCCTATATCCTCGCACGTGATCGGCCACAATATGGAGGGATAGGAGCATAGCTGAGCCACTGTGTGAGAGCTGAGCAGCCAAAGGAAATTAAGTGAGGAGCGGCTCTCGCTCAATGGCAGTCGACTCTGATTCACTACAAAGCGCTCTCTAAGCACGGCTCTTAGAGCCGATGCTTTTGCGCATGACACATTATCGAAGGTTATGTTGTGTGTCATGGATACTGTTGACTCCAGAGGTGGAGCCAGACATTTTATACATCCGGGGCTTAGTCCTAAAGGGTAGTATGCATATGGGATGGGGGGGTTAGAAATGACTGAAAGATTAATAGGCTGTGTTTTGAGTTTTGTTCAAAAAAGAATGACTTCATATAGGAAAAAAATATATATCACATGTGCAGGACACCTTAAACTAGTTTTTTAATTAAGCAGCAAGTCAGAACAAAGTCGGGGCTGTATCAAGACACGAGGACTAAACCCCAATTCAACCAGACCCAGAACTGATCCTGAATTAAAACAGGACTACAACAGTTCAAAATCAGGACTACTGAGGACTTAACCAAGACAGAACAAGAATCAGAACTAGATGATAGTAGCACTAAAAATCATCATAGACCTGCACTACACTTATTTTAATTCTACAAAAGTCCAATATTTAGATTCAGAAAAGTTTATATAATTATTCAGCCTTGTTGTGCAAACAAGCCTGCAGAACTTAATAAATGTAGAATTTGAAAAATAACAAACCCAAAAAGAAACACTAGGTACCAGATACATGAGGACCTATGATACGGTGATACTTTTGGTAAACAACCATTTGACTAACATGTGTGTCTCACCTGCTCTTGTTCATATCTGTTCCTCTCTCTCTCTCTCTCTCCCTCTCTCTCTCTCTCTCTCTGCTCCTCTCTCTCTCTCTCTTGTTCCTCTCTCTCTCTCTCTCTCTCTCTCTCTCGCACTGCATGCTGGGAGTTTGCTGGTGGTGAGTTTGGTGTGTCTGAGTGTGAGTGTGTGATTTTTTTCACTGAATGCTTTTTTCCCGTGTTCTTGCTGTGTTTATTGTATGGTTGTTTCATAGCTGTTTGTGGTTGTGTAGTTTGTGTTTCAGTTTGACAGGGATGGCGTCCGGTGGGACGCTGTCCCTGTCTTTGAAGCATGGAGTCAGGGTGGTGCCGCAGCCGAGCACCACTGTCGAGCAGGTGCTGTTGGCTGTAGGTGAGTGGGTGGGGCATGGAAACATATCGTTTGCTTCACGTATGAATAAAGCGGTTGTCATATTCTTGAAAGAGCAGGGGTTTGTCAATCAGCTGATAGAGAGTGGCCTGTATTTGAACGATGAATTTATGCAGGTTTCACCCCTCGCAGTGCCCTCCACTCGGATCACTGTGTCGGGGGTGCCTCCGTTTATTCCCAATGCGGCTTTAGAGCAGGAACTGAAGCGCTTTGGGAGATTTGCCAGTGGCTTCCGGACTGTGAGTCTGGGCTGTAAGGACGCCAAGTTGAAGCATGTTCAGTCCCTTCGGAGGCAGGTGTTCATGTTTTTGGACTCCCCCACACAGACACTGGATGTCTCCTTCCGTGTCAGACATGAAGAAGGGCTCTACATGGTGTATGCTAGTTCTGGGAACATGAAATGTTTTGAGTGTGGAGATGTGGGTCATAAGAAATTAATGTGTCCTCACAGACAGCTTGCAGTGGGACCTGCTGTGGATGATAGTGGGGAGGGGGTTAGCGGGCAGCAGGTGTTGGACGTTGCTACGCCTTCGGCGCGGGGTGAGACCGCTGTTGCCCCGGCTGAGGCTGTGCCTCTAGTGCGGGACGAAGCTGCTCTTGTCCCGGCTGAGGCTGTGTCTATAGTGCAGGGCGAGGCCGCCGTGGACCCGGCTGGAGCTGTGCCTCCAGCGCGTGGTGGAATTGCCCTTTCTCAGGAGGACGCTGCGCCCTCGGTGCGAGGTGAGGTCGGCGTTTCTCCCACGGGTGCTACGGCTTTGGTGTGGAGTGAGGTGAGTGATTGCCTGACTACGACCAAGCCGACAGAGAGGGTGGAGGCTGGACCTGCGGTCAGTACGGCGCAGACTGGGGATGAAATGGGGAGCTCTGAGTTGGGTGTAGAGTGTGTTATTGCCTCGGGGGACGGAGAGGTGGAGGAGCAGCAGCGCCGGACGCCTGCTGGTGGTTATGGTTACGACACGAATGACATGGAGTGTGATTCTGACTCTGATAATGTTTCTGTGGCAGACAGTGTCTCTCAAAATGCGGATTTGTATTCTTTGGAGGAAATCGTTGCTTTTCTGGATGGCACCTTTGGTAGAAAGGTGATGTTAGGGAATATTTCCCTGATGTTGAGAAATTCGTTCGGTCAGCTATGACTCTTCAGAAGGTTGTGGGATTGGACTTGCTGGATGGTAAAAAGCGTTATCGTCTGAAGAAACATGTTACTGGTCTGAGGAAACAGTTGAAGCGTCTGAATCGGTAGAGACACTGGAGTTTTTTACGCTGTAACGTTATGATCATACAACACTGGGTGTTTCATCTCTGCTGGGTTTTTCTGTTTGCTTTCTTGATGGCTTCCTCTTATGTGCACGGGTTGAGGGTGGCCTCCTTGAATGTGAATGGGTGCAGGGATGCCGATAAAAGAGCCTTATTAGCTGAGGTGATCAAACAGAAGAGATTAGATATAGTCTTTCTCCAAGAAACACATACTGACAGTTTGAATGAGATAGACTGGGATCTGTGGTGGGGAGGGCAGAAGTTTCTTAGCCATGGGACAAGTTTTAGCGCAGGAGTTGCTATTTTGTTTTCTCCTTCTCTAAATGCGAATGTTATTTTCAGCATAGAGATGGTGGCGGGCAGAGTCCTTTTGGTGACGGCTGAAATTGAAGGTTTTGTTTTTACTTTTGTTAATGTCTATACACTTTACGGACAATTAACTTGGTTGATGCGTGGCGGATGAAGCATCCCTCATCCAGGCAGTATACCTGGGTGAAAGTGACTGATGGCAGGGTTAGTGCAGCGAGAGTAGACAGGTTTAATGTGTCTGTTTCATTTACTGCTCGAATTGTTAACTGTCAGTGTTTTCCCGTTGTTTTTACGGATCATCATTTAGTTTTACTGGAGCTGTTTCTATCTCCCACCAGCAAATCCAAATCTTTTTGGCGGTTTAATATAAAATTGTTGCATGATCGGATATTCTGTGACAATTTTAGGTATTTTTGGGATTACTGGAGATCACGGAAGGGTGATTTTGATTCCCTTACTCAATGGTGGGAGGTAGGAAAGGCCCAAATTCGTGTGTTCTGTCGGCAATATATTTTTCTTTTGACAGCCAATATCATGAGAACTGTGCAGGACTTTGAAAAGGATATAACACATGTGGAGACTGTCTCTGGTTCACAGTTTGGTCAGCAGGATAATGCCTGTCTTCATTCTAAAAGGCAAGAGCTTAACCATTTTTTACATGAGAGGGCTAAAGGAGCTCCAGGACATGGACGCTCCAACCACGTTTTTCTTTAATTTGGGGAAATCTGTGGTTCACAGAAAGCAAATGGTGTGTCTTCAGCTTTCGGATGGAAGAGTGACCACGGATCCGGCTGAGATGAGACGGCATGCAGTGGCCTTTTACACGGACTTGTTTAGTGCGGATGGCTGTGATGTGGACTCTGCTTCGGACCTTCTGCAGGGGCTTCCTCAGCTGAGCCCAGGGGATCTGGACGTTTTGAACAGGGATATAACCTTGGATGAGCTGTCTGCGGCGGTGTCTCAGAAGGCATCAGGCAAAGCTCCAGGAATAGATGGTTTACCTTCAGACTTTTTTAAGCACTTCTGGAGTCTTCTGGGTTGGGACCTGCTGGACATGTTTAAGGAGTGTTTTGTAGGAGGGATACTTCCAGCTTCCTGCAGGCGTGCAGTTATCTCTCTCATACCAAAGAAGGGGGATTTAACCCTTCTTAAGAACTGGAGACCAGCGGCCCTTTTATGTGCAGACTATAAGATTCTCTCCAAGGTTTTATCAAACAGACTGAAAATGGTCATTGACCTGCTGATTGGTGTGGATCAATCTTACTGTATTCCAGATAGGTCTTTGATTGATAACTTGTTTTTAATGAGAGATGTGTTTGATATTTGTGAAGTGTACAATGCTAATCGTTTCTCTTGATCAGGAGAAGGCTTTTGACCGTGTGGACCATGATTTTCTTTTTTCTACCTTGCAGACCTTTGGTGTTGGGTGGGGGTTTCTGACTTGGGTGAAGCTGTTGTATAGCGATGCTTGCTGTGTTGTGAAGGTGGGAGGGGGGTTGAGTTGTCCTGTGCTGGTTCGGAGAGGGATTAGACAAGGTTGCCCTATCTCTGGACAGCTTTATAGCATTGCTATTGAGCCTTTTCTCTGTAGACTGAGAAGCAGGTTGAGGGGTTTTTCTTTGCCGGATATGGTTCAGAGCCCTCCTGTCATATCCTGTCGGCATATGCTGATGATGTTAATGTTTTTATTATGGATCAAAGGGATGTGCAGGAATTGCAGGAATGTCTGGTTTTGTATGGGAACGCTTCCTCAGCTAGGGTAAATTGGGATAAGAGTGAGGCTTGTTTGGTGGGGCAGTGGAACTTGTCGAGTATTCCCACGCTTCCTGGGAACGTTCGCTGGGGTCGAAGGGGCATTAAAACTCTTGGGGTTTACTTGGGGAGTGATGACTTCGTGAAGCAGAACTGGGAGGGAGTGCGGGAAAAGGTGGAGGCTAAGCTGTCTAAATGGAACCGGTTGCTCCCCTACCTGTCCTACAGGGGTAGAGTTCTGGTAGCTAACAATCTGGTTGACTGATCTTTATGGCACAGGTTGCTTGTTTTAGTGCCACCACCTGGTCTTCTGGAGGAGGTGCAGCGGCTTCTGGTGAAGTTTGTTTGGTCGGGACAGCATTGGCTTCGTGCAGCGGGCCTGTATCTTCCTGTGGCGGAGGGGGGACAAGGCCTAATAGATGTTTTGTCCAGAACAGCAACCTTTAGACTGCAGACGGCACAGAGGCTGCTGTATGGCTGTGGTCACAGCTGGCTGGCTTCTGCTCAGCTGCTGCTTAGGAGAGTGGGCCGGCTTGGATTGGATAAACACCTCTTTCTTCTGAAGTTGGATCAGGTGGATCTGTCTGGACTTGTGCCATTTTACAGCTCGGTGATGAACGCCTGGCGGACGCTGAAGGTCGCACGTGCTCCAAGACCTGGGATGTGGCTTTTCGAGGAGCCGCTGTTTTTTAATGACTTTTTTCCCAGCACTGTATTTTCTTCTGCTACAATACGGACCAAGTTTGTGGAGGCTGGTGTTGTCAAACTGGGTCATCTTACAAGGATGTCTCTGGGTGCACTTGGTGGTGTCACAGGCATTAAGTCCTACAGAGTGCTGGAGAGGATTATGGAGGACGTTTGGCAATCTCTGTCGCCTTCACTGAGAGACTTTGCTGGAGACCGTGTCCTGGCTGATCAATGGGCTGATGACAGTGAATATGTTTTCCCTTCATTGATGGGCAGTCCTGCCTTTGAGGAGCAGCCTGAGGGGAGTGGCATGCTGCTCTCCCTGGGGACACCAGTGCTGGATAGTTTCAGCTCTTGTGGCAAGAAGCAGCTTTATTTATGCTGTGTTAAGTTGCTGAATTTCCGCTCTCTGGTTGGAATCCGGGACTCAAAATGGACTGAGTTTTTTTGCTTCGGTCTCTACCCCTAAAGGCAGGTGGAGGGTCCTGTATAAGCCTCCTGTTGAAAAACGGATGGCTGACCTCCAGTGGAGGATTATACATGGAGCAATAGCCACGAACAGACACAGGGCCCACCTGGACCCGAGCACTGGGGAGGGTTGTCCTTTTTGTTCAGAAAGGGAGACGCTGGAGCACTTAGTGGTCTGTTGTCCGCGGCTGGTGGGTTTATTTTCTTTGTTGCAGGAGTGGGTGGAATCTTTAGGGGAGGCTTTCTCTGTACCTTTGTTTGTTTTGATGCTAGGTCAGGGTTGGACTGATGTTGTGCAAAGTCTAAAGGGCCTGTTGGCATCCCGTCTGAGAGTAGAGCATGCTTTTTACTCTCTGACTGACAGTCTGGACTCCTTTGAAACTGTGTGGGGCATTGGAAGGGTTTTGTGTTCAGTAGGAGCGGATGGGACACTTGTGCTTAACTTTTGAGTGTGTGTGCTGGGTACCTTAGTTAATGTTTGGTGTACAATGAATGTTGTGATTATGTGGTAGAATTTTTGTGTCAGTTTTTTTTGTTTCTGTTTTTGTTTTTAATTCGGTGTAAATAAAGTTGTGTGAAAAGTCAAAAAGTCTCTGTTCCTCTCTCTCTCTCTCTCTCTCTCTCTCTCTCTCTCTGTTCCTCCCTCTCTGTCTTTCTGTTCCTCTCTCCCTCCCTCTCTCTCTCTTTCTGAGTGAATGGGGCTGGGAATGGGAGTGTCGGAGTGAGTGGATTTCTGTTTTCGGGTTCCTCTTTTCTTCTTTCACTGTCAGGTGTTTATTTTTTCGACACATGGTTGTTGGTGTGTTTTGTTTGTTGCCGGCTGGTTTGGTAGCTTTTGCTACCGTCTTGGCTTGGCACAGTGCCCGCTGCTGAGGGTGGTGCAGGGTTTGAGAAGCTGACACGCCGTCATGCTGTCAAACTTATACCGACTGTGAATTGCTCGGTGGAAGAAGCTGTTTTGGCTGTAGGAGAGGTGGTGGGCTATGACAGCGTGAAATCTGCCTCCCGTATGAACGGTGCTATTATTATTTTTCTTGTTAAGGTACCTAAAGTTAATGAGTTGGTGGAAAGCGCCGTCGTCATTCACGACACCTTTACGCCTGCTCTCCCGTTGGTTAGCCCTGCTAAAAAGGTTACCATCTCAAATGCGCCTCCTTTTATTAAAAATGAAACTTTAGCCAAGGAGCTGTCACGGTATGGCCAACTGGTTTCGCCCATAAAGACGGTCTCTTTGGGGTGCAAATCTGTGCTCCTCAAACATGTGTGTCACAGAAGGCAGGTTTTTATGATCCTCAAAGACAACGCTGGCGAGCTGAACCTGTCTTTCACGTTCAAAATAGAGGGTTTCAACTACATGGTGTTTGCTTCATCTGAGAGCATGAAATGTTTTGGTTGTGGTGGAGAAGGGCATTTAATTCGCTCCTGTCCAGAGAGACGAAGAAACACGCAGCCCGCGGATGATGCCATTGGGTCATCTCCTGGTAGGGACCCGGCGATCACTCATGCGAAACCCGCTGAGCTCTGCCATAGCTGAGGTGGACCCCGCTGCCGAGGCGCCTGTGGAAAACCGGCATTTTCCAAGCAGTAACGGGTCTGATGAAACTGGCATTGTGAAAAGTGTTGATGGTGTGGAACCGGATCTGACTAATGACCAGTCTGCAGTTTTTTCTTACACCAGTCAGACAGCTGACACGACTCTTGAGTCTGTGTGTGATGATCTTTGTGAGGATGACGACATGCTTGATGAGGATTTGCTGAAGTTGTCTCAAAAGAGAAAGAGCTCGGAACCTGCCCACTGTAGTACAAAAATGTCGAAAGCTAAGAGAGGAAACAGAGCAGGAGAGAGCAGCATGGAGTCTGAAAGTGATTTGTCCCTAAGCCAGGAACACCAGAATCTGTACTCTCCTGCTGAGATCAGGAAATTCTTGCAGAAAACCAAAGGCCTCAGGATGGTGAAAGTGGAGGATTATTTTCCGGACCTTAAGCTTTTTGTTGAGTCGTCTCGGGTCCTGACAAAAATCAGGGAATTTTATTGATGATGTGTTGACAGACCAAGAGATCTATCGTTTAAAGAAACTGATTTTGAAAGTGAGATCTCAAGCACTTACTGCTGATGATGACGATGATGTTTAGGAACACACTCTATATGTCACTGTCTTTTTTCCTCTGTCTCGCTTCTCTCATGTCTGAATTCAAGATAGGCACATTAAATTTGAATGGTGTTAGAGATGAGGTAAAAAGAGCTGCTTTTTTTTGAGCTTATGAACCTAAAGAAATTGGATCTTATGTTGGTTCAAGAAACTCACAGTACTGGTGACGATGAGAGTGACTGGAGGAAGGGCTGTGGGGGAGATGTTTTTGTAGTCATAAGTCCAGTTGTAGTGGAGGTGTGGGGATTGTGTTCTCTAAGAATTTTTTACCTGTTTCTTGCGAAGCAGAGGAAATAATCAAGGGGTGTTTGCTGAAAGTTAAAGTCAAATATGAACATGTGACTTTTGTTTTTCTCAATGTATATGCACCAACTAAAGGAGTGGACAGAATGGGTTTTTTAGATGTCCTGTGTGATACTGTTAAGGTTTCTAGCGATGATGAGTATTTGTTTTTGTGTGGGGATTTCAATTGTACTGCTAACCCACCTTTGGATAGGAACCACATCGAACCTCATCCTGCATCCTCTCGCAGGCTTAGGCAGCTGGCTGCAGCTGTGGACCTGTCAGATGTGTGGAGGTTTTTCAATGGACATCTGTGGCAGTACACATGGAGTCATTCTAAGGACAATCATTTATCTTTGGCAAGACTGGATCGCATATACTCATTTAAACATCATTTGAGTATTTTAAGGACTGTCAGATAACCCCTGTTGGTTTCTCTGATCATTGTCTGGTTCATTGTTCTGTTTTCATTAAAAATGTTCATGTAAGGAGTGCCTACTGGCATTTCAATATGGCCCTGTTACATGACAACACTTTTAGGACAGCTTTTGAATTTTTTTGGCTCACTCACTGGAAATCTAAATCTGACTTTGCATGTATCCAGCAGTGGTGGGATTTTGGGAAGTGTCAGATCAAACAATTGTGTCAACAGTTCACTCGTGATGTGACTAGAGACATAACCAGATCTATGAGAAACCTAGAGACTCAGGTGGTAGAACTGCAGAGTTTAGCGGTGTCTACAGGAAACCGGGGGCTTTTAGATTCCCTCAAATCCAAAAAGGCTTTTTTAGCTGACCTGTTGGGCACGACAGCCAAAGGGGTTTTGGTCAGGTCACGTTTCCTCAGTGTCACGGAGATGGATGCCCCATCTCACTTTTTCTTTGGACTGGAAAAGAAGAATGGGCAAAGAAAAATTATTCACTCTCTGTCTCACGATGGCTCAATAATCTCGGATCCTTCTGAGATCAGACAGTTTGCTGTCAGCTTTTATAAGGACCTTTTTAAGAGTGATTTCTCAGAAAATCCTAGTTTGTGCAATAGATTCTTCAAGGGACTCCCTCAGGTGGCGGCTGAAACCAATCGAAAACTGGAGGTTCAGCCAACTTTGCGTGAACTTCATGCTGCTCTGATGAGTTTTCAGAATGGTAGAGCTCCTGGCATGGATGGCCTTCCTGTTGAGTTCTACAAAGACTTTTGGTCTGTGATGGCTGAGGATTTGCTGGAGGTTGTCACAGATAGTCTGCAGAAAGGCTTGCCGCCTCTGAGCTGTAGACGGGCGGTCATCATTCTGCTGCCAAAGAAGGGAGATCTGCGCAGTTTGAAGAACTGGAGATAGGTATCGTTGCTCTGTACAGACTATAAGATTTTCTCCAAAGTCCTGGCCACCAGGCTTCGTGACGTGATGGCTTCTGTTGTTCATGGGGACCAAACGTATTGCGTCCCCGGCAGGCTGATAAGTGATAATGTCACTTTGATTAGGGATGTTTTGGACCTCTCTAGCTCTTTGGGTCTCATTTCTCTAGACCAACAAAAAGCTTTTGACCGGGTTGAACACCAATATTTGTGGCTGCTTTTGGCTTCAGCCTAGGTTTTGTAGCCATGGTTCAGGTTCTGTACCGTGACATTAACTCAGTTTATTGAAAATATAATTAATACATTTTCTTTTTATTAAATCAAGTATTTTAGAAGTCAGGCATTAAAAGAAAGTGCCCCTGATCAGAATTAAACATAATCACATATGAATTAAGGTTCTGTGTTCACCAGTGCTATAATTATTACCATGCCAAATCATGCATAATGATGGACTGACGACATACTTATATTTCCCACATTCCTGCAGACACTAAAAGGTCAAAGCTGGATAATGTCAACACACACAAAATTCAGACATTAGACCAGTCATTTTCACTACTCAAACTACATTTGTAATTTAACATATTAATCACACTTATACTTGGATTATTATAGGGTTAAGAATTTGGTTAAGAATAAAGATGATTTACTAGTTAAGCCTATTCTCTGAACTCGTCACTTCTACTTCAGGCTTTGGTAGTCAATAAGGTTGCTGCTATCAGGTCTCATATCACTCCTCCAGCTTTTTCTTATCCCCCAGATTTCTGCTGTTTTCATTCACTTTGTCAAGGTCCTGGAGAAGAATTGTCTTCCTTCCGCTCCAGGCTTTTCTGGGAAAAATGGCATCTCTGAAACATTTCGGTTAGATGCCAGAGTGCTACATAGCACTGAAACTGTGCTTTTAATGTTTTTGTTTTTTTGGGGTTTTTTTTAAAAGGTTTTTTAATAAACAGAAATAACAGAATGTATGGATAACAAGAAGTATGCACTTGGAGTCTTTCTAGATCTATAAAAAAGCATTTGATACTGTTGACCACGAAATTCTAAAAATCAAACTTGAAAAATATGTTTGAACTGGCAAAAGTTTTTCTGTCCACCCCCTTACATTTATGAAATGCATTCAGGCTACATTCCAACAAACAGCCATCAGTCATAATTATATTATATACCATTATTATTATATACCATTCATATTTTAAAATAGTAATTTTAGAAAAAGCAGTCAAATATTTAAAAAAACAAACTTTTCCACATGAAAAGTGACCACTTTAAGTCACATTGATGGAATTAACTGCATATCATAGAAAAAGGCATTTCAGGTTTACAAATGTTTAGTTTTATTCCCACTCTGCTAACATATGCTACCTACTGTCATTTACTTGGAGGAAGACATAAAGATTTCTCATTGACATAACTCAGCATGCCAAACTTACCGATTTTCTTGCTGCAACTTGTGTTGTTGTCCAGGAGGCCATCATTTCTCCTGTCTCCCCCGATGTGCTCTACCTCTTTCGAGTCCAGGCTGTCTGCACTAATGACATGCGCAGTGACTTCAGTCAGAGTATGCTTTTTAGAGGTAGTACGTGCTCACACACACACACACACACACACACACACACACACACACACACACACACACACACACACACACACACACACTCTAAGTGTGTGTGTTACGAATTCACACATTCTCTTCTCCAATGTCTTCCTTACTATCAGTATTTCCATCAGCCCTGCATATTATTGGTGTATAAGCCATAATAACCTTAATATTTCAAAATGTATTATTACTTATTCCTTTGATCATAATATTTTAGTCATTCATATTAAGGTTATTAATGTAAGCTAGTGATGTATCAGTAGCTGCAGACTAAAGGACAGACAACTGAAAGTGTAATAATTCAATTTAATTACATCCAGTTAATTAGCTTCCTTAATATGTATTCAGTGACTTACATTTACATTGTTTCATGAAGTGGTTAATGAGCTTATAGTGGACTCAAACTAGTTTGCAAACATCTGTTTAAGTGTTCCTCAGTCCTGCATTTCACTGTAGATACTATTTTCTTTCTCTTGTTTTAGCGAACACTACCAGGATCTTTGAAGGGACGAGGATTGTAAAAACTGGAATGGTAAGGATAATGGATGTGAATCAACACTACAGGGAGTGCAGAATTATTAGGCAAATGAGTATTTTGTCCACATCATCCTCTTCCTGCATGTTGTCTTACTCCAAGCTGTATAAGCTCTAAAGCCTACTACCAATTAAGCCTATTAGGTGATGTGCATCTCTGTAATGAGAAGGGGTGTGGTCTAATGACATCAACACCCTATATCAGGTGTGCATAATTATTAGGCAACGTCCTTTCCTTTGGCAAAATGGGTCAAAAGAAGGACTTGACAGGCTCAGAAAAGTCAAAAATAGTGAGATATCTTGCAGAGGGATGCAGCAGTCTCAAAATTGCAAAGCTTCTGAAGCGTGATCATCGAACAATCAAGCGTTTCATTCAAAATAGTCAACAGAGTCGCAAGAAGCGTGTGGAAAAACCAAGGCGCAAAATAACTGCCCATGAACTGAGAAAAGTCAAGCGTGCAGCTGCCAAGATGCCACTTGCCACCAGTTTGGCCATATTTCAGAGCTGCAACATCACTGGAGTGCCCAAAAGCACAAGGTGTGCAATACTCAGAGACATGGCCAAGGTAAGAAAGGCTGAAAGACGACCACCACTGAACAAGACACACAAGCTGAAACGTCAAGACTGGGCCAAGAAATATCTCAAGACTGGTTTTTCTAAGGTTTTATGGACTGATGAAATGAGAGTGAGTCTTGATGGGCCAGATGGATGGGCCCGTGGCTGGATTGGTAAAGGGCAGAGAGCTCCAGTCCCACTCAGACGCCAGCAAGGTGGAGGTGGAGTACTGGTTTGGGCTGGTATCATCAAAGATGAGCTTGTGGGGCCTTTTCGGGTTGAGGATGGAGTCAAGCTCAACTCCCAGTCCTACTGCCAGTTTCTGGAAGACACCTTCTTCAAGCAGTGGTACAGGAAGAAGTCTGCATCCTTCAAGAAAAACATGATTTTCATGCAGGACAATGCTCCATCACACGCGTCCAAGTACTCCACAGCGTGGCTGGCAAGAAAGGGTATAAAAGAAGAAAAACTAATGACATGGCCTCCTTGTTCACCTGATCTGGACCCCATTGAGAACCTGTGGTCCATCATCAAATGTGAGATTTACAAGGAGGGAAAACAGTACACCTCTCTGAACAGTGTCTGGGAGGCTGTGGTTGCTGCTGCACGCAATGTTGATGGTGAACAGATCAAAACACTGACAGAATCCATGGATGGCAGGCTTTTGAGTGTCCTTGCAAAGAAAGGTGGCTATATTGGTCGCTGATTTGTTTTTGTTTTGTTTTTGAATGTCAGAAATGTATATTTGTGAATGTGGAGATGTTATATTGGTGTCACTGGTAAAAATAAATAATTGAAATGGGTATATATTTGTTTTTTGTTAAGTTGCCTAATAATTATGCACAGTAATAGTCACCTGCACACACAGATATCCCCCTAAAATAGCTAAAACTAAAAACAAACTAAAAACTACTTCCAAAAACATTCAGCTTTGATATTAATGAGTTTTTTGGGTTCATTGAGAACATGGTTGTTGTTCAATAATAACATTATTCCTCAAAAATACAACTTTACTAATAATTCTGCACTCCCTGTATTGACTTTTGATTCTGTGTGAGCCTCTCTCATATGAACATCAGTGTCTCAATAAGCATTAGAGTCAGGAAAAATCAAGTTCATATGCATATGGATGAAGAGATTTTATTTTAGTTTATTTATGCAACCAAATTTTCAGAAACGACCAAACTCTAACTGCATTCTCTCTTTCTTGCTTCATTCCATACAATCATTTAAAAGGGTATGAATTCACCTAGAATTCATTGATGTCTGTAACTAGTCACTGGTAAATTATTGACCATAGTTCAGATAAATTTCACATTTCACACGAATCAAAGAATTCTTGATGAAAGCGATTAAGAGGTTAACAGTGTTAATGTTCTGTTTTTCATGTGACTGATCTCACGTCATATGACACCTTAAGGCCGGGGTGCCCAATCCCAGTCCTCGAGAGCTACCGTCCTGCAGCTTTTAGATGCATCCCTACTCCAACACAGCTGAATCAAATGGTTTGATTACCTCTTCAACATGCCATCGTGTTTGGCAAAGGCCTGATAACAAGCCATTCATTTGATTCAGCTGTGTTGGAGTAGGGATGCATCTAAAAGCTGCAGGACGGTAGCTCTCGAGGACTGGGATTGGGCAGCCCTGCCTTAAGGCCTCAAAGTTCTAATGTCAGTTTTTTTTTCTTCAAAGGTTTTTAAATCTTTGCCCATTTCTAATGACCCTTAAAAATTGAAACATATTTTGACGTTTTCTAGTTTTAAAGCTCAGTCTGACCCTTTAATCTTGTTCTGATTTTGCATATATAATCAAATAATTTAACTTATAATCAGGTAAATGTATGTCAGACAGGTATGTAATATCTGTAATGTGTGTTACCCGAAAAGGATTCATGATATTATTATTGACATACTAAAACCCTGCCATCATGTTTTACAAGCAGATCGTAAACTTCATTTTTTTCCACACAGAGATGTCCTGTCATAATCTTTGTTGCACATGATGCTCATGCTGTGCACTCTCATTATTATGATACAACGTAATACTCTGATGTATATGGTTGTATTTGAGAATTTGCAGTTTCTACTCTGTATAAGATAAAAAGATTTGGTAAAACAAATAAATGGAACAAACAAGGTGAGTGAAATCTCACAGTTTACATTAGTTGTAATTTTCTTCATTATAATGTCAAAGCTCAGTGAGTTCATGGGATGACTGACGATGCGTCTTTGTATTAACTACATTTTTTTCCTTTCTCAGCCAACACTGTCTCCAGCCTCCTCGGCTGATATGGCTCCCATTTCCTCTGGCTCATCAACTTGGACTTCATCTGGTATCCCCTTCTCATTTGTCTCTATGGCAACAGGCATTGGTCCATCCTCCAGTGGTAGTCAAGCAACTGTGGCATCTGTGGTGACCAGCACTTTACTGGCTGGCCTGGGCTTCAGTGGTGGTGTCATTTCCTCTTTTCCCAGCTACATTTGGCCAAGCAGAGCACCCAACCACAATCCCACCTCTCACCACCAGGCTACCAAAGCCAGTGAGCAGATGAAAGACACGCCTGCTGTTGTCAGTGCAGCAGTTAAGGATAATAATGAAGCTGGGAGTGAGGACAGAGAAAACTGCAAAGGTCAAGGAGAGGACAGAGAGAGGGAAGGCGAGGCTACGGATGATGAGAAGGAAGAAGAAGAGAAAAAAGACAAGGAGAGGAAAGGATCGGGAGGTTTAAGCAGGGCAAAGAGGAAGGATAGCAACATAGCAGCAAAGCATTTATTTGGTAAGATGCCTTACTGTGGTGCACGGGAGAAGGAACAGACTGAAAAAGAGCCTACTAAACCACCGCCTGTTCGAAAAGACCAACTAAAAGCAAATACTTACAATCCACTTCACTCTTACCCAAGTCTTACCGCAGAATCAGCCAATCAAACAGCAGCAGTCCCCATCCAGGAGGACCTGTCAGTGACACTTAGGCACCGCATAATGAGGGATGAAAAGCACAGGCCTTTCTCCTACCACACCGGTAAGTCAACAAGGTGGTCATGTACAAACCAGTGGTTATAAGAATATTAGCTGTTTCGCCTATTTGCGGAAGAGCAGATTCTGTTTGTTCTATTAATATCTCCCTTTACATTAGTCATGAGATTACTTGTTATGAAACATGTTACAACTTGTGTTGCCTGCTGCTATTTAACACATTGTGGGCTTCTGTGTACTGTTTGTGGGGATGGCTCTAAGGTCCAGCTCCTTCATAGACTAGCTGGTTATAACAACAATTTTGAGTATTTATTTGAAAATGAGTATTAGTGTGTTGACCATTTTTGCTTTATTTTGGAGGGGGAATTTATCATTTAGACTTGTGGAGAAGAAGGATAGTGGATATATTGGACAATGAATGTCAAAGATGGAGGTCCCAGGCTAGCTAGGTTTACAAAAGTTTACAAGTGACTACGCCTTAACTAGACTCGATCTCTATCCCTCTCTCTCTCTCTCTATATATATATATATATGAGTGTGTGTGGCCTCTGTGTTAGCCGTATGTTAATGAGCTCCTGCTGTGAGGGCTGAAGTTGAGCATTTTGACCATCTACATTTTGATGTTTTGAAATGTGTCACAAACAAAGGAAGGATCTCAGGGATACTACATTTTCATGGATTAGCGACTTGTTAATCAAATTGCAAAGCATGACCTGCTTCATATGTCTTTTTGAAGGCTAAAGCAGTAATCATCTGAGCATAGGTATAATCTCATGATATTTTATTTTTAACTAAAACCCAGGACAGTAGTACGGCCAAATGACAACATGGGGAGATTTCTTTGGTAAAGGTGCTAACATTTCCAATTTTCTTAGATAAAAACTGTTCTATATATTGTAGATATGGTCCTGGAAAGTGAGGTCAGCATCACTGATAATGCTGAAGTAACAATTTGTAACACTCTCCAGAAACAATTTATAAGAAATTTCTGACCTTTAGCTTTAGCCCTAATAGTTGTGTTTCGTCCTGGTTTAACTGTAGTAAGTTATTAAAAATCCAGTTATCTGGGACAACTGGCTGAAGGGAAGAAGCGAAACAGACTTTGACTTTTTAGAAGAACATTTAAATGACAAACATTTAACATTATACAAGAGTCAAAAAAAGAACATGCTGAGAAAATACTGAGTTACATGAATAAATATGTAATACTGTTGTAATAATGTAATATAAATGCACTGCATACTTTTTACTGCACAGCTTTCAGTCCACTTGTTCTAATGGTCAGTGAAAGTTAGTACCACAGTGAAAGTGGAGAAACAATGTTACACATAACAATGTAGAGATTAGACAAATGACAGATGTGAGAAGGAGTAAAATGTAGGCTAACTCTGTTGCTGTGTAAGCTAGCTTTAGCTATCATCCTGCCATATTGTATGATGATTATTCTGCCATGATTTGTATTTTAGTTAACCATGAGAGCCATACATACTCAAAGTATTATTTCATTACTGTGGAAAGTCATTGAATGTGTCAGGTAAAATATGTGTGTTAAGAAGACACTTGTTGAATGTTGAAACAGCAAAGAAGAATAACTTAGTTTGGAAACTATGGTCCTGAGACTGATGTATCCATGCAGAGAAAATGTGGATTTGGTTGTATCTTTTGTAGCTGATACTCAATACAGTCAGGTGAAGGCAAGAGCTGCTGTCAGTGTCTCATTCATTGCCCCTTACTATTTCCCCTGTTTAAGGGCACAACATTTGGAAGCACCACTAGGATATTTGCCTTGAGGACCACGCCTGAGCTGTAAGAAAAAGCCAGATGACCCAGGCATCAGAAAGGAGCACTGCAAAGCAGCAGAGATGTTACTAGACTGACATTGGCGTTTGTATCCTGAAGTAAACAGTAATCACTAGGAGGCAGCAAAAATCTTTCAAGTCTAATAAACACTCATTTCATTGCCTGTGCTAACTCCTCTGGAGTCTGAAGTAGAGAAGCTACAGCTGAAAATGAAAGAAACACTGTATCAACTGACGGAAGAGCAGCTGATTAAATTATGTGATATACTTCAAATCTCAGGAAAAAAAACTATGTGATTAATAAAATACACAGTCAGTTAGTCTCACATTTAAAGCAACTTGAACATGCAGAGCTTCAACCGCATGAAGGTATGTCACACCTTCTTGATGTCCAGAAGGACATATAAGCAATATACAAATGGAGAGGGCAGTAGAGAAATTAAGACTGCTTCTACACGAAAAAGAGGACAAAATGCATTGCTTAATGAAGAATGGCATGAATCCCCAGCTTAAGGTATTGTTCCAACACCACCGAACGGCTCTATGTAGCACAACAATTATAATAAATGAGGCCAAATAGTAGAGCCTGAGCAAAAAGACAGGTTCACATTTTCCAGTCTTGAAAGGCAAATTGAAAATGGGCTCAGTACCAGACCTGCAGTTAAGGAGTTACAGTGAGGAACATAAGTATTTGAACACCCTGCGATTTTGCAAGTTCTCCCTTTTACAAATTATGGAGAAGCCTAAAATTCACATTGTATTCCCACTGTGAGAGACGGCATTTTAAAAACAATTCAGGAAATCACATTGTATGATTTTTAAAGAATTTATTTGTATAGCACTGTTGCACATAAGTATTTGAACACCTGAGAAAAGCCAATGTTAGTATTTGGTACAGAAACCTTTGTTTACAATTACAGAGGTCAATGTTTCATGTAGTTCTTGACCAGGTGTGGACACACTGCAGGAGGGATTTTGGCCCACTTCTCCATAAAGATCTCCTCTAGATCTGTCAGGTTTCGGGGCTGTCCCTGAGCAACACAGAGTTTCAGCTCCCTCCAAAGATTTTCTATTGGATTTAGGTTTGTAGACTGGCTAGGCCACTCCAGAACCTGGATATGCATCTTACGGAGCCACTCCTTGGTTATCCTGGCTGTGTGCTTCGGGTCATTGTCATGTTGGAAGACCCAACCACAACCCATCTTCAATGCTCTGACTGAGGGAAGATTGTTGCTCAAAATCTCACAATACATGGCCTCATTCATCCTCTCCTTAATACAGTGCAGTGGTCCTGTCTCCTTCAAAGAAAAGTACCCCCAAAGTATGATGTTTCCACCCCCATGCTTCACAGTAAGGATAGTGTTCTTGGGATACAACTCCTCCTTCTTTCTCCTCAAAACACAACGAATTAAGTTTAAACCAGCAAGTTCTATTTTGGTCCCGTCTGACCACATGACTTTCTCCCACGCCTCCTCTGGATCATCCGGATGGTCACTGGCAAACTTCAGACGGGCCTGGACATGTGATGACCTGAGCAGGGGAACCTTCCATGCAATGCATGATATGAGACCATGGCGGTGTAGTGTTCTACCAACAGTGACCTTTGAAACTGTGAGAAAAGTGCCACAGAGTTATACAAACAACTCTCCTCTTAGAGTTAGAATAGTAAAGAGACTCCCTAAAATTTCTTGATCAAGACAACAGAATTGAGGCAGAAAATCCTGTTTGCTTCTCAGGAAGTTAAATCAAGTCTAAAATATGATCCAGCACTAGTCCAGAGTCTTTTCATGCATACTGTCCTGACAAACAAATACTTCAAATGAGCTGTTGTCAGAGAAGGTGAATATTGCAGTTGAGAATGGAAAGGAGAGACAGGATGAAAAGAAACATGCAGCTCCATCATGAGTACCTACTGTAAATACTGTCTAGACCAGTGATTCTCCAGTGGAAAAGAGAAACACGGTCAAAGAAAGAGCAAATAAAAGAAATGTGCGCTGACATGGTACTCCTGAAAGAGTTGAGGGCAGATGACACCACGGTGATTGGCCTCATCAGTGACAACGATGAGGCCGCCTACAGGGAGGAGGTGGATCGTCTGGCTGAGTGGCGCGACACAAACAACCTGCTGCTTAACACCGAGAAGACCAAGGAGCTCATCGTGGACTACAGGAGGAATGCTGACCCACATCCACCCATCCACATTAAGGGGACGGCTGTGGAGCGTGTGAGCAGCTTCAAGTTCCTGGGAGTCCACATCTCCGAGGATCTCACCTGGACGACCAACTGATCCAAGCTGGTCAAGAAGGCTCACCAGCGCCTCTTCTTCTTGAGGACTCTGAGGAAGAACCACCTGTCCTCAGACATCCTGGTGAACTTCTATCGTTGCACCATCGAGAGCATCCTGACCAACTGTATAACAGTCTGGTACGGGAACTGCTCTGCCTCGGACCGGACGGCGTTGCAGAGGGTCGCCGGAGCACCACTTCCTGCCATAAAGGACATCTACAGGAAGCGGTGTCTGAAAAGGGCTGGGAAAATCATCAAAGACCCCAGTCACCCATCACATGGACTCTTCACCCTCCTGCCCTCTGGGAGGCGCTACAGGAGCCTCCGGACTAAGACCACCAGGTACCGGAACAGCTTCTTCCCCACAGCTGTCAGACTCCTGAACTCTGCCTCCTGACATCTGACCCACGTTAAACTCATGGACTGAACATACACACACCCACAACCACCCACACACCCACACACAATGGACAACTTTACCCTCATACACACAATAACAAAATGGGCTGAACCACCACTCACAACCACCAGCACTTTATGTAACCACTGTAGAAATTATCCACATATCTCACTTATCTTAACTGCACTACTGTATAGTTCTGTGTAAATAATCATTCTGTACATACGATAATTTTTAATCCTACAACTGTTTATAACTTGCATAGTTCACATTTCTGTATAGCTGTATATCTCAGATTTCTGTATAGTTTTTCATATTTATATCCTGTTCATAGCCTGTACTCACTACAGCCTGTACATACTTATACTTATAGAATATTCATAACATACTTCATACCGTGTACATTATAACATACCATAATAGACCCATTCTGTAATATACTTGCATATCTATATTATTGCTAATATATGTGTAATATATCTATATCATGGCTAAAGCACTTCTGGATGGATGCAAACTGCATTTTGTTGCCCTGTACCTGTGACATGTGCAATGACAATAAAGTTTAATTCTATTCTATTCTAATTCTATTCTAAGTTTCCAAAATCAGAGAAGCCATTCTAAAGACAACACCTAAGCTCAGCGCGTGAGCAATCGCACACTGCTGACATGGTCTCCCCACACAGAAAATCTGCGCTGCACACACAAAAAAAATCCAGCCTGAATTGGAATGAAAGTAAATACATGTATTTATTTTATTTCACTGATTTTCTGTTCACGGAGACTGTGTCAGCAGTGCACGATTGCTCACACGCTCAGCTTAGAGGGAACAGTGCCTGCAACCCAACTGCTTTTCCCCATTAAGGCGAAAGAAAATTCATGCTGTTTTATTATTAGCATGTGAGGGGAACAGCACAGTTTCAACAAAGATTTGCACCACAGAAATATTTTCCAGCACCATGCCACCACTCTAGATGCTTTTCATGTGTGAAAGAATGTTACGAATATTGTCAGCACTGCTTCAAGTGTGGGAGATGTGAGCATTTTGTGCAGGTTTCAACGCACCAAGCACCTTTCAAACAAGATAGCATTCTGATCTTCAAGTCTCATGAGAGTAGGGAGAGTAGAAAAGCGCTATATAAGAATCAGTCCATTTACCATTCATGAGAACCCACAGTGGCCTGAAGGACTGAAGGAAGTTCTGCGATACCCTTTTATCAGTAAAGGCTAGTATGACACCAAATATTGTTTACAAAATCCCACGAACCATGACATCGTAGTGCCAAATAGGAATGTTATGGAAACTTTGCGGTCTGTTGGATCAATATATCCTGCTAATATATTGAAAACTGACTGGATACCTACTGCATCAGTCCATTATGCCCAGGCACATCTACCATTGAACACTAGGATCCACCTATCAAGTTGTTAATCAGATGTTAAGAGAAGAATCACAATCATTCTTTAGGTCTGACAACGACATAGGATGTGCTGAGAACTTGCAAACGAACACTTCCATGAAAGATAACGAGCCAGTGACACCGACTTATCTCTCTGTACCAAAGCCCTTGTATCAGGAGATGAAAAACTACCTGCAGGACTTCTGAGCTCAAGGGTCGATGGAAAAATCCACCTCATCATACTCCTCTCTGGTAGTCTGTAGGATGTCACGACAGTGCTGCAAAGAGTTAGGGAGAATGGAATCAAACTAAAAGCAAGGAAGTGCAATCTGTTTAGAGCAGAAGCAAGGTTACTTGGCGGGATTGTGTCAGCAGAAGGAAGCAGGATAAACCCCACAGATAGCACTGCTATGACTGCTTTGAAAGACAAACAGCCAGGTACTGTTGGTGAATTAAGAGCAATGTTGGGACTGTTCAGTTATTACAAACAATACAGGATTTTGATGGAATCGCCAATTCTCTGTATGACCTGCTCAGTGGACCTGCAAACATTGAGACCCAGCGAAACAAAAGATTAAAGTGGCAGATAAAATAAAACAACAGTAGTTGTCCCTTCAAGTACACATATTTAGTGTAGTGACATGCACCAGTCAGTGGTAGAGCAGTTGATAGACTGTTTAACTGAGCCTCCTGTTATAGGCTTTCCAAAATTTTCAGAGCCATTCATCGTGAAATGTTGCTTTGTGCAATTTCTTGCATTTCTCGTACTTTAACTGCAGTTGAGAAGAATTACCATTTGCGTTCAGAGTTTCTAGCTCTCAAATGGGTGATCACAGAAAAATTCTGCAATTACCTCTATTATGCAACATTCTTCACAGTGTACACCAATAATTATCGACTTACCTACATGCCAAACTGAATACAACAGGGTGACGATGGGTAGCAGAACTGGCAGATTTCCACTTCACGATTAAAATGTGAAGGAAAATGTGGTTGTAGACAGTCTTTCCAGCATGGTGTAGACACGATGAAAGGGTTCATGGAGGAAATTACATGTAATGTGATTGGAGCAGCTACACAGACAGTGGAAAGAATGAATCCAGTGTGTCGTGTCCATGGTCTCAGTTAACTGTGCAGCCATGGCCACAGATGTTTCCATCATACCACTGACAAAAAGCCAGATCAACCAGGAACAAAGAAGTGATCTGATTTGGTGTAACCTAACACAAGAAAAACCATCAAGTTCAGAACTAAAGCACTTCAACTCACAGGTAATATCTAAGACAACAAATTGAAGATGGATGAGAATCTTCTTGCACAAAGAAACAGCCAACCAAAAACAGCTGGTCTTACCAGAAAAACACGAAAGTACAAGACTAAAGGAGATACATGATGAATGGGGCCATCAAGGTGTTGAAATGAATGTTATCGGTTCTACCAGTTCTACTGGCCGCATATGCAACGAGAAGTAGATGATTATGTAATAAAGACAGTCTGTCTGCATAAAACTCAAGATCCATCTCATTACAGCAGTGCACCACTGACTAATATTGTCACTACTTAACCACTGAGACTTCTATCAAGTGATTTCCTACACCACAACAAATGCAAGACAGTTATGAATACATCCTTGTTGTCACTGTTTTACACACTTCAGGTGTATGCTACAACTTCCAAAACAGGTTATACAGCTGCAATCAAAATCCTTAATGACAGCATGAATACATCATAAACACGGTGTTGAATTTGAAAACATGTTGTTTGTACAACTGAAAAACTACTGTGGAGTTGCTGGATCCAGGACTATTCTCTACCATCCCCAAAGGAATGGGCAAGTGGAGCAGTTTTATAGGATACTATTCCAGATGCTGAAACGCTCTCTGAGAAGCAGAAGGCACTAATCAAGAACTAAGTCAATGCACTCAATAGCAAATGGACTCTTCAGCACAGAATTCAATTTGATTCGATTTTTATTTTTCTTGGAGCTTAACACACAGACCCAAAGCACACCACAGTCACTTGTATCACTCTCATGGACCTTTATCAAACGTGAGTGTTGCTTGTCACCTGCTCTGGCCCCTGGAACACAATTGATTATGGTTGCTGGCAACCGTGGCTCAGGGGGTTGGGAAGCGCATCTGTAACCGGCAGGTCGCCGGCTTGATCCCTGGGCTCTCTGTCCTGGTCGTTGTGTCCTTGGGCAAGACACTTTACCCTACTGCCTACTGGTGTTGGCCAGAGGGGCCGATGGCGCGATATGGTAGCCTCGCTTCTGTCAGTCTGCCCCAGGGCAGCTGTGGCTACAACTGTAGCTTGCCTCCACCAGTGTATGAATGTGAGAGTGAATGAATAGTGGTATTGCAAAGCGCTTTGGGTGCCTTGAAAAGCGCTATATAAATCCAATCCATTATTATTATTAATTTTGAGGAAATCCATTATTAAGCTCTTTTTTGAAAAACTCTGTTGTACATGCACAGTGCGTCATTAAGAGAAAAAGTAATTATCTCAAACTGGTTAAGGCTCTGTAAGGCCAGCTAATTCAAAGAAAGCCTGTAGAGCACACTGGCCATTTATATTGTTGGATGTGTTTCAGTGAACATATAAAGAGCAGCTATATTTAAAAGCACTACATTATCTCAACCACAAAAAAGTGACAAAGTGGCTGGATCACACAACATGTAGCTATTGTGGCTTTGTTGTCTACTCTGCTCATTTTCATTTCCTGTGTTGAAACATTGAAGTAAAACAATGAAACAAACAAAATCAGTCTGCACACAAAATACATCTCATTTTGACTTGATCATTAATGTTTGTGACATTCAGGTTAAACATGACATCCTTATGCTTATTACTACACTTACATATTTGACAGTACAGCTAAAAGGTTCCTTGCAGCAGTAATGGTACTAGTTCATGAACTTTCCTGTGGAGACACTTTCAGTTTCAGACAATTCTGATTGGTCACGTGTTTGTAGTTTTTTTGTTGTTTGTTTGTTTGTTTGTTTGTTTGTTTGTTTTATTTTGTGATTTTTTAAAAAAATGTAATTATTCTTTTAAATTTTTTCATGGTTTTGCAGGATACAGTGGAATCTGTGCACTCAGTAATAATCTCAAAGGCCTTTTTGGTCCCTTGAAAAAGGTTTCTGCGATTAAAAGTTTTTGATAGTGCTGCTTTTTAGGGGACGGACCAGTGGAAGAGAAATTGTTACTTATTAGACTTTTTTGGCCATTTTCATAATATTGTACAAAGTACTAAACAAGAACTATGACTGTATGTGTGTGTATATGTGTGAACATTGTCAGCTGGTACGCTGTGTGCCCTTACAACCCTGTCTGCCTTACAACGGCGCCATCAAGGTCTATCAAGTGCCCAAGATGATCAACCTTATGAGGCCAGAAGTCTTTAAAGACATTGTGTGTCTAAAAGGTGTAATCTGAGAGATTTACAAAATGTGCCCAAAAAATCAGAGCATGTAATTTGCATGCTGTTTATCTGCTACATACTTTTCATAAAGGTACATTTCCATTTCAAGCTCCCTTGGGTCAGATTTCCAAAATATCCTCATGCACTGATTAATGGTGAGGGCACCTCCAAATAATTTTCTAAGATTTTCAGAACCAGTCATTTGAGTAAAGCGATCTGCGGCTCAGTTTTTTAAAGATACAGCGGGGGATATTTGATCCCATTTCTAAGTATGCTCATTTATATTGACATGAACCATTTCTAATTTTTATGGAAAATAAATTACTGTCAACCAGCAACTCAAAGCAACAGCTTCCTTCTCATATTTACTACACTTTAAAAACTGAAACTGGCATTTACTTAAAAATTTTGAGGCAACACTTTTACACTTAAAAATATTGAGTAGGTTGGAAACTAGTCAAATCTGTTCAATATACTTGATCAATTGAATAACTAAAGCTTAAACATATTAAGTTGAAATCAATAATTGTAGTTGTTACACAAACATGAAAAAATTGAGTAAATAACACTGACATGCTTGGTCAATGTAACTGAATATAGATGGTCAGTTGATCCAAAATTTTGTTCCATTTACTTAATATTGTAAACTGAACGTAATCAAAATTGTACTTAATATTAAATATGTTAAATGGCCTGCATTTGTATAGCGCTTTACTTTGTCCCTATGGACCCCAAAGCGCTTGACACTACATCCAGTCATCCTGAAAGTGTGTGTGAATCATTTAGTCATTCACACACACATTGTTGACGACATGCTACATTGTAGCCACAGCTGCCCTGGGGCCCTCTGACCACCACCAGTAGGCAGTAGGCAACCAGTAGGTGACCGAGACTGTCGGTGCCGGGGCTCCAACTGGCAACCTTCCGATTACAAGACGAACTGCCAACTCTTGAGCCAATTATTGTATTTCACTGGTAGTCTAAGTCTGAAAAACCAAACAAACTAATATGTAGTTGTGTGTTTCATAATACATGTATGAAAAATGACCACGTTAACATTTTTCCAAACGAAATTTAATTTTCATAAACATGGAAATAACTCGAAATAAACAAGCACTAAAAAGACAAGAGCCTTTTCCCTTTTAGCTCAAAGCCTCACATACTTGAAGGATAGATGTCAAACCAGGACAGCAAACACAAAAGCTCAGAATATTTAAAAAACAAAACGAACGAAACAATGGAAAAGGCTCATGGTACTCAATTACTCTACGTTATCGTGTTTTACTTACACTTTTCAGTTGTAGTTGCTGACAATAAATAATACTGATTTGAATAATTAATGATTTTAGTACAAGATACTGATGAGTATAGATACGTATTTCTCAAATGTTTTGATTCAATTTTAAACAAAAATATTAAGTACATGCAAAGAAGGTATTCTGTAAACCAGATACTAAATTTATTGTCTGAGATAAATGTAAATAAATACCTTAATTTAACACAAACACATATGTTAACATTTTAGACATTTATTTCAACTCATCAAACTCAAATAATTACTAAAATGATATTCATAGATTTTATTAGGCTCATCTAACTTATATTTATAGTGATAGTTACTAAGCCTCTGAATTCCTTTTTAGAGTGTACATGATTAAGGTCTGGAGACTGATGAGGCCAATCCGTGACCTTAATGTACTTTTTTGTTCTCAGTGTGATGCTTAAAGACCTATCCACAACCTATCTTCTGTCTTCTAGCTGTTGGAGGTTCGCATCCAGGATTCTACAGTAGATGGCTCGTTGATGTGATGGTGTCTTCCCATACCCTCAGCAGAACAATAGCCTTAAATCCTGTTTTTACCTCAGTATACACACACACACACACACACACACACACACGCACACACACACACACACACACACACGACTCTCTGCCATCTCCGGCCCACGCCTGGTGTTTGCTCCCTTCCTGCGTGACTCTCCGGGTCCGTCGCTCGCTGTTTCCGTTCCGGGTCCTCGGTCATCGGCTCTCCTACAGCCACGGATCCGCAGATTTGGTGCTATAAACTCTAACCTACGCCCACTCACCCGCATATCAACCCCGATGACAGCTACTGATCTCACCTTATCTATGGCTTTGATCAACACTCGATCCCTCTCCAATAAGACGTTTCTGCTCAAGGATTTTTTCTCTTCTTACGACTTGGATTTTATGTTCCTGACGGAGACCTGGTTACGCGCTGGTGAGACTGTGGCTTTCTCTGAGCTTCTTCCTCCAGGCTGTTGTTTTTTAAACACTCCCAGGTCCTCTGGCAAAGGCGGAGGCCTCGCCTGTGTTTTTAAATCTGTTTATGACTGCCATCAGATTTCTTTTTCCTCTTTTTCCAGCTTTGAACTACAGCTTTTTAAACTAAACTCATCCACTCCGTTACTGATTGCAGTGGTATATCGTCCTCCCAAATTTAACAAGGACTTTATCAGTGAGTTTGGGGAATTCCTTTCAGGGCTTTCAGTAGATTTCGATCATTTTCTTATTGTTGGTGACCTGAATATTCATGTGTGCTGTCCATCTAAACCCCTGGTTAGAGACTTTGTTTCACTGTTGGATTCCTTCAACCTTACTCAGTGTGTGTCTGGCTCCACACATGAGAAGGGTCACACTTTGGACCTTGTCATGTCTCACGGCTTGGGTATCCACATCTCTGAAATTTGTGAGAGTGCGTGTATCTCCGATCATTTTCCTGTTCTATTTTCTGCCACTGCACATTGTTCTGATGCTGCAGTTAAACCTCCTTCACGCCGTCACCGGATCATCAATACCCATGTACCATCTCAGTTTTCTGCTGCTTTTAGCAACTCTGAGCTCTCCACGGTGGACTGGATTGATTCCTTGTGTGCAGAAGATTTAACTGCTCTTTTCAACTCAACATGTACTTCTATTTTGGACCTCATCGCTCCCCTAAAAACACTCCGTCCCAAAGCTCACGCTGAACCCTGGATTACAGACTCTGTTCGTGCTCTCAGGCGCACCTGTAGGTGTGCTGAGAGAAAATGGAAAAAGGACAAGCTGCACATTTCTTTTAATATCCTCAGAGACTCTCTTTCAACCTATCAGAAAGCCGTTAAAGAGGCCAAGACCTCCTACATATCAAACCTGGTTAGCAGTAGTGTCCATAAACCTCAGACTCTGTTTCGTGTTTTAAATTCCATTGTAAATCCTTACACATCCACCAGCCTCACACCTTCTGCCACCCTCTGTAATGACTTTCTAAAGTTCTTTGTAAACAAGATTTCCTCCCTGCAGTCTGTCATTCCATCTTCACCTTCCAATCCCTGTGTTTTGTCTTTGTGCCATTCTGCCTTTAATCAGTTCGAACCAATCTCTCTCTCTCAGCTGCATGAAATAGTCTGCAAGGTTAAGACTACCAACTGTTCCACCGATGCTATCCCCTCTCGGCTTCTGAAGCAGGTTCTGGACTCAGTCGGACCTTTCCTTCTGGTCCTGATCAATGCCTGCCTCAGTTCTGGTTGTTTTCCAACACCCTTCAAGCACGCTGTTGTTCAACCTCTCCTTAAAAAGCCTAATCTAGATCCATCCCTACTCTCTAACTATAGGCCCATTTCCAACCTCCCTTTTCTGTCTAAAGTACTGGAACGAGCCGCCCTCACGCAGCTCCAGCTATTTCTTGACAATAACAATCTCTATGAGAAGTTCCAGTCTGGTTTTAGAGCTCGGCATAGCACAGAAACCGCCCTACTGAGAGTTTTTAATGATTTGCTTTTAACTGTTGACTCTGGTTGTGCTGCTGTCTTAGTAACCTTGGACCTGACAGCAGCCTTCGACACTGTTGATCACAACATACTGCTATCCCGCCTTCAACATTGTGTCGGTTTAAAGGGCACTGTCTTAAAGTTTTTCCAGTCCTATTTGAATAATAGGAGTTTTTCTGTTCACCTTGGTGAACTGTCATCTCCCAGAGCTCCTTTAACCTGTGGCGTACCTCAGGGGTCCATACTAGGCCCCCTGTTGTTTATTCTGTACTTGCTCCCTCTGGGCGATGTGCTCCGTAAACATAATGTGTCCTTCCACATCTTTGCCGATGATATTCAGATCTACCTCCCTCTGAGGTTGAACTGCAATGTTTCTTTGCAGCCGCTACTCTCCTGCTTGTCTGACATTAAGACTTGGATGACTCTTAACTTCTTACACCTTAATGAAAGCAAAACTGAAGTCATTGTGTTTGGGCTTCCTAAAGATCCCAACTTCTCTCTTGACTTTTTGGGACCCCTAACCTCCGATTGCACTTCTTCCATTAAGAGTCTTGGTGTTATTTTTGACAATGCTTTTAAACTTGATAAACAAATTAGCTCTGTAGTTAAGGGATCTTTTTATCATTTGCGGATTTTAGCCAAAGTCAAGTCTTACCTTTGCAGGAACGATCTAGAAAGAGTGGTCCATGCTTTTATTACTTCACGGCTAGACTACTGCAATTCCCTCTATGCTGGCCTAGATCGTTCCTGTCTACATCGCCTTCAACTGGTGCAGAACGCTGCCGCTCACCTGTTGACCGGTTCAAAAAAAAGAGACCACATCACTCCGGTTCTCTGCTCTCTCCACTGGCTCCCAGTTGCCTTTAGGATTGATTTTAAAATCTTATTGCTGGCTTTTAAGGTTTTAAATGGCACTGCACCTTCTTACCTGTCAGAACTCCTTAGAACTTATCGCCCCAGGAGATCTTTGAGGTCAGCCGACCTGATGCTTTTAGATGTTCCCAGGTATAAATTAAAGACAAAGGGAGAGAGGGCGTTTGCTGTGGCTGCACCCAGACTGTGGAACAGTTTACCTCCTCACGTCAGACTCTCCAAAAGCCTAGAAACTTTTAAAACCGCTCTTAAAACTCACCTCTTTTCATTGGCTTTTAGAAAGGTTTAATTTATTTGTTTTATATATTTTTATTTTATTTTTATCAGCGAGGTGTTATTACGAAATTGTGTTCTATTGTATTTTTATCTGTATTTACTGTACAGCACTTTGGTCAGCCTTGGTTGTTTTTAAATGTGCTCTATAAATAAACTTGACTTGACTTGACTTGACTTGACTTGACTTGACACACACGTTTGTGTGTGTGTGTGTTCAGGATCCCCATAGGGGACCGGTCCCATTGTGCTTTTAACAACAACGGAGACAAGTAGAAACTGCTGCATATAAGAATGAACAAGTGAAATGCGGTTATCAATTGAAAAGCCATCATAGTGGCTAAGATGAACAGGTACATGGTTAAATATGTACTGTAAGTAGGGCACAGAAAGGAACTGGCAGGAATAACAGAAGGACAAAGCACAGATACAGATAGAGCAGTCGCCCATGACAGTAAGACCAGACTGACCAACCTGTGCACTACCTACAAGAAGGCCTATGACTCAATGCCACACGTGGATCCTGGAATGTCTACAACTCCACAAGATTAACAGGACTCTAAGAGTCTTTATCAGAAGTCTGACCAACACTAGAGGCCAACTTACAGCAAATTGCATCAAGTGTGGGATTTACCATGCTCTGTCCCCACTGCTATTCTACATATGCCTTCACCCTTAGTGAAAGCATTGACAAGACTGGCATGTGGATATTGATTATGGAATGGAGCAATCCTCAGCCACCTCCTCTACATGAAAAATAAATGATGGTCTAGCTCAGGGGTGTCAAACGTACGGCCAGCGGGCCAGATCAGGCCCGCAAGCGGGTTTAATCTGGCCCGTGAGATGATTTTGTAAAGTATAAAAATGAGCAGCAATTTTTCAATAAAGAAAGTGCTTTTCCAATTGTGTCCATTGGATGGCGCAATAGCAATTGTGAGCTACTTTGTTTTGCCTGTGAAATTTAAACCTGATGTGCTTTGGCACCCTCATTGCCCCAATATGTCTCTGTCAAAAAAGAGAAAAGTGGATGCAGAGTGCAGAGTGTTCCAAGAAAAATGGTCATCCTCCTATTTATTCATGGAAGTGAAAGCTGTAAGTTTGGTGTGTTCCCAGCATGTTGCAGTGCTGAAAGAATATAACCTCCGTCGCCACTATGTGAGTCTTCATGCCAACAAATATGACAACTTTCAAGGACAGCAGAGAAGAGTGAAGGTGAATGAACTGTTGGCGGGTCTGAAGAAACAGTAGCAGACATCAGTGACACTGCAGTGAAAGCTAGCTACCTCGTTGCTAACGAAATTGCACTAGCTTCCAAACCATTTAGTGAGGGTGAATTTGTACAAACATGTATGATGAAGGCATCGGAGATTGTGTGCCCTGAAAAGCGCCAGGCCTTTGCAAATATCAGCCTGACAGGAAACACGGTTGCCGACAGGATTTCTGATCTTTCAGTGGATTTGGACAGACAGTTGAAGCCAAAAATAAAGTCATTTATTGTGTTTTCAGTTGCAATTGATGAAGGCACGGACATTACAGATGTTGCACAACTGGCAATTTTCATCCGCGGAGTTGATGACACATTGACCGTCACCGAGGAGTTCGTGGAGTTGGTACCGATAACAGATACAACGACCGCAGCTGATATTTTCACCCCACTCGTCGGCGCGCTGGACAGGGTCGGAGTGGACTGGTCCCGCGCTGTCAGCCTGGCTACAGATGGTGCGCCCTCAATGATCGGGAAGAAAGCAGGCGTTGTAAAAAAGTTCAGAGATAAAGTGCAATCTGCAAATGCAGGACATGATTTTTGGACTTTTCACTGTATTTTGCACCAGGAGGCTTTGTGTTGCAAGTCACTGAAAATGGATAACGTCATGAAGGTGGTCATCCAAACTGTTAATTTTATCCAGAAGCCTCAATCACCATCAGTTTGACAGTCTTCTCAGAGAGAAAGACCACATCTATGACCTGCCATACCACACTGAGGAAAGATGGTTGAGCCGAGGTGCTGTGCTGAGGCGTTTCTTTGATTTACGAGAAGAAATTGTTTTTTGCTCGCCGTTCACCGTGAATCCCTCTGATCTGCCCGTCCGGATCCAACTTGAAATAATAGACTTGCAGTGTGACTCGGATTTGAAGGGCAAATTTGCCGCAGCTGGCTTGAACACATTCTATCAGAATCTCTTGCCAGGTTACCCCAACTTGACAGCCCTCGCTGCAAAACTGTTGAGCATGTTCAGAACCACGTATCTTTGTGAGCAAGTTTTCTCTGTAATGAGCATAAATAAAACAAAACTGCGCTCAAGGCTCACGCACAGGCACTCGAATCACATCCTGAAGTTAGCTGCCGCTCAGGATGTGAAGCCTGATATTGATGAGCTGGTGAAAGCTAAAAGATGCCAGGTATCAGGAGTCAAATAAACGATGCAACCCCACTGAAAGTGCTGCATGACACACCCTGATGTAGTTCTGTGATCTGTGAAACAGTTCTGTGAATCACTGAGGCACTGTGTGCTTGTGTGTTCTTTGTCCTCAGAATTTTCAAATAACTTGAGATGTTTTATGATTAATAGCTATGTTGTGCCTGTACTATTTTGAACATACCGTCCACAGGCTCTAGCTTTATTTTTATGTTGATCGTATTAAAACAAAGAAAACAATCTGAAGTTGTTGTTTTTAAGTTATATATACAATGATTTTACCAGTCCTGCCCACTTGAGAATAGACTTTTCTCCATGTGGCCCCTGAACTAAAATGAGTTTGACACCCCTGGTCTTGCTAAACACCAACCAGAATGAATGGCATTGTTGCTGCAGGATACTGTAATAATCAGGCTGGTTTAGTATGCATTGAAATTTGAATAAATCCCCACCAGTGTCACCAGTAAAATACCCCCACCCCATCACACCTCTTTCTCCATTCTTCAAGGTGGGAATCATTCAGGTAGAAACCATCCTTTTCTGCGTCACACAAAAACACACGGGGTGGAACCAAAGATCTCAAATTTGGACTCACTAAAGCACAGATTTCCACTGGTCTGATGTCCAGTCCTTGTGTTTCTGACCCAAACAAATATCTTCTATAAAAGTCTTCCAGGTCCTGAGGCATAAAAACAGCCTCAGACCATCACACTACCACCACCTTGTTTTACTTGATGTATGATGTATGGTATGATGATCCTTTTCTGAAGTGCTATGTTACTTTTATGCCTTCCAAAAAGTTTAACTTTTGTCTCGTCAGGCCACAGACTATTTTCCCAAAATCTTGAGAATCATTATTAAATTCCTTTCTTTTGAATTCTTTTGGCGACAGAGAAAGACTGGACTCAGAGTGGTCACAGCTCAACAAATTATCTTTATTTTACATTTTTGGAAATGGAGGCCTGAACACACGAACACACAAGCTCAGGTCTGAATTCTTTGCCAGCTAAATCCGTGTATGTATATTTTTGCACTATGTCACACCCACACACAGTTGCGATCAAAACAACTCCTTCAGTGTTACTAGTTCCGCTTTTCTGTCTGGTTTCCTGTGTTTCATTAATATGCCTCTGCACTAAGCTTCCCCTTTCTTTACTTCCCCTTACTGAAGTCTTGGTTGCCAGGGCAACCTGTCAACCTCTGACCTAGTTCTTTGTCACCTCTGGGCCTGGTTTATAAAGGCCTCTATTATTAAAATACATAAAACAATATAATCAGAAAATAAGCATTAAGAATACATATTTATTTCTTAACATCATCGAGATGTTTTCTGGAAAAACTGAGATGAGCCTTCATCTTCCTTTTGGTCAGCAGTATTGGAACTCGACCATGCAGGCTATTTTTCCCAGTCTCTTTCTTATGGTGGAGTCATGAACACCGACCTTAACTGAGGCAAGTGAGGCCCGGAGTTCTTTGGATGTTGATCTGGGGTCTTTTGTGACCTCTTGGATGAGTTATTTCTAGGTCTTGAGCTAATTTTGGTTGGCCGGCCAAGTCTGGAAAGGTACACCACTAGCTCTCACTGTGGTTTGCTGGAGTCCCACAGCTTTAGAAATAGCTTTGGCCTTTTCCAGACTGAGATCTCAGATTTACTTTGTTTGTCATTTGTTCCTGAATTTCCTTGGTTCGCAGCATGATGTTGCATGATGCTTTTAAGGATCTTTTGGTCTACTCTACTTAGTCAGCCAGATCGTATTTAAGTGATTTCTTGATTGGGAAAATGTGTGGTAATAATCAGGCCTGGGTGTGGCTAGAGAAATTGAACTCAGCTTTCAAAGGATGTGATACGTCACAATTAATTTATTTTAGAACAGGTGGCTGAACAGCCAATCGGTTGCATGCAGACTAATGACACCACATTTTAGCACCTGCTCAGATTGTTTTGGAATCCCAGCCGAGCTGGCACTATTTTATTACCTGGTACCAGGTACTATAACCTAATAGAAAACCCTGAAAACATGGCAAACTGCAGCGAGTAGGTACTAGTGGAAAAGGGGCTTACGTAACAAACAAAATGTCAGCAAGTTATCAAATAATTATTTTCCCACTGTATAGTTATATACTTTTTGAGTTTATTAAATAGAAATCTAATAAATAAATAAAAAACACTGATTGGTATGCGTTTATGGCTGATTACTGAAAATCACTGACTGATGCAATCTCATAAACTTACAATTACTATATTAAAAATACATAAGCGTAAGTGCTGGTTTGTGGAAGACTCCGTGTTGCCTCGCCATCTTGAATACATTCGCGAAGATGTGAATCACTGTTTGACCTAATCGCTTTTTCTCCAATGGAAGAAATTTTTAATTTGTGTCTAAACCTTTAAGAGTCTCAAGAAATGAAGGAGCATACCTGTGTTATCATCTAAGATGGAGTCCCATTGTTAGCAGATTAGACATGCAATGCTTTTTTTTGCTATGTTTCCCAGTGTAACAATGTTAGATCTGCTTCAAAGAAGGTTTTGGTAACAACAGCTAGCAGGACTGATGAAGACACCCGTGCTTACCGACAGAAAAGTTAAGGATATCTTCAGCCTCATCCAAAGTAAATAGATGTGAACACATTGATAGCTAAGGTAAACAGCACACTGACAGCGTATACTTGGTACAGATGAGCAGTGAACACAGTTTTTGTCCTACAGCGTCTGCTTTAATTTGAATATACAAGGGGAATAAAACAGAATTCAGTTGACTGCAAAGTGCAATCTGATGACATCTGAGATTTTACACACTGCAACTTTAAACCAGCATGGCTTCTTCAATTCTACATAGAACCAAAGTCTATAGACTCCCCTAACATGGATGAGAGAAGCCAGCTGAATTCTCCTGTGTCCAATATACTGACTATGAGAAATAACTGCACTTACTGTCGAATTTATCCCAGATCTGTATATAAAGTTGCACCACAACAGAGAACACAATGTTTTGGCCAACGTATGTATTTCTTATCTAGTTTAAGGAATACACATGTATCACAAGTATTGTCATATTTTCAACTTCGTTTTTCTTTATATGCCTAGTGCAGCAAAATTATTTTGGTACATTATTAATATTGCTGTCTTCCCTTTTTTTCTTGTCTGTCCATTTCCTTCCCAGGACCAGTACCAGTTCCTATACAGGACTCTACTTAGGCCCATCAGTGTCAACGTGAATGGTTTGGGTCTTCTGGCCAGAGATTTTAATGAGACAATACTGACTGTGTCAGACCGGTCCAAGAGTATGGAGCTGTTGGTCTGAAACAGGCTCTTCAGAACAAGGAGCTCTGCTGAAGAGCCTGTCCCGTGGATCCAAAACACCTGTGTTGTTCCTGAGCCCATAAAAGAAGCACTTATCTTTGAAAAACGTCAAGGAACTATCGTGGACAGGACTTTCCAATGCCTTTTTCGCCAGACTCTTGGTTAAAATTAATAACCTGATTACTTTTTTACACAGATATAAAGTTTTGATATTTATTTTTTTTCACCAATTTATGTCTTATTGTTCTCCTACTGAAGGGTTTACACCTGTTTTTAAGTTTCACAACAGTGTCAGTGGGCAGCGAGAAACACTTTTTGTCTTTTCTTGTTTGCACTATTCAGTGTAGTGTTACAGCCTACATATACTAAAGCAGACTCACTTGGATTTTCCTCAATCAGACTTTTTTTATGGAGACATTTCAGGGCTTTGACTTGTTAAGCCAACCGCTTCTGTGAAGGACATCACAAGTTTTCTGTCTCTATAACAAGATGTCTGACTTCTGCTCATCATGACGTCCTACACCATGCTCACACATCATGTTACTATTCATTAATCACAAGATTAATGGGAAGAAGCTCATGGAAGGATGACCATGAACAAGTATTTATTTAAACTGATTTATTTATTGTTTCCATTGTTTTGTTGTTACACCATTATTCACATCCAAATTAGGATACCTATGTGGTGTAACCACTGCTACTGTGAACTTTTATGGTTAATTCTTTGTATAATTCATAATATGCTTTTTAATATATGGGAGTACCGTATGTATACATATATAAATATATCCTTATCATAATAACTTTGTGATTTTTGTACACGTCCTTTGTGGCCTCCTGAATCAGACTGATTTCCATCATGTCCTATAGATTACTATTCTGCTACTCACAGCTGATTCAGCCAAACGAAGGTGGACTTCTTTAGTCCTCTATATTCTTGTATGCTGCTATGTCATCTGCACTCTCTCTCTCTCTCTCTCTCTCTCTCTCTCTCTCTCTCACACACACACACACACACACACACACACACACACACACACACACACACACACACATATATGTAGAGAGAGATTCACACAAATATTGACCACAAACACATGATATTCCTTTGAAAAGGATTTTTGTTTTCATCCTGACAGCCAAGCATCAGTTAAGAACACAAACAGGTAGAGCTCACAAGCACCTGATGTACAGGGTGGGCCATTTATATGGCTGGTGATGGTTGGTGATATTAAAGTCCTGTTTGTGGCACATTAGTATATGTGAGTGGGCAAACTCCTCAAGATGGGTGGTGACCATGGTGACCATTTAGAAGTCGGCCATCTTGGATACAACTTTTGTTTTTTCAATAGGAAGAGGGCCATGTGACACATCAAACTTATTGGTAATGTCACAAGAAAAACAATGGTGTGCTTGGTTTCAACATAACTTTATTCTTTCATGAGTTATTTACAAGTTTCTGACCACTTATAAAATGTGTTCAATGTGCTGCCCGTTGTGTCGGATTGTCAATGCAACCCTCTTCTCCCACTCTTCACACACTGATAGCAACACCGCAGGAGAAATGCCAGCATAGGCCGTAGTTTCAGGTGCTGCACATCTTGTATCTTCACACCATAGACAATTGCCTTGTCTATGGTGTGCTTGGTTTCAACGCAACTTTATTCTTTATTCTTTCATGAGTTATTTACAAGTTTCTCTTTGTTCACAGCCATTGACATGTCGAAGAGGTTAACATGTGAGGAGCGGATCAAAATTGTGTTGATATCTGGTGAACACAGTAACCGGGTCATTGCAGCAGATTTCAATGCAAGACACGTACGAGACCACCCATCTCCCATGCTACAGTTAGCAAACTGCTTGCTAAGTTTTGTGATATTAGCTACTCAGAAATGGCACCCTTACAAACTCCAGCTACTGCAGCATCTCAGCGAGGATGACCCAGATCGGTGCACAGAATTTGCAGAATGGGCAAAACAAAAATCAGAACAGGACCCTCAGTTCACGCAGAAGATTTTGTTCAGTGATGAGGCAAACTTTTATGTGAATGGTGAAGTTAACAAACAAAACCACCGCTACTGGTCTGACACTAACCCACATTGGATGCATCCCTCCAAGACTGTTGGAACAACAAAAGTGATGGTTTGGTGTGGTATATGGGGAACAACGATAGTGGGTCCATTCTTCATCAATGGACACCTCAAGGCCACTGGATATTTGAAATTGCTACATGATGATGTGTTTCCTCTTTATGCACTGAAGCTGGCACGTTCCCTGAGTTTTTCCAGCAAGATGAACAGTTTCCTGGAAAGTGGATTGGTCGTCGTGGGCCAGTTGAACGGCCCCCAAGGTCTCTCGATCTGACCCACATACACTTATTCTTCTTCTTTTTTATACTAAGTTAGTATACTGTGTTGTGTTGTTTGTTGCGTTGTGATGTGTCATATCGTGTCGTGTTGTGTTATATGTAGTGCCGACGTAGGACAGTTTTCCAATTTCATTGTAGTACTGTACTATGTATGACTGTGCAATGACAATAAAGAGTTATCTTATCTTAGACTTTTATCTTTGTGTGAAGATACGAGATGTGCAGTACCTGAAACTACAGATACTGGATGCCTGTGCTGCCATTTCTCCTGCGGTGTTGCTATCAGTGTGTGAAGAGTGGGAGAAGAGGGTTGCACTGACAATCCAACACAATGGGCAGCACATTGAACACATTTTATAAGTGGTCAGAAACTTGTAAATAACTCATGAAAGAATAAAGTTACGTTGAAACCAAGCACACCATTGTTTTTCTTGTGACATTACCAATAAGTCTGATGTGTCACATGGCCCTCTTCCTATTGAAAAAACAAAAGTTGTATCCAAGATGGCCGACTTCTAAATGGCCACCATGGTCACCACCCATCTTGAGGAGTTTGCCCCCTCACATATACTAATGTGCCACAAACAGGACTTTAGTATCACCAACCATTCCCATTTTATTACAGTTTAGCCATATTAATGGCCCACCCTGTAGTTTGAACCAGACTGATCTGCAGTTCATTAAGCCCATTCTCATTCCCAACGCGTAGCATACCAATGATTTGTCACGTCCTGAGGTGTTTCATAGTAACGCGAGAAGTAACCATCCACGTCACTATGATGCGCGCCTGATTGTGGATGGAATTCAAGAGAATGACGCTCCTGGCGGTAACAGACATTTCAGCCGTGTATTCCAGACCTAACCCTAACCTTAGTCGTATTAGATAGTGTTTTCCAAAGCAATTCATGATGAGAAAGTAAAATAAATGTACATGTCGCCTCTGTCAGTGCGCCCCAGGGTGGCTGTGGCTACAATGTAGCTGCCATCACCAGTGTGTGAATGGGTGGATGACTGGTTGTGTAAAGCGCTTTGGGGTCCTTAGGGACTAGAAAAGCACTAGACAAATACAGGCCATTTTACAGGCCATGTCTAGATTCATTCCAAACGGTTCTCATGTTTCCGAAAGGACAACATACTGATGATTTGTCACATAGCATCGGTATCTTACGTTTTGGGATGAGAATGTTTTGGTTCTCTCTGCAGTGGGCTCAATAACAGATCTATGCAATAATTTCACTGATCCAAAACAGGGTTTTCAACAGTACGTAAAGTCTACACAGGCTTTAATACTCAACGTTCTTCTTTATTATACGTTACTTCCGTAAAGCGCTATATAAATACAGGCCATTTACCATTTACCATTTATGAAAAAAAGAACTGCTGCTTTAAGTATTTAGGTGCTTAACATATTTAATACTATACTACATATTTAAAACAAAACATCCTCATATAGTCACCATATCTGCATTTGTTTTTCGGAAACCTGAAAGCAGTGCTTGTGCTAGCACGCATTTCACATTCTAACATTCATTTACACTTTCCTAACTACAATGCAGTTTTGATCTTGTGTTCCTACCTTTATTCTCTGTGACAGTACTCATGCATTGGAACAGTTATGGCTAGTGATGTGTGATACCACTGATTTCCTTTCCGATCCGATACCAAGTAATATTCAGGGTGGTATCGACGATACTGATCCGATACCGATACTCTGTACAAAAGCTTATTTTATTTATTGTATCTCAAATTATAGCGTCATAATGATCACAGGACATCAGATTACTTGTTCTTATCACTTAAGAATGTAGAGTTCATCATATAGAAATAAAAAATCTGAAGTTGTGCTATTTGAACACCTTGCCTGCCTGCAGCACTAAAGGAGTCCATGAGAGACGTCTGTCTCGCCCTAGCAGCACCCGTCCCTCTCCTCCTCTTCAGTTCGCCTCAACATACACTCCTCATATTCTGTGATATGACTTACTCTGAGGTGTTTGACAAGGTTAGTGATGTTGCCACAACCATACATGCCAACCCTCCCGATTTTTCCGGGAGAATACTGAATTTCAGTGCCCCTCCCGAAAATCTCCCGGAGCCACCATTCTCCCGAATTTCTCCCGATTTTCCACCCGGACAACAAAATTGAAAAACCATATCACAGAATTTATAGCGCGGCCCTGCCAATTCCAGTCTCCAACAATGGCGGCAGCTACTTAGTTTTAATATTACTCTTATTTCTCTTTCTGGGTCGCAAAAAACCTTTTAAAATATTTTCAGGTGAGAATGTAGCTGTGTAAACTTCAAATATCTGAGCCTGTAACAGCAGTCTGGCGAGGAAGGAGCGGCTAGCAGGTCCCACGGGCATGTGGTGTGGAGGTTAGCCGGATAACTTGAAGTCAGTCAGTTAAATTAAACAACAGACCTTTATTCCTTGTCAGCAACATAAGACCATACAGTCAAAGGAGCTTGCAAAGAAAGACCATACAATAAGACCATACAAGCCAGGTCTCCACGGCTCTACACTGTCCATACATACATGTATGGATCGGTAGTTGCCGGCGCCAGGCCGTTACAATGGTGAGGTCTATCCTGAGAACAGAACACGAGCAGCATGTAATGGCTGCCACGCTATACTCACACACCCCCTAGGAGACTCCCCCCCGAGTGGTGCTATAAAACAATAAGGGTTGTTACATCACCCCCCCCCCCCCCCAGCAATTAGAAGGCTGTCCTGAGCCGGACCCAGGTGACCCCTCTCCTGCTACCCCCTTTCACTATACATAGCTACTTTAGGTAGTAAGCAGGCTGTGGAGGAATTGTTATACACCCTTATAGCATTGGTACAGTCAAAAAACAAAGTTAGTTCTTGAAGCAAACAATATAAAACATGCAGTGTTACTGGCTAGTCATCCTCTGGAGATGGTCCCAGACAAGGGAAACAGTCAAACATACAACACAAGCGGTTGCTCAAATCAGTACAACAGAAAACCAAAGGCTCTCATGGGCTGCGATGACGAGGGTTCAGTGGAACAGAATAAGTAATCACCCCTTATGAACAGAATAATTACATTACATACATCTTGCATGAAACCAACCCTCAGTCAACCTCAAGTTTGTTCGTATGATAACGGTTAGTCCACCTGGTACCCGTCCAACCAGCGGTCATTACGAGGCACCGGCGGGGTTGGGGAGATGGCCGCTCTCCCGGCTCTCCCGTAGCTCCATGATCCAAACACTTCAGCAGGCTCTTCTGCCGCGCCAGCGAATCCTGTAAGCAAACTCGGGGCTTCTCGACCTCTGCTTCCAAGTTTTCCACTTCAAGGTTGAGGTAAAGAGGTGTAGAGTGAGGGATGATGTACTTTGTCAGGCCAGGCGCCTCAGCATCCGGGTCGCAGCCATCTTCCTCACTTCTCATGTCTGCGTGGGACGCCATTTTAAAAGTGTGGAAACAACTCGCTCCCACAAAAGTTATGGCGAAGTGAAAAGAGCGTTCACACACAGTACCTAAGCACATATATCAGTCAGACAGAGAGCGTCCATGCACACTCTGATGCTTCAATGCTTCACACAAAACAACATGTCCCTCTGAATGAACACTGAGTCAAAGTCACTGTAGCCTTAGCCTTAGCGCCGCCTATGTCGTAACGGTCCAATATCATTGAGTTGGTGGTCCGACGGAACGTACAGTTACTCACGGAGTACTCTCCCTCGGCAGGCAAGCGTGTCAAGTGATTGGTCGGTGGTCTTCCGGGCCTGCAAATATCGTTGAAATCGCGGGGAGTCGGCTCCTTCACGGCGTCCTATCGGCCTGGCCAACGCAGCCCCACGAAGAGAAAAAAAAACACACCACCTCAGCCGAAGTGTCGATCGTTGAAAAACACTGGAAAAATATCCGAGCCCACCCTCTGTCGGTCTGGATGACGATGAAGATCCAGAGAACAATGTTCGTGCGCCACTTTGTAACAGCAGTCTGGCGAGGAAGGAGTGGCTAGCAGGTCCCACGGGCATGTGGTGTGGAGGTTAACTCGAAGCCAGTCAGTTAAATTAAACAACAGACCTTTATTCCTTGTCAGCAACATAAGACCATACAAGCCAGGTCTCCACGGCTCTACACTGTCCGTACATACATGTGCGGGGATCGGTAGTCGCCGGTGCCAGGCCGTTACAATGGTGAGGTCTATCCTGAGAACAGAACACGAGCAGCATGTAATGGCTGCCACGCTATACTCACACACCCCCTAGGAGACTCCCCCTCCTAGCACAGTGGTGCTATAAAACAATAAGGGTTGTTACAAGCCGACCGACACATCGTCTTCAAACCCCCGCTGTCTTTCACTACTCGGGTTAAACATGATATATAAGTCACTTTGATAACTTAAAAATGTTATTGTTTGGCTTTTTCAGTGTTTTATTTGTTCGTGAGTAAATCGGTTTGGCTGAGATTAAAGTTATTAGATTAAATTAAATTAAATGCAACTTTTTTAATCCCTCGGGAGGGTTCCTCCGGGGTTTTCACACAGCTGAATAAACGTTAAACAGAAAACTGATTAAACAGAAGTGTGAGACGGCCGAGAGCTTAAGTCAGCGCCCGGTTATATTTTAGATAGCAAGGAGCAGACGGCAGTTTCACTCCACCGAGGGAGCTCGTGGAGCTCCCTAATTCTGAGGTCTCAAGGTTGGCAAGTATGGCCACAACATCTCACTTTTTTTGCCATATGTATCGCTAATCAGAATCAGAATCAGAATACTTTATTAATCCCGAAGGAAATTAGGGTTGCAGCAGGCAGCACACTAATGGAACTTACAAAGGAACCTTCTGACCAACTTTACACAAACATCACATGGGGGAGACATGTCAGAAAGGTAGGCTGATAGGGAAAAAAAACAACAAAAATACATAACATGAGGTGAGAGGAGGAGAAAAAAAACTCCACTCAGACTGAGCTCCTAGTGGGAGAACAGTTAACCATGTCTCAGCTGTTTGTGGAGGTAAAATATGTCCGCACAATTACGCTCAGCCATTGTTGTGAGTGCACACGCCAAGGGGCTGCGAGACATTTATACAGCCGTATTTCGCACATGACTATGAAAGGCGTTAGAGGAAGTAGTTCCTTTGAATGTAGACAATCCGAATGTTATAGTTTCTTTCCACTGTGTTCCTGTTAATGATAAACTACAAACTTACCCTAAATTACTAAAATATCGATATTTTAATGTGAGAATCGATTCTAGAACATAAATGATTGGTATCGGAGGAATTGATATTTCAGGATCGATCCGCACATCACTAGTTATGGCTAATGGTTGAGCTACAATAGTTAGGTTTAACCTGTCAAGCACTCATGTGCACAGAACAATAACAGATAACCTGACCAAGTGTTGATAACCATGGACCACGATTTGTACAACTAAATGTGTGTGTGTGTGTGTGTGTGTGTGTGTGTGTGTGTGTGTGTGTGTGTGTGTGTCTGTGTGTGTCTGTGTGTGCGTGTGTGTCTGTGTGTGCGTGTGTGTCTGTGTGTGTGTGTGTTGCCACATAAACGAGTTTGTGGAGGGTGGACACACACAGCAACGATTAAACATTGTAGCTGTGTCAGAAGAAGGACAATGCAGGGCCTTATCATTCATGTTCATTTGCTTTTAGCAGCAGCTTAAATGTGTTCAAAGTAAACACTCTTTGTTTTTAGCAAATTTAGTCAAGATTAAAAAAACAAACAAACACCAGTGTAAAAATGAATTGTAAACTTAACCTCCAACTTTGACTTTCTTCTGTTTTCTTGTTGACATGTTGATTCAGGTTTTCTAATCTCTCTGGCTTTCAGTACAAAATTACAATATTCTATTTAATAGAGAACAAAAACGAATCCCCACACATCCTCATCCGGTGCAGAGCCGAAACACTGGAAGGAAAACGAATTGATGTTCAAAGCACACCTGCTCTTCATCAGACAGTGAAACACTAAGCAGCGCCATCTTAAATTGCCTGTGAACAGTCACATGACCCACAACACCCAATCAAGAATGTGATCTTATCTAGGACAAACAACTGATAAATGAAAAGATTTTAAATCTTGCATGTTGTCTCGAAAGAATGGGACTAAATGCCTAAACAAAGGCACCACAAACCACACACAAAAAAACACGAAAATAAAATCCCAAGTAGTGTCTAACAGTGAAGATAGATGCAGATACTTGCACCTGCTCCTCTATTAAACACAATGTGTCAAAAATAATAAAACTATATACACAATGTACAATATAAAGAGTATTTAAAAGATCTTAGAGTGCCATCGGGTATCTCCATCATCAAGTGTAAGAAAACTCCTAAGAGGTGCTTGCATTGTTAGATGCAGTAAGTGTACTATGACCCCTAGAGAGTGAAAAGTTCATGCTGTAAAAGTAGTATTGGTGTCCTGTCCTCATGTTGGGAGCTGCACATGCTCAGTCCCTACACAAGGCAGCTGTGATTCATATACTGAAAGTGGTTCAATTCAATTCAATGTATATAGCTCTACATCATGACAACAATCGCCTCAAGGCACTTAATCTCGTAAGGTAAAGACCCGTTAAGACTGTTATTAAAAATAAACAACAATAAAACAGAGCAGGGGGTAATATTCCACAAACAAAATAAAATTAACTTTAACCTGGTAAATTTATAAGCAAAAAACTTGGATATTGTCATGCATGATTCGTTAAGAACAAGTAATAATGTAGGGCTCAAACTTCATCTGATTTAGGCACACTCTTTGAGATTTGACATATTTGACTGAATCCTGGATCCCTGTTAAAGATCTGTGCTTGCAGACTGAAGTTCTTTTAGTTGTTTCCTTCTAGAACTAGCTTTATGGTGATTCTGTGGCTTACAGGCAAAGAGCAGGCTCAGTTTTCCTGCTCTGGTTACAATGTTCTCTCTCTCTCTCTCACACACACACACACACACACACACACACACACACACACACACACACACACACTTATTATTTTCTTTGACATGAGGATGTTTTTCGATGATATCCTGTACCTGTACTAGAAATAAACTCTTGTGGTTTTGCGTTCTGAATGAATATGTGAAACTGTTTTTTCAAACTGCACAAAACAGATGATATGTTGAATGATGAAACAATAAGAGGAACACACGTACTTTTGTTTTAACAACGTCTCCTTCCCATGCAGAAACCCGTGTTCCGTTCTCTTGCTGACCCTTCCTAATATGACTTTGCTTTACATCACTGCTGTGTACTGCAGTATTTCAGATGAAGAGACGCTTCAAAAGATATAAAAAACAGAAGCTCAACAACAATGCTAAACATCATCTACCAAAAAAACACCCCCCGCCCCCCTTATGTTTCTGGGTTGTTGGCTTTTTAAAAAAAGCATGGTCACCAGAAAAAAGACAAAAAGATTTTTTTAAACTTTCTTTCCTGAAAATTCAATAATGGGCGCAACCTTTTAATATTGATGGCATTTTTCTGTTACTATAGAAAAGTGGGAAGGAAAACTCAACTAGGACCTTCACTGTAGAGGACGCATGTATTCCTTTAGTTATGCAGTGTTATACAGTTTGATAACACTCACTTTATGAAGTAAAAGGCGTGGTGATGGAGTGGCTCATACCTCCGACCTTTACAGAAATGCCCTCTGGAAAAGGAGCTTGAGTTTTCACACTTGTAACTAAGACCACTTAGTGTGGCCATTCCATACTCATACTCGTTTTCGTCTAAAAACGCTCTGCGTGCACACTAGTGTTTTCAATCATTTCCGAACAGTTGTTTTTCCACACTGAGACATCTGAAACGCTTATGTTCTGTTATGAAACGGCTGTGAGCAGGCAGGAAAAGGACCAAAAGTGCTGACTCCGGAGACAGACGTGAACTCAAAAAACAGCTTTAATGCTGAACTCAAAGTAACAAACCTCCAAAGTACAAACATTAACGTAGGCAGGGAAAAACAAAACACACAGCATACATGAGGGTAGATAAGAGTAGATCGTGACAATGACAAACTGAAACACAGGGCTTAAATACACAGAGGGAGCAATCAGGGAATGGACAACAGGAGGGAAACACAGCTGGGGGCAAATCAGAACTAACGAGACAAGGAAGCGTAAACTGAACACACTGAGATAAGACAGAGACCTTCAAAGTAAAACAGGAAACACATAACACAGACTGAACAAAAGACAGACTCACATGCAGGCACTACAGAGGGAACAGAGACGTGGGACCAGGGCAGACACAGACACTGACTGGACACGGGAATATAGCGGACAGGGGAGACAGCAACTAAGGATTACACAGAGACAAACCATAAGACATGACTCTAACAAAAACCCAAAGACTAGAAATTATAAATAATATAATAAACTCAAAAACCCTGGGTCGACGACCCAGGCATCCTAACAGTATCCCCCTCTAAAGGGCTGGCTCCCAGACAGCCCAAACCAACACCAAAACAAAAAACAACCCAACCAGGGTGGGCGGTGGGGGAAAACAGGAAGGAGGGCTCGAAACAAACCGAACACAAGGAGCCAGAAACAAAAAAAAGTGCAAACACTAGAGCCAGGAAAGCAACAGAACAAAAACAGGCTCACGACAGGCGCAGGCGGCCAGGAAAAACAGGTCACAAAAAGTTCAAGGGGCCGGCCCAGAGGCTGACGGCACAACAGTCCAAACCCAGGCAGTTCGGGGGGGCGGCCCAGAGGCTGACGGCCCAAGAGCCCAGAAAACAGTTCAGGAGGCCGGGCAGGCGGGAGGCACCGGCGGCGACGGAGCAGGTCAGGAGGCCGGCCGGGCGGGAGGCACCGGCGCAGTTCAGGGGCCCGTCCATAACGGCAACGATGTCCAGTCATCGGCCTGGAAAGCGGCCGGACAGGACGTGCAGGACGAGTAGGACGAGTAGGCCGGACAGGACGTGCAGGACGTGCAGGACGAGTAGGCCGGACAGGACGTGCAGGACGAGACGGCATGGAGACCTCAGGCGTAGATGAAGCTAGACGGAGAGAGGCAGGACCAGGCGACGTTGAAGGCGAAGACACGGAGGCTGGACCAGGCGACGCTGAAGGCGAAGACACGGAGGCTGGACCAGGTGGAGCTGAAGACTCGGAGGCCGGACCAGGCGGCGCTGAAGACTCGAAGCCGGGCCAGGCGGAGCTGAAGACTCGGAGGCCGGGCCAGGCGAGGGCGAAGACTCGGAGGCCGGGCCAGGCGGGGACGAAGACTCGGAGGCCGGGCCAGACGAGGGTGGAGCTGCAGGCGACAGCGTGGGAGCCGGGGCAGACACAGACACTGACTGGACACAAGATGATTCAACCTGCTTCGTTTCTGTCTATTTACTTACTATTTACTTTTCCGGCTCTTTGAAACATCACGGCAAAATGTCAAGGAAAAGCACCGAGCTTTTTAAACTCGGTCAGGGGGCTGCTGCTGCAGGCCCCGGATCGGCAGCAGCCCCCTGGCCTTGGTGTGTTCCAGAAAGCGGGGGTGCCTACTGAGGTCAGCGGGGGAACTGACCCCAGATAGCACATAAAGAAAGCACAGATATCATGACACCATAACACAATAAAAAACACAGACAAGCAACATGGGCAAATATTCCAGTGGGAGGCATTGGATTCAGGTGGGGGAGGGTAGTGGTGAGGGCGTATCAGTATATGTGTGTGTGTGTGTGTGTGTGTGTGTGTGTGTGTGTGTGTGTGTGTGTGTCTGTCTTGTGTTCAGCCTTAGAGAGTGTCCTTTTGCCTCTTAGGCTAAAATCAACAGTCCGCAGCCTATGCAGGTGACCTTGAGGAATAGGGCAGAGAGTCAGGTTGTTCTCGTATCTCTAGGATAAATTGTTGTTCTCCTCGACGTCAACCTTCAACCGTTGTCCAGTCGGTGCCGTCAGGGTGGGGGGTAGCCGCAAGAGATGTTGTAAATGTTGTTTTGGGATGAACAAACTGCATCAATTTTACAGTCGTTCTTAATGTCCATCACTGGTCTCCTGTTGTGTCATCCGTTGCGAGCTCCTCCAAGATCTTTCCCATATTGCGTTCAGTAAGAACAGTCTACTCACAGCTCTTCCCACAGTTTTAATCATAGCGGCCAGCTTTGTGGGGGTTTGAACAGTAGTCAGCGCTTTCTTAAATTTTCGATAAGCCAGGACCGAGCCAGCTCTGATTAGCAAGAACCCCGTTATCATGGTTCCAAAAAGGTAGATGTCTTCAATGTCCTCAATAGACAGTCCCACCAGGGACACGACGTGCTACTTCTGCCACCCGTTCATCGTGTATCCAGCAGGGAACGTCCCTCCAGGACACTGGGGTTCTCCCGACCCCAGGCTTGTCGTCGAGAAGAGAGTGTCAATTGCATTAAGGGACCAGCGGATCAAATCCATGGTTCTTCTTTAGGTTTTAGAGAACAAGAGCGAGAATGAGAGGCTCTCTCAAGGTTAGAGTCAGACAAGACCAGACAAGGACAAAGAAGCAGCAAGCAGGGAAGATAAGGGGAAGGAGAGGGTGAGAGATGCATCTGCCTCGTCTGAGAGCCACAGTGAATAAATGCATGTAGACACTGAGGGTTCTCAGAAGGGCCCGTGCTGACACCTGCTGCTCTCTGGCAGGAAGCACCATGCCTTCGCGTGTTTCAAATGCACTTTAGAACAGCATGCAGCAACACTACATATGAGCGCGCGGAGGGAGGTTTGAGGTCTTCTTACACCCCCATTTTCTGTTAGCCATTGGGGTGGAGGGACTGGAAGCAGGCGTTGGCTGTCCCATTGGAGTCTGATGTGCGGATCCTCCCTGCTGCTGCTGAGCCGGGGCGATCTGCTTGTTTCCACCACAGGGAAAAGGTTAACACCTCCTGGGTCTAGGTTTGGTTTCCCCCTCTGGGGGCGAGGGTACCTGGACCTGGGGTATAGAATTTGTTTGGGGAGTGTGATTGTGTGTACAGTTTCTATTTGTGTCTGTCTCCACGTTGGTTGAGTATTTGTATATGTGTGCATGAGGGTGGGAATGCATGAACATCTCAGGCTCCCCAAGTTATGGATCCTTATCTCCCTTCACCACACTCCCTGCCGGTGGCTGATGCCCTCAGACGTATTGGTGGCTCTTGTTGTCCGGGGCTGGGCGTTCAGGTATATACCGGCTCACTGCCGGTGGCTTCTTGACAGGGCCTGTCAGTCCACTCTGGTGCACCTGGTTGCCGGCAGAGCCCGTGGGCATGTCACTGCAGTCCCCTCTGGCTTCTGCTCCGTGGCTGCTGGGTGACCCCTTGTCTGGAGCTCTCGTCAGCTTTTCCCAGGAGGGTGGCATGGTTGCCCCTCCAATGGTCCTCCTTGGGCTCTCGCACTGTGGGGGCCTCTGGATGTCTGGGGCCTGGATCTCCTCCTTGCCTGCTTCATGCCCTGGGGGACGGGGGTTATAATTCCCGACAGCCTCTAAGAGATCCTTACATGGAGAAACCTTTTGAATACAAGCGTGCTGATCCACACAGGTGTGCACACAGGTGTACACACAGGTGTACACAGGCACAAACTACACAAATTGTGTAAATGTATTAATTGTGTTGCAGAAAGTGTCATGTTCTATCAGGCCTAGTTTCTGAGAAAAGTGGAAATAATGTTTTTAAAAATCGATTGTAAAATATGCACTGACAGGCTCCACTTCCTCTAGTTGTGTTTCTCTAGCTTGGTTTCTCCAGGGTTGTCACCGTTGTTGCCCAGATTGGCTGGGGACAATTAGTGAGAGTGAAAAAAAGTCATCTTTAGTGATATGTTCAAGTTCATCAACTTGTATGTTCGTATGCTTTCAACTTGCCCAGCATAATTTGGTCCCTTGTAATTCCATAGAATATTATTTGACAATATTCTTGAAAGCAGTACATGCTGTACATGTAGAATGCTGTCTAAATGACTTTTCTCTGTCTCCGTCAGATCTGCGGACCAACAAAAATACCTTCCTTTATTTTCTTATTACTGACTGAAAACATTTGTTACATGTACAGGAAGCCTTCACCTCTCGTATTCATTGCTTTAACAAAGTTTTTCATTAATATTGTGTGGATCAACCAATGAGTCATGCACAACATTTTTTATGCCCTGGAACCAATTTTGTACATAATGTGGAGCTCTTAGACTCCACCTCTCTCGGAACATCTCAGGCAGAGAGTGTGCCCCCACCACACTCCCTGCCAGTGGCTGATGCCCCCACCCACAAGTGCGTTGGTGGTTCTTGGTGTCTGGAGCTGGGTGCTCAGGCTTGTACTGGCTTACGTCCTCACAAACACACTATCTTGGTTGGCTGCTGCCTTTCAGACATATCATTCATTATCATAAATATTGCATGCTGCTCAGTAACATTCAATATTTATTATTTACTGTTACTTAGGTTGTTGCTGTGGTTTCCCTACTGTGTTGTTCTGTTTTTGCTTGGTTTTTTTTTCTGCAGATGATGAAACAGATTTTTAGTATCCTTTCTTTCTCTCTCTCTCTCTCTCTCCTCCATTTTCTTTTCCTTCTCCTTCTGTTAAGTTTTTTCCAAGTTCTCTTTTCTTTGTCTTTCCCTTTCCCATCCCCCAATCCTGTCCATTCTGATTGTAATAACTTAAAAGTAATAAATAAATAAATAAATAAATAATAACAGCCAAACAAACAGTGGACACAATCCTGTGGACCAGTATGGTAAAAGCCATATTGATCCACTCGGGAAAATAAATCTGTTGGGCATTTCTACGAGTTCTAGGAGTCTGTTGTGGCCAGTGCAATCCTCCATGCTGTTGCATGCCGGGGGAGTAGATTGAGGGTTGCTGATACTAACAGACTCAATAAACTGATCCGCAAGGCCAGTAATTTTGTGGGGACGTGTCAGAGAGGTGAATGTTGTCCAAGATAAAAGTCGTGTCCAAATTCGTGGGCTCCATGAGCTCCCTCGGTGGAGTGAAACTGCCGTCTGCTCCTTGCTATCTAAAATATAACAGGACACTGGCATAAATTCTTGACCATCTCACACTTCTGTTTAATCGGTTTTCTGTTTGACGTTTATTCAGCTGTGTGAAAACCACCCGGGGGATTAATAAAGTTTTATTTTATCTACTCTAACCTAATAACTTTAATCTCAGCCAAACCGATTTACTCACGAACAAAAAAAACACTGAACAAAGCCCAACAATAACATTTTTAGGTTGTCTAAGTGACTTATATATTACGTTTAACCCAAGCAGCGAAAGTCCGCGGTGATCTGAAAATGATGTGCCGGGAGTTGTGCCGGTCTCGGCGGCTCTAGTGACCCTCGAGCTCCTGGCTTGCTATTGAGCTGTTGGGTAACAGACGTCTCCGAAAACGTCGAAGCACTTTTGCAAATATGCGATATTTTGATAAACCGAGCAGATATTTGAAGTTTGCACAGCACAGCTACTTTCTCGCCTGAAAATATGTTAAAAGTTTATTTTGTGACCCAGAAAGATTGATAAGAGTAATTTTAAAACTTAGTAGTAGCCACCACGGATACTGGAGTTTGGCTGGGCCGCGTTATGAATTCTGGGATATGGTAGGCCACGAAGGACACACCCGACCCATCCTTGAAATTCGGGGAAAAGGAGGACGCATTGGGCAGCCTTCGGTGCGTCGCTGTGACGTAATCGGTCTACAAATGCATCCCCGGGAGGATGCAGCCCATGAATTTGGACACCCCCAATAATTACAATCGCGGTCTTTGCAAACTACTTTCCTGCCTTGATGGAAAAGAAAATGGACGTCAGACGATTTTTAATTATTATTTTTTTGAGAGCGGCAATCCTTAAGTTGTGGTGGCTCTGCTCCTGGGTCAACACATAAAGCAGGTAAACAAACTTAAATCCGGTATGTCTTTGAGATTCTATGAACACTGGTAAATGGACTGATTCTTATGTAGCGCTTTTCTACTCTCCCGGAGTACTCAAAGCGCTCTATACAACATGCCTCATTGCCCTCAAACACGACTGTTGGGCAGATTATTCCCAACAGTCGTGTTTTAAAACTCTTAAAAAGCAGCTGTTGCATCCGTCTGCGTCTCCCCATTGATCTTCACTGTAGCTCATCATCCCAGAGAGCTCACTGAAAGCTTTCTCCCAGCTGTAACTGGCGCCTTTGTTTTAGCAGCACCAGAACTTTCTGAAAAAGCTCTGAAGCATGTTTGCTCGTATTTAAAAATGTGCGTGGCAGTAGTCGCTTGTTCTGTCATGCAGATACCGCTTTGCTCCCGTATCTGCTTCATAATCCGCTCAGCTGTTCGCACTGCGGGGAAACACTGGGACACAGCCATAGCTGGACTGGCCATCAGGCATACCGGGCATTTGCCCGGTGGGCCGCTGGCAATTTTTTGTTTTTATGGGCCAATGTATTTTTTTTTTTTTTTTTTTTTTTAGGAAGGGTATATATAATGAAAGGTGTTGGATTGGCCAGTTGGTCATGATCGACTCTGGGCTGGACCAATTACAGCCGAGGAGGCCGGATGCACCCTCCCCCTTCTTTAGCAATCACGTGATTTTCGCGCATTGCATGCCGGGAACTTGTGGCAAAACAATCCAAGTACCGCATCATTTGCAGCACCGTAAAACGTTCATTCTCCGGTTCCAATACCTTCTTGTTTTATCTTTGCCGCACAAAAAAGGAATGTACAAAACAAAAGGAGAACAATGCCGGTCCGTACAAAGACAGACTCGACGAAAAGACAAAGAAAAGATACGAGGAAAAAAATCAAAGGTGTGAAAGGGTCAGACCCTTACGAGCACACAGAGTGGACAAAAGACGTTAGCGTGCTGCCCAACTTTCACCACGCTCAGATTTATAATCATACGGTTCTTGGAGTGAGTGCATACACTCATGAAGTTTAGTAACTTCAGGTCACTGCAACAAGCCCAGGTACAGTTTACCGACGGATGGGTGCAGGACCTTGAAATGCACCGTGTAGAAAGTAAAGACCATCGTACGTATCATAAGTTTACCAGTCTCACAAATCGTCGTCATAAATACACATTCCTTAACCGTTTATTAATAGGACCTTTGAGCTCAACGGTAATTAATTAGTAGTGGAAATAATTTCTGGTAGCATAACAGAAATGTAGCAGTGACAATAATACTGTATGCTGTAATCGCACTGGACAATTAGTGATACAAAACAACTGTTTTATCCTGTGAATAAAAGTATATGTTTTTGTCAATGTACCATGGTAATAACAGAAGTGAAACGCAATATTGTGTCAGGACAATTCACTATTTATGCACAATAAACAAAGGTATATCCAGACCATCCGTCGGCTCTTACTTCGGAAACATGGCTTAAAAAATTTCTCTTCAACGACGTAATCCGATAAAAAAAAAACGATCTCTTTACCCGTCAGCTTCCCGTGGCTGTCATGCGACCGCCTATTGAAGTTAATAATACAACAGCTTCTTGCCATTTTTTGGGTTTCTTTTTATCGCTGTGTAACTGATTTCAATTGAAAGCCTGCGTGCGCTAGTACCTCTTGCCACAAGTTCCCAGAATCCTTTGCGGTTTTACCCCTGAATGACGTCACATTTTCAATCTTTATCCTGGTGGGCCGGTCTCTAGTCAAAATGCCCGGGCCGATTTTTTGTCCCAGTCCAGCCTTGGACACAGCAGCATCATGAACTCCAGCTATAGGGAGATTTTTCAGCAGCAAAACAAATAAAACCAACGCGAAACGATCAATAAAAAACAAAGACTGCTCTGAGAGTTTGAATTATTAACTGTATTTATTGATGTGTGGTTAAAGAGTATCTTACGTTCAGTAAGTAGGGGCAGGTCCCACCTTCCTCACCTCTGATTGGATAGAAAGTCTCTCCTACTTACTGATGATTAAGATACTCGCTCACGGGGCGGGACAAGTGTGTCTGAGAGAGGGAGGGCGTCTCATGAGACCATCAGTGTTGCCAACGGTCTCTGACAGAAAGTAGCTGAAGTTGCCCAGGGTGTCACACCAAAATAAAAGCGGGGGGGTAAAGCTCTCAGCCTGACATGTTGTCCCAGTCCAGGCCTGTGCATGACTGTCTGACTGCTTAAGTTTAAAAATTAGTCAATGCTAGCTTTTTCTAAAATATTGAAACGGCAGATGTTAAAAAATAAAACAAAGTACTACTGTATCCCACTAGTATGTGTGAAAATACCCACTGTTGCTGCACCTGCGTTTTGTTTTGTGGGATCAAGTAAAGTATTTTTGAATTGATTTAATATTGTATTGGGTAGTGTTAGAACATCAGTGCTTAATAATTGTTTTCATAATCATACGTCCCCAATTATTCAGCGGGCCACATATAGTAACCTGGTTCTTTTAAACACCTGGGGTCCAAATTAATTTTGCATATTATATGTCTGGGCGATAATTTGGAGAAATACGGCATGTTCTGTGAAGCATATTACATCTATGAATATGATCTATGAAGCTAATTCCATGAAGCATGAATATTAATCTATGCCATTGCAAATGCCTTTATTTTAGTGAGGTAAGTGCACAATCTGTTATTTCTGCATAACAGACCCTTGTTAACATCCAGTGGCACCAAGGTATCATACAATAAAATAATGTGATTAATACATAAGTAAAAGAAATTCCTGTACATGCCCCTTCCTGATTTCTTATGTTTTAACATGTTTGTTACACTTACATGTTTCCAAATGTTAACACAGATGTTCAGAGTAAATACAGATTGTAGTTTTTTAAATGATGATTTCATTTAGTTTGGGGAAACAGCTCCAACTTTACCTCATGTAGAAAAAGTCATTTCCTTCTAAACCTAATAAGTGGTTTTGTCATCTAGCAAGAACTGCAATCGAGCATTTGCAATAACTAATAACAAAGCACTTGGGACAATTGTGTTGGTGACAGCTTTTGTTATAATATCAATAATATTTCTATGAATATGGGATACTGTTACATGTTTGCACAGACTTTTGTGGAATATGGAGACACTCCTGGCATTATATGAGCAAAGTGAGACTCATTTTTTAGGGTTGGTGGAGATGAGTGTGAAGATCCAAACAATCCCTGTCAGTGATGGAGAAGCTTTGATGAAAATATTTGGTAAAAAGTTCACCAGCATGAAGGAAATGAAGTTTCAAACTTTCCTTAGGAGGAGCCCAGCACGCCTGCTTAAAGAAAAGTGAGTGTGGCGATGTGGATGCTTGCAGCGACTGCTGTATAGAGGCCATCCTGCTACACATGAAACACATCAGAGTCATAATTGTTATTTTAGTCACGTGTTTGTTTATTATCCTTATTGTTTTATCTGGGACTGTTTGCAGACATCTCAGAGAGAGGAGACACCAGCATCTGAACAGAGACTCAAACCAGCAACCTGCAGCTCCCTGCTTGGCTGCTCCAGTTTTCTCCTCACTCATGTTGCCCACCAGTGATTTCTAGCTGCCCACCCACACAGCAGGCTAGAATATGTGCTGAGCCTCAGCACCCAATACTTGGACATGTTTTCTTTATTAAACAATGAACCAGACCCCAAAAAGTAAACAGCTGTTATTGCTAGGCAACGGGAGCAGCATTTGGTGATGCAGCACCTGACATTCCTGACCATGTGGGCGGAGCATGCATGAAATGGAATGTTCAGTAGAACTGTGCAACACAAGCACTTAGTTCCAGCATGTTTCATTGTATCCAGACACAGCTAGAGACACATCTACAGCAGCATCTCTGTGCAGGACAAACGACAGCTGACGAAGAAACATCGAAAACTTCACTTCACTCCTCTACAATACGTTGGTTCCGTTGTTTAAAAGGCAAAAATGAATCAGGGGAGAACGAGAAGAGGATCGGCGAGTGCTTCACCTCACAATTCAGTACAGCTGATTAACCTGCAAGAAGAACTTCAAATGATACAGGCTGAAAGTGTCAAATTAAAAGAAGAGGCAGAAAAATCAAGAGGAGAAGCTAAAAATTCACAGTTTGAAACTGAAGTAGTATTGCAGGAATTACTGCATGTGGGTCTCAAACTTAAAGGAGAGAAAATGGGAAAACAACAGGCAGAAAAGGAGAATGAAAACATGAAGAAAGAACTGTTGGAAGCTCAAAAAGCATTGGAGGAAGAGAAAAGCACAGCTCAAGAAGCCAAAAAGAAATATCAAACTGCAAAGAAGGAGGCAGGAAATGTGATGCAGGAATTACAGGAGGTGCAGGAAGCTTTTGAAGAGGGCAAAAGGAAAATGCAGTTGGCAACACAAGAAGCTGCAAATGTAACGGCTGAAGCTGAAACACTAAGGAAGGAATTACTGCATGTGAAGCAACAACTTGAAGAGGAGAAAAGACGTAACCACGAGGCAGAAAATGAGATTGAAAATATGGAGAAAGAATTGTTGGAAGCTCAAAAAGTGTTGGAGGAAGAGAAAATTAAAACACAGGAAGCAAAGAAAGAAATGGAAGATACAAAGAGTCACAATGAAAACATGAAGAAGGAACTGATGAAAGTGCAAGAAGAACTTGCAGAAGAGAAAATTGAGGTGAAGGCATTCAAGAAAGAAATGAGCGGCTCTGCGGTGACCAAGAAAGACTGCAAAGACGCACTTAAAGAAATACGAAAGCACAAAAAGGAAGCTAAAGAGCTCCTCAAACACAAAGGGAAACTGGCCGAACAGCAGCTGAAAGAAACATTTAAAGATGCCGAGGAGCAGCTCAACAAAACCTTAAAAGAACTGAAGGCAAAAGCAAAGCAAGCCGAGGACAGGAGGGGATTCTGGAGCAGACTGCTGAGGAAGAACTGACCCAGCAGCATCCAGTTTGAGGACATCAATAGTTTCTTCCTCCTCTCTCCACCTTTCTTTCTCCCCATCCTTCTTCTTGGGACGTTTGTTTGTTTTTAAAAACTCTAATCTAAATACATGCACTGAAACACACAAATAAAATTGCCATAACTTGACCTCATGTTGCCTGCTTCTTTTCTTGTGTGTGAGCGGTAGCTAACATTCTTTAATCAAACACACAAAGAACAGACAACCAAGCTTGATGAAGTCCCTGCATGACCGCGGGACAGACGGTCAGCAGAGTCTGAGCCCAGCATGGCTCTCAGTGAAATACCTTCTCCAGGAACAAAAGGCAGTACACAGCTGTTTCACACCTTAAGGTTCACACTCCCTTGCTACCTCCCAGAGTCCTCGAAGACACAAAAGACTCTTCCTGTGGAGTTGTCTGCTTCCCCCAACTTCCTTACTACACCACCCCCACCATTTGTCTTACTGTATGGGTGTGAGACATGTTAAGTATATCAGAATCAGAATCAGAATCAGAATCAGAATACTTTATTGATCCCTGGGGGAAATTATTTTTTGTTACAGTGCTCCATTTTAAACCAACATTAAGACAAGACAGACAATACGCTAACTAAGAATAGTACAATATATACATATATATACATACATACATAAGTCACTTATAAATAAATAGTTGGAAAAGAAACATGTGTAGCTGTAGCAGCAAACAGTGTGTTAAGTGGATGCGTTGTACAGGGAGATGGCCACAGGCAGGAAAGATTTCCTGTGTCGTTCAGTGGTGCTTTTTGGTAATCTCAGTCTCTCACTGAACGAGCTCCTGTGACTGACCAACATGTCATGGAGTGGGTGGGAGGTGTTATCCAACATTGTCTTTATCTTGGACAGCATCCGCCTCTCCGACACCACCTTGAGGGAGTCCAGCTCCATCCCCACAACATTGCTGGCCTTACGGATCAGTTTATTAAGTCTGTTGGCATCTGCGACCCTCAGCCTGCTCCCCCAGCATGCAACAGCATAGAGGATCGCACTGGCCACAACAGACTCATAGAAAATCCTCAGCATTTTCTGGCAGATGTTGAAGGACCTCAGTCGCCTCAAAAAATAGAGACGACTCTGGCCCTTCCTGTAAAGTGCTGTGGTGTTATAACAGACAGACAGACTTCTCAGATAAGAGGAGCAAAGAAAAAGTGAAGAACAATATTCACCTTATGTTTAATTTCTACCTTCATTAAAGACACTCAGAGAAATTTTGAGGTTAGATAAATAACTTGTAACCAGGTACATATCTGAAAATTTATTTTGTGTAATTTATTTTCTTATTTTTGTTGCATGAAGAATCTGTGTATGTGGACACTCACTGTTTGCCCTCTTTTTCAGGTCCTCACGTGTGTCTCTACAAGCAGAGACTCACTGATAGACGACTCTGTTACCAGTTCTAGGGCTGATGCACCCACCCACGTCCCCACCCCCGGTGTATCCTTTATAGGTATGCAAGTTTCTAAATGAAATAAATCACATTGACCTTAAAAATGTGGTTAATCTTAACCAAAGTCCTCAGTTATGGGAAAATGAACTGGAAATGCAAGTTGTGCAACTTCACAACCACAAAAAGATTAGACCTGCTGAAACACGTCAGGCTAATACATGGGCATTTTGGTCGAGCCCACTCCATACCCTGCCTTCATGCAGATTGCCCTTGCACTGTCAAGACATGGGGTGCATTAAGGACGCATTTGTCAAAGCATCATTCACAGTCATCCCAGCCAGGCAACATCCTTTCATTCACGTGCATTGTCTGTAATTCATGCTCTTTCGACAGTGAGAGGCAGTTTTTTGAACATCTTGGTGGCCATCTAAAAAAGTTTGAAACTGTGCCATGTGTTTTTGAGGATTGTGATTATAAGGTTAACAAATACACAACATTCCACAGCCACAAGAGTAGAAAACACAACCCACATTCCTTGGAAAATTTCAAGACTAATGTTCTTCATCAATACCAAAAGAACCCAGATGAAGAATGTGACATTGTTGACAATGACAATTAATGTGGCTCAGTCCTTGAGGAGGACTTAAACAAAATTATTACTAAGAAAGTGGGGCTACTCCTACTGAAAATGGAGAGCGTTTTCAATGTCTCCAATTCATGCATTGACGAACTAGTAGAGGAACTTCATTTCCTTTTTTTTTTTTTTTTTTTTTTCCTGCCTGTCCCGTTTGGCTCTTTTGCATCAGAATTGTTGTCTAAAGGCAAAGAAAGATGCCCAACGGATTTACTTTACCAAACTGACCATCCCAGCCTTGCCGTAATGGTCCATTTGATTCACCTTTTATTGTTTATTTTAATTTCACTTACTGAATATGGGACAGACTTGACTGGGGGAAAGAAGGGGAGAAAGAAAGAGGGAAAGAGAAACAGCTGAGAAGAGGGACGGGGGAGAAGGGCAAAAGACAAAAACCAACAGAACGGGCAGAGAAAAAAAAATGCATATATCAATCACCTGGATCACCTGCTGAGAAAGAAAAAAGAAAGCAAGCAGAAGAGAACAAGAGTAATAGAATAAACAACATCACAATGATCTATGGGAATATGACAGTAAATACTAAATATTAAACATTATTGTGCAGCACATAAGATCAACAGAACACAGTGTGCTTTGAGGTAGGAGCCAAAAAGGGTGTAGTTTGTGGGTGTGATCACCCGTGTGTACACCTGTGAGCATGGACGCGCTTGTTTTTTGTTTTTTAAAAGGTTCCTTCATGTAATGATCTGCTAGAGGGTGTGGGGGGGCCACAGCCCCATCCTCCCGGGCATGAAGCAGGTGTGGAGGAGATCAAAACTCCAGACATCCAGAGGCCCCCAGAACACAAGAGACCAAGAAAGACCAACATAGGGGCAGCTGCGCCACTGTCCCGGAAAGAGCTGAGGAGAGTCCCAGATGAGGGCTCACTCAGCAGCCGCGGAGCAGAAGCCAGGGGGAGTTGCAGTGACGCGCCCGTGAGCTCCGCCGGCAGCCACCTGTGCCTGAGTGACCGAGCCCCAGGCCGAGAGGACGATCTGATTTCCTCGTGTCAGCATTGTTCCCACATCATCATAATTAATGTTGTTCCAGGTTCAACATTGCAAGTGACCAATCACCTTCTTGTGACGTCATTCCTTTGCGACTTCGAAATACCCGCCTTCGATTATTTCGAAATACAAGTGAAGAAGCGAAAAACCGCCGCCTGTCTGCCGAATTTGAAGTCAATTTAGGATACTTTCCTTTAATAAACGGTAAGCATTATACATATGTTCCTCACTTGGCTTGCTGTTTGTTTGCTAGCGATAGGCTACTTGACGACAGCATTAGCTAACCAGTGTTCTCTAGACCAGCGTTCCCCAACTTTTTGGGTGTTTCGTGGCCCGGGGGTTGGGTCAGGCAAAATTGCAGTAGCTTCCCTGATCATTTTACAAACATAAGTGAAGAGAATCTGGACTAAAAGGCCTAGACTTATGGTTGTGTGCTGAATCTATGAATCAAACTATCACCTGGAAACATAATTAACTGGTCCATAGCTGTGAAACTGGACATGAGTTCTTGATTCTATGGAGATTAACAGTAATCCAGAAATTTACAAATTTGTCCCAGGGACATCGCGTAAATGTTGTCCCAGGGACATCGCGTAAATGTTGTCCCTGGGACATCATGTAGATGTTGTCCCTGGGACATCGTGTAGATGTTGTCCCTGGGACATCGTGTAAATGTTGTCCCTGGGACATCGTGTAATTGTTGTCCCTGGGACATCGTGTAAATGTTGTCCCTGGGACATCGTGTAGATGTTGTCCCTGGGACATCGTGTAAATGTTGTCCCAGGGACATCGTGTAGATGTTGTCCCTGGGACATCGTGTAGATGTTGTCCCTGGGACATCGTGTGATAGCTTGTAAATAATGGAATGAAAATTATTGATTGTTATTAACTTGTGAAAAAGAAGTGTAACAAATCCACATGTTATGTTCTTACACCCTTACAGAAACTGTGACTCCTTCACAATGTCAGGTAAATGTCAACTCATGTTGAATAATCAACCAATCAAGCCTTTTATTATCACATGCAATGTTACACGTACAACTGCAATGAAAATTTCACCCCCTTCTGACCATACATATATTGCTTAAACATCACATTGGGAAGACAGGTCGGAAACAGTTAGAAAGGTCAGAAAACAATTTAATTAATAGATGAGGGGAGAGGAGGAGAAAAAAGAACTACAACCAGACAAAGCTCCTAGAAGACTGAAATGGATGATGGTTGCAGCATGCAAAAAGAAAATGATATCTGTTGACTACAGCATATGCTTTCTCACAGATTACCTTGTGGGAGTAGCTGGACCAAACTCTATTGGTATTTCAAGTTTGAAATCCCTGTTTGACCAGACTAACATTTCAGATGAGGTACCTCTTGACATAAAAATCCTTTTATGTTGTCATAAAACTAATGTTAAATTCTGCTTTAAATACACTTTATTGTACAATTTACTTAATGAATCGTATTCCTTAGTTCTGTTTTTATTTATATGTATTTATTTATTTGTTTTATAAGGTAATAGATGGCCTAATCTATTTGCAGTGTGAGGTATGTTGAAAAGCTTGTTTGATCATAATGACATAGCATGTTTACGTTTTTTGTAATGTATTTGAAAACATAGGTGTATTTATGTTATTTTTATAGAATTTCCCTCACATTTATCCAATACCAAGCCAAATCACTGGAAAAATTTTGGATGGGTCCACAAGAGCACAAAGTGCATACTTTTTGAAGGTATGACTTGGACTGTGGTACACAGCAAATTCAAAAGTGTTAAATTTTTTGGTGTTAATAGTCTCCTTGCAAAAGTAGAGTTAATTTTACTCTAAGCAGAGTCACATTCTTTTAATGTAACTCTGAGGTGTAAAATGATAGTAGTTAAAATCGAGTGTTAAAAATGAGTGTTTCTCTGTCAAATCTGGAGGTGTTACAATGGAAACATTAACTCTTGACCTCTTAACTCTGAACTCCTACAGGGGCTATGACACCAACAGAGTAAATTCACAGACTCCGCCCCCAGCACGGCTCCAATCGAAGCTGAAGTGAAGCCGTTTCAGAACATTTTGCTCTACATATTTGAGTTGTTTGCCATGCTTGGTAAGTCATTTTTTCAAAGATTGTTTCAATTGTTATTAGCTTTTACTTCTGTGGCTCTTTGGAGTTGAGACAAAGCTGTGTGAAAGGCATTAGCCATGTTGCTCGCTGATAGCATAATATTCTGTTTTAGCTAGCTGAAAGGTATTGTTTGCAGGCAAATACCACAGCCTTGAAAAAAAGCTTGCATGTGAATTTTCAGTCAAATCTTTGGTCAAATACACCTAAAACAATGTGTAGAATGTGAAATGTTGGTATAATGGTGCTACTTGAAGCCTGAAAACGATCGCCCATAAAAAAAACGAGCAAACAGCAGTAGCAGATGTCCTGACTGGATTCTACGTTAGCATAGATCCCTCCAGAGTTTTGTGCACACGGTTTAGGTAAAAATGAAAAAGGTTGAGGTTTTACATTTAGTTCAGTATTACCTGTTGCCTGTGTCCTTGTCTTTTGGGAAAATACTTTACACAAGTAATGGCTCAAAGAGGATTCCTTTTTTTTTTACTGTGCTGCAATTGTTTACTGGATTATTTGTGCCATTAATTAATGTCAACTAATTTTTATTCGATCTCCGCACAGGATATGCTTGTGAAGATGGAATATGGGGGAGAGCAGAAGTGCGTTGAAGTTCCACAAAGGGATGAATGAAGGACATGCATATTGTATTGAAGAAATAAGTGATGAGAATGCTGTTATTTGCATTTACCATGTCAGACCTTTTGATAAACAAAATTCTAATGAAAGTGAGAACATGTATACTGTTACATCTTTCAGAAAATGTTTTGAAATTGTGGTGCACAGTTCAGAATAAATGTTTTTCAACAACCATTGCATCTTTTTAGTAAATGTTTATTTCCAAAAGAAATTTCTAGAAGATCAGAACAGTAAAATTCCCACTTTTTAGAATGAATTAGAAGATAACTCTTACGTAGTTAAACTAAAATACTCTTTGAGAGTTAATATATAAACTCTTAACACCAAGTGTTAAATGATCAACTCCAGACAGATTTGGTGTTTAACACTAAATCAGAGTTAACGTACCAACTCTCCAAAAGGAGTTAAATTAACACTCTCTGGTGTGGACCCATATAGACACTTTAATAGTGTTGAAATCAAATCCGACAGTGTTAATTTGGACATGCTGGATTTGCTGTGTAACTATGTTCTTATCACAAAGGGTTTATAAGTTGCCACTATAAACAAACAGCATTTTCCAAAATTGAAGCCTTGTCAGAAGAACCTGAAAAATACCTTTCTGAAACCTTTTCTGTGTAAAGACTTGCTCAAAAGCAATGCACACAGATTAAAACATTTCTGTCTTGGCCAACTGATAAAGAACACCAAAAATTGAGTGGTGCGTGTTGAGTCTGTGGTCTTGATTTGTTTTGTACACACTATAGAAATTAATTAATGTAAACCAAAAATGACACTTTCTATATGTTTGTGTATCTGCAGAATTAATTACAAGTCTCACCTGACAAGCTTTTGCAGTTTTGCAGTGTCATTCTTGACAGAAAAACATACTTGTCACATTATTTTTATTTCCAGAAAAACATCTTTCAGATGTATGAGAAATTGATTGGAGCCTGTCTGGAAAACGGCAGCCACTGGACCTTGTTTGTAAGTTGCACAGATTTTGCACTCTCTCTAGTGCATGATACTTTTCAGTGTCCCTCATTAGGAAAGCTCAAGGCCCAAGCCTACCATATCCATCTTTTTACAAAACAGTTTTGTGATATACCCAAGAGGACCAAAACAAACAAACATTTCTTTGTTAATCTAATTCTTTTTGTTCTTTTTTTTTTTTTTTTTCTTCTTCATCAATTATTAGTTTGCCCAATCTCTCATTGACGGTAAAACACAAGTGGAGGAGTACAGCACTGAAATCACAAAGCTCAGGTCCCGACTTTGCCACTACTTATTTTCCTCAATAGGTAAAGATAAAATTAGCCGCCTTCTTTTTCTCTAACATTGGAAAATGTAACTTGTACTTAAACAAATTATATTTTGCAGATCGAACTAGGAAGTGCAGTCAGTGCTGGTGTGTGATTGCAGCCAAAGACCGGGTACACTATGACATGTCCTTAGCCATATAGATTGTTTATTTAATGGACTTTGTTCATTTGTTTTTTGTTTGTTTATTTCTTCTTCTTTTTTTTTTTTTAATTCACAGGTGCAGTGCCAGAAATGTGGTGCATACAAGCACATGCGTTGTTCAAAGTCTGTTTGTGGCATCTGTATCTTCTGTGAGAGTAAGTCACAATATAACTAAACAATGTCCAAAAATGTTTAAAGTGAAATTTTTTTTCGTAATTTTGCCTTTGCACACCAGGACTGTGTAATTAAAGTGGACGTTTCAAGATCCAGTTTTTACACAAAACTATTTTAGACATAACTGTGTCGTATTGTGGGGATTTCTCTTCACAATTAAATTGATATAGTGCTGTTTATATCATTCTTCTTTATGTAACAGCACAGTGCAGCACAGCAGAGGGAAAGGAGTTGTGCAGCATAGTGGGTGGCTATACAGGAGGAGCAATAGAAGTAGCCAGTGAAGAATGTCATCAGGGAAAGCATCAGGCAGCGAATGACAAAGGAAAAGTTCCTAAGGGAGAGAACATCTGCAGCAAATCGACAAGTAACAGTGAGATAGGAGGACTGACAGTCAGAGATGAAGGTACACAGACTGAAAGAGATGAAGGTACACAGACTGAAGACAACGAAAAAGAAGCAGAAGTATACAGCACAAGTCTGAGTACAGATAATGCTGCTGCTGATGATGTTGACAGGATCGATGCAGATGCAGAATTCCAAACTGATTCAGAAGGAACTAGTACAGTTTACAGAGTGCATGGTCGCTTATCTGTACCAAGCTCAAAAAAGAAAACCTACACAATAACAGAAGACGAGATCAAGCGCAGAATCCAAGCAGAGGTTTGATTGGGGTAGGTATACATTTCGTGATTTTGATGTCACCTGAAATAAATCCGGGTTACTCGTATCAATGAAGTGACAATGTGGCTGGAAATTGTGCATTTGCTGCAACATATACACAATTACACCATGTAAACAAAAGCATTTAACTTTGTGCGCGTGTGTGTGTCTCTCTCTGCTCTTTTGGTGTTTGCACTTTTTCTTTTTTAGGGCCGTAAAGCCAAACTGCCCGCAATGATTCTTGACAGGCCTAAGAAGGCCAAAACTAAAGTAACGGTGTTTAGTGTTCTGAGTGAAGAGGAGGCTGGGGAGCTAGCCCTCGGGTTTGCCGGAAGATTGGCCTGCGATGTCACAACAGACATGGTCTGTAAAGGCATCGACCATTCAAGTGCTGATATGACAAAGTAAGTTAGTAAAACAATATGAAAGTTGTATCTTTTTTGGTATTATTTGTCATTTCCCCGTATTTGGGTTATTGGTGTAACATTGTTAATCTTACTTTCTAATAACAGACAGACTCTTCTCAAAATCCAACACAACCTTAAACAGGAACTGACTGATTCCTCAACCTTCAGTTTGCTGACACACACCTTTGGCCCCGCTGCACTGGATTCTGTCATTTCATTCCTGTGTGAAAAACTTGATCTTGTCTCTTAAATAATGAAACCTTTTGTGACTTTTGTTTGTTCTGTAAATCAGAATCTTGAAAATTGTTCATTGTTGTTCTAAGTTTGTGTTAACTATTTGGCAAAAATGATTGGTTCCTAATCCAAACAGCATAATGACTGTTCTAACACACATCTTAAAAATACTACAAAGAAAGAAAATTATCACATATGTTTCAATATGAATGTAATTGTGTCACACTCGGTTTGTAGTAGCTTTCCTGTTTTATTTTGAGTTTTGGTATGTTTACACTGTTATTTTTATTTCCCGTGTGTTCGTCTTCCCTTATTAGTTTTACTGTATTTAATTAGTCTGATTTAATAACTTATAATTATTTACTTTCCAGTGTGTATATATGCTCCTCGTTTGGATTATTGTTTGTTTGAGTTCTGCCTGTCTTTTCTATTAAAGATTTGGACTTTTGGACTATTAGTGGACCTCGTAGGTTTTTATTCTGTTCAATTGGTAATTGACTGGGTTTAATTTAGTGGCCTGGAAAACAGGCCGGAGGGGTCTGGTCATTTTAACCCCCTAAGACCCGAAATCTTCCATGGCATGCATTTTTAATTTCTCTTTGATATTTGGGCCGATTGGAACCCGATGAATGTAAAAAGAAAGAATTACCAGGTTTTGTTTTTTTTACCTAATTTTTGTTTCTGAGAAAAATGAGAGCCACATATGAGGACATTAATTTGAAATTTCGATAGAACAGTTGCAGTATAATGTCCTCATAACTGTATATCAGGCACTTGTTGATCAAGATTTAGTATTTTGGTCTAAATAACCCAAAATGTGATGTCCACATGTGTGGACGCCAGGCTGGAGTAAAGTGTTAGAGCTATTTATACCTATGTAAACTTTTATACACTGGTTTTTACCTGTCTTGTTTCAGAAAGGTTTACAAGGGTAATGTCCACAGTTTATAATTTTTGAATTCAACATATTTTATTAAAGTAATTGAGCTTGAACACAGAAAAAACTGAATCAAATAATCATAAAATCAAATCACTTGCACTATACTGAAGTCTAATCTACTCTGAGCTAATGCCGGTTTCCAACACTAATGATCGGGTGAAGGAGAGAGATGAGGGTGTGCACGGCCACTGGTGCTCTTATCCCTGTTCTGTGTGATACAATCCAACAGGAAAGCAGTCAAACCCTTGGACATTAGCCAAGTTAACGTTCACAAATATATACACACAGAGGAACTCTGAGCCCCAATGTCAGCATTAGCACAAACATGCCACTTCATACCAAATCTCAGTGTGAGGTCAGGTGTTAGTCTCATTCCATTATTCTGGCTATATTTTCTTACTCATTACTATTAAACTTATACTTAAGACTAACTATTAACAAAATCACACCCCAATAACTCTGTTATTACACTTTGTATTTAATCATAAAAAGGCTGGATGTTGAAACCTTTTACTTCTATTTTGTATGAGCCAGGATTCTCAACAGCTGATACTCTATGTCCAAAAAGTGACAGGTATCGTTTTATGGAGCAAAAAACTTAAGAGCGCATATTTTATAAATAATACCAACAATTACAAATGCAGACCTTTAATAGTAATAAGTAATCCTTTATTTATAATGCATAGCAATATAAAAATAGTAACATATGAAAATATTACAATGGGCACAGATGAATTTGTATCAAAAACAGCAACCAAGCCAAAGTAATGAATAACACACATAAATAACAACTGCTTGAGAGAGCAAACAATTTCTTTTCATCTGTTCCTTGGCAGAAAGTTAAGACAGCTTTAGTTTCAATAAACAGAAGTAATGGATGCAGTCCCTTTGAAATGTCACACAAAAGTCTACTTGTGCATATACTTAGCTTTAACTCTTCTCTTTTTTGTTTTGTATTCCAAAAGGTTTTCATTTTCTCCAGAGGATGTCTCTCTTTCAGTGGTTATCGACTGTTCACTTTCATTTTCACAGACTGTTGGAATGTCGATGCTGGCCGAACGTTTCTTGCTAGAATACAATGGCCTAATTTTGCGTGCATTATCTGTCGTCTTTATTTCGTACTGGCATATACTTTTGCCTACTTGTTTTGTTTTTAAGACATTTGTATGCAGTTCATCTATCATTGCAGTAATGCCCTCTGGAATGAATGCCCACTGTTTAACTGTGTCTAAAACAGCATTTAGTTTTCCAACTGCATCTTCTGTGCATTTTTTGTCTGTGCTTTCAACTACAGGAGTGTCATTCAAAGTTGATAGAGGACTTTTCAGAGAGTTTTTCATTTGTTTAAAATGGCTACAAGCCACCTTCAGGCAAGCACATGTGTTATAGTGAGAGAACGTACAACAAGTGCACTGAAGTGTTTCAGCCGATGCAAAAAAACACAGATTTCCAAACAAACTTGGCATTTTTATCACTTTCAAGTCCTCACAGTGTACAAAGTAATGCCTTTCTTTCACTGCAATTCTTGCCAAGGTAGAAATGTCTGTTTCCATGTTTGGATAGATGTCATTGTCAGCCTCTGCTAATTTTGCAAGTAACACTAGATGCTTGCAAAGAAGTCCTCGTAAGCCATATGTACAGTTGCAGTAGGACTCAACAGGGCAGACATCATACACCATGTCTTCTCTTGACTCAGATGGGACTTGATATGCATTAACTCCATGGCTGTTCTTGACTGTAATTTTAAGAGCCCAACCACTTTCCATCAGTCTTGAAGCAGAGTCTGAAACTTGAGACAAGGTGTCAGCAAACCTGTTTTTCATGCGGCCCACATCTTGCAGGGTTTTTATGACTGAGAAGTAGTCGTCGGCCTTCCCTAGGAGCACTTCAATCAGATCATCCAAACGCCTATTCTTGTAGCCAGATAAAAACTGGCATTTCAGGCGGTGGAAAAATCTGAAAAACAGTTATTTGAAATGATTAGTAACTGTAATTGAAGGAATTTAAAGTTTTAATCAAGACTGTATTATTTTTTTAAAAATTGGAATACCTATTGCACACGTCTTTTATAAAGGAATGCTCTGTGCCGGTTTAGCTGATTTAGGCAAATCCACCTACTCTGTTTTTTGTTGTGATAACATAAAAAACGCTGCTAGAATTTAAAGGATTTGCCTAAAACCTGTTCTGGCAATGACATGACGAACCTACTCAGTTTAGCCTCTTGGATTAAAGCATAATATCTTTTTTTCAGCAATACAATTGAATGAGGTCAAAATAATAAATCATACCTTTCAATCACATTGTTTGTTTCAGAACGAGCGTGACTGAAGCGACGGCCGTAGTCACACCACATGTGGCCAATGCCTTCCCAGTGCTTCTGAAAATACTGGCACACCAAAGGGTATTGCTTAAATGTCTGGCAGAACTCTGCTGATGTGGCTTTAAAGTCGTCCTCCTAAGAGAATTGGATGCAACAGAATATATTTCAATCCATTTAACAGACCTATTGAAATCTTTAATATTATGTATTGAAGCCCTTTTCCTTTTATTGAATAACATAAGATAAGATAAGATAAGATAGAACTTTATTAATCCCTCGGGTGGGTTCCTCTGGGAAATTCGATTTCCAAAAAAGCACAGCACCGACAGAAGTTACAGAGTTATACACACACACACATATATATAAATACAGAGACAATATAAATAAAATATACGAAGGGGATAAATAGAATAAATAGGAATAAAAATAAAAATACAAGTGAATTGCACATTTCAAGTATTGAGTCTATTGCACCGTTGACTATTTACAAAAGTATTGCACAAAAGGTATTGCACAGTGAGGTGAAGAGGCACTACAGCTTAGTTGTTCCCCCCTCCTTTGTCCTCCTGTTTCCCCTCCCTCTCCCCTCCAGAGAGGAGTTAAACAGTTTGATGGCGTGTGGGACAAAGGAGTTTTTAAGTCTGTTAGTTCTTGTCTTTGGGAGAAGCAACCTGTCACTGAACAGACTCTTCTGGTTGTTTATGGCCGTGTGCAGAGGATGCCCAGCATTGTTCATAATGTCCATCAGTTTCTTTAATGTCCTTTTCTCTGCCACTGTCACCAGAGTGTCCAGCTTCATGCCGACCACAGAGCTAGCCTTCCTGATCAGTTTCTCCAGCCTGGATGAGTCCTTCTTTGCTGTGCTGCTCCCCCAGCACACCACAGCATAGAAAAGTACTCCAGCAACCACCGACTGGTAAAACATCCTCAGGAGCTTCCTGCAGATGTTAAAAGACCTCAGCCTCCTGAGGAAGTACAGTCGGCTTTGGGCTTTTTTATACAGGTGCTCTGTGTTGCATGACCAGTCCAGTTTATTGTCCACCCACAGCCCGAGGTACTTGTACTTGTTGACCACCTCCACCTCCTCCCCCTCTATCTGAACCGGCAGTGGACCTGCTCTAGACCTCCCGAAGTCCACAACCAGTTCCTTAGTCTTTGAGGTGTTGAGTTGCAGGTGGTTTGTGTGACTCCATGCGACAAAGTTCCTCACCAGACTTCTGTACTCCTCTTCCTGATCATCCCAGATACACCCCATGATGGCTGTGTCGTCTGCAAACTTCTGAATGTGGCATAATTCAGAGTTGTAGCAGAAGTCAGAGGTGTACAGGGTGAAGAGAAGAGGGGACAGCACAGTTCCCTGTGGGGCTCCTGTGCTGCTGACCACAGTGTCAGACGTGATGTCCTTCAGCCTGACGTACTGTGGTCTGTCGGTGAGGTAGTCGGAGATCCAAGCCACCAGGCAGGGGTCCACCTCCATCCTGTTCAGTTTTTCTTGAAGCATACAGGGCCGGATGGTATTAAAGGCACTGGAAAAGTCAAGAAACAGGATCCTGACCGTGCCTTTTCCCCCATCCAGGTGTGAGTGGGCTCTGTGTAGGAGGTACAGGATGGCATCCTCCACTCCGACACCCGCCTTGTATGCAAACTGTAGTGGGTCCTGGGCATGTTGTACCTGTGGTCGGAGGAGGTTGAGGAAGAGCCGCTCTAGAGTCTTCATAAGATGTGACGTCAGTGCCACCGGTCGGAAGTCATTCAGCTCATTGGGCCGGTTCTTTTTGGGGACCGGGACGATGCAGGATGTCTTCCATAGGGCGGGCACTCTCCCCAGTCGCAGACTGAGGTTGAAGACTCGTTGTAGCGGCTCCCCAAGTTCAGCAGCACACGCCTTTAGCATCCTAGGACACACCTTGTCTGGGCCTGCTGCCTTTCTGGGGCGAAGCTTCCTCAGTTGTCTCCTGACCTGATCCACTGTGACACTGGGAGATGTTTGGGAAGAGGGGAGGGGGGGAGATGTCTTGCTGCTGAGAGAGGGATTGGAGGAGGGGGGTGTCATGGTGTCAGGAAGGGGGGGAAGCGAGGGAGGTAGGAGAGTGGGGATTGGACTCTGTAGTTATTAAGTTATTAATAATATGTCGTGTTTTTGTATTAAGAAGCAATTATTTCTTCCCTTACAATGGCTAAGAAGGAACACTAAACCTATAAGCATATTTGGTTTCAGCATCTGTCTGTGAAAGAATCCCACTCACAAGTTCTCCTGCACAGTGGGTGACACAATGATGTTCTGCACAGCTTAAGTACTTGTTTTGATAAGCAAGATAAGAAGCCAGTTTTAGAAATTGTTTCAAAAATCTATTTTGTATCTCTGTAACTTTTTTTAGCAACTGAAAGTTATTATGCTCTTAGTGTAATCAAGAAATCAAAATGTGAAATAGACAAATTACACTTACAGATGTGCAAGCTTTCAGCTTACAAAAGAAAGAAATGATTTCATTTCTCTTTTGGGTGTTAGAAAGCCCATGGACCCCGGACTCTGATTTTGAAAGCCATCGATTAACAGCCTGTGAATGTAAGAGAAAAAAAGTTAATCTGGAGAGAGAGACAGAGGAGCAGCTGTACAAAAAGCATAAAAGAAAGCTGACGTCCAAAAATAACTTTGTCACTCACTGGACAAGAGGACCTGTGCATTACAGAAATCAACCAGGCAAACATATTTTTAAATGTCAAAAAGAGCTTTGGGAAGCAGCCACCAGAAGATGAGTGCACTGTGGTCTTAAATGGATGGACATAGTCACTCAACATTTTATCCCTTTATATTCATTAACCTGAGTAGGTGAATATCACAATGAGGCAAATCATAACAACAGGACCCTGTTGTAAAAATGTGTTTCAGGTGCATCTTAGACAACGTGAAAAGAAAACAATGTGGTTTACCTGCAAGACATGGTACCAGCATAGAAGGATAGCTGACTCTGGAAAAACCTTCTGCAAAGCATTTATTTCCGCAAAGTCTTTGTCAACCATAAATGCTCTACAGAAAAAAAGAAAACACTAAATGAGATTAAACAGTATGAAAATGTTTTTGCTATCTCAAAGCACCACTTCAATGCCAAATTAAACATTTCAACTCACAAGTAGATATATAAAATACTGCATACAGCCTATAGGAATAACTTTAACAACTGGAAAGGAAAGTTTTTTGCAGCCCATGCTGCAGCTATAGCATTAGATTCTGGCATGTTATAACTTTTTTGAAAAGGAATTATTTCAAAATTAATAGCTGTCAATGTATTATTTACCTCGGGGAAGTTGGGAAATGCTCACAAACTATTCCAAGAACAGTTTCCAGGGTTTTCTGACTTTCGTTGCTGACAATAGCATAGGCCACAGGGACTCCATGCCCATGATCATCTCTTACAACAAGTGTGAATAAGGGAAATGAATACTGGTTAACGCAGTGCGTGGTGTCAACAAATACTAACTGTTTTGCATAGTTCTCCATGTTTGATTTCATTACAGGTGTCTGCAAAACAATCATTAGTTCTTGGTCAGATGTGTATGGTTGATAGAAGAGAACATGTTCTTGATGTTTTCCATTAAGTAAGGTATGTACACATTGACTGTCTCCACAGTTAAAGTGCTTCTTCCTCATCATGCAGGTTCTAACACTGTCAATGTCACGTGGTGTGACAAAATGCTCTCTGTTGTGAAGATCTCTGTGTCCATGTTCTTTGGCCCATTTATGACATTCGGTTAGTATGATGGCTGGCTTAGTTCCAAGGGAAAGCAGTTCCTCAATCTTCCTCCTCAAATCACTGGAAATATTGTTGAAATGTGCGTCTTTTGGGTCCGAAGGATCATGCCCATCATGCTTATCATATGTACGCTGCACGATGACTGTGTGGTCTTTCCAACATTTGAGTACTTTAAATGAAACATAGGCCTTACAGCCCACTGCTCTGTAGCTGTTTCGACTTTTTTCCCCAGCTCTGATGCAGTTGAATTTGTAATAGTCTCTTTTCCTGAGGCAACATTTAAACATTTATAATGTCCATGAAGGGTTAATGAGTTCAATTTTTCTAACACAACACTGAATGGGTCCTCCTGGCATTGTGACACATGCACACAAAGTTGTGTGTCTTTTCCAGTTCTTTTTTTTTTCGTCATTCAGAACACTTCTTCTAATTATGTCGTCCATTTCTGGTGGAAAAATAACGAAGGTTTAATTAGTCAATAATAATTCATTCATTTTAACTTGTTTTGGGGTTTTTTGCAATACAATGTAAATATTAAATATAATATTAAAAAAATATATATATAAAATAATATAAAACAAACAGGGGCTAAAAGAAGCTAAACTTTCATATGGTATGTCTCTGGCAACTTTAACATGATGTCCCAGGGACAACATCTACACGATGTCCCAGGGACAACATTTACGCGATGTCCCAGGGACAACATTTACGCGATGTCCCTGGGACAAATTTGTAAATTTCTGGATTACTGTTAATCTCCATAGAATCAAGAACTCATGTCCAGTTTCACAGCTATGGACCAGTTAATTATGTTTCCAGGTGATAGTTTGATTCATAGATTCAGCACACAACCATAAGTCTAGGCCTTTTAGTCCAGATTCTCTTCACTTATGTTTGTAAAATGATCAGGGAAGCTACTGCAATTTTGCCTGACCCAACCCCTGGGCCACGAAACACCCAAAAAGTTGGGGAACGCTGGTCTAGAGAACACTGGTTAGCTAATGCTGTTGTCAAGTAGCCTATCGCTAGCAAACAAACAGCAAGCCAAGTGAGGAACATATGTATAATGCTTACCGTTTATTAAAGGAAAGTATCCTAAATTGACTTCAAATTCGGCGGACAGGCGGCGGTTTTTCGCTTCTTCACTTGTATTTCGAAATACTCGAAGGCGGGTATTTCGAAGTCGCAAAGGAATGACGTCACAAGAAGGTGATTGGTCACTTGCAATGTTGAACCTGGAACAACATTAATTATGATGATGTGGGAACAATGCTGACACGAGGAAATCAGATCGTCCAGGCCGAGAGGCCGGGGGCACCCCACCTCCGAAGTGGCCCGAGCGGACACAAAGAACCACCAACGCACCGATGTCTGAGGGAGTCCACCACTGGCAGGGGAAGTGGTGGTAGGGGGAGATAGGCCTCCAAACCTTGGAGGGCCTGAGATGTCCCCAGAGAGGTGGCGCCTGACACCCAACCTGACATATAGACACAGACATACAGGCACACACAGACACAAACATCCATTCCCACCCTCATGCTCTCATATGCACTTACTCCACACTCAACCAACGTGGAGACAGACATAAAGAGACGCTGTATACACGATCACACTCCCCAAGCGTACTCTACAAACCGGGTCTAGGTACCCTTGCCCCTGGATGGGGGAACTGCACCCAGACCCAGGTGGTGTTACCCTTTTCCCTGCGGTGGGGGGAGGCAGACCGCCCCGACTCCGCAGCAGCAGGGAGGCCCCACACTCCAGACCGCAGTCGGACGGCCAACTCCTCCTCCTAGCCCCCCCGCTCCAGCAGGTCGCAGAGAATGGGGGTGAGAGAAGACTCCAAACCTCCCTCCACCCGCTCATTGTAGTGTTGATGCATGTGTGTTCTAAGGTGCATTTAAAACCCAGGAGGGCATGGAGCTACCTGCTAGAGAGCAGCAGGTAAGCACATGGTCCCTCCTGCTAGCCCTCAATGTCTACGTGTATTTAACCTTGAGAGGTGGGCAACGACGCCAGGGGTGGGGTGTACACCCTGATGGATGGATTCCGTGTATCGTGCCTGACTGAATATATATATGTATGTATAGAGAGAGAGAGAGAGAGAGAGATACATATTTACATACATATATATAGATATAGATATATATAGACATCTGGTATAATCCTGCGATCAACAACAGTTAAAACGTCAATTCACCTAGTATACTGTAAAGTCGTGAAACATGTTCATTCCTGTATAAGCTAACAGTTAACCATAACTGTTTCCCTGTACAAATGCTTTTTTACTCACCTTCTGCTCTTCCATTAATTAAATCTTCGGGGACCCCTCGGCCGCACAAATAATCACTTATATCCACCATATTTCATGATTTAGTTCTCCACCTGCACAAGTGGACACATCACTGTCACTGAAGCTGGATGCCTACAGGTGCCCACCTCAGAATTCTAAGAAAAAAGTCAGAATTCTGACTTTTTCCCCCCAGTGACCCTAATCCTCTTCTGTAGTTTTTGCCAAAATAAACTTGGAACATCATTCTTGAAGACAGCCAAAAATAGTTTTACTGCATTTCCAAATATTTTATAAAACTCACAGTTAACACATAAACTGTGTAAAAGTTTGACATCTTATCCTGTGATTATTACTTATTGCTAAAATATATTTATTGGCAAAAAATTACCTCAATATGTAATAAGCCACACCCAGGAAAAGAGAAATAAATATCACATTTAAAGTTGTTTTTCTCTTTTACAGCTGCGAATATTGACGAGGAAGCTTAGAGAAGCTTTACCCGGGATCACCTAAAGGATCTTTTTCCGGACCATGAACATTTCTTCCGGAGAAAGAAGTTTTGGGATTTCATCAGCCAAAAGGTAAATACACGTTATACAATTAAGAAGATGATTACTGTTCATATTGTCTAGCATTTATTTGCCTAATTGTGTATTTTTGTTTATATCCCACAACTGTTATAGTTTAAGAGTACTGACCAAGATGCCAACACTTGCCATCAAAGTGGGAGTAAACCCTCAGGCTTTGATGTGTCACAATGTCAGCCTCACACTTCCACTCCCATTTCCTACACTGCTGACAAAAATATGAAAATGCCAGACCCACCAGAGGATGTGGTGTATACAGATTCAGAGTTGGACATGGTGCGCAGTCAGTACTTTGCATTGCTCCACAGTGGAAAGGAAAAGGACTGTAAGATGTCGAAGGAGCTCTGTTGCAGACTTGTAAGGAACACCGTCACCAGCATGGTTGCAATCCTCCGAGCTAGTCCCATGGGGAAAGAAGTAAGATACCCCTCCAAACTCGAAATGAGAGCAATGTCACAGAAGATTGTCGACTATTACCCCATGTTACGTGATGCTGACACACACATGCCATACGTAAGTCATTCTTTACCCACTACAATATCTAAAATTGAGTGAGATAATAAAAGGATGTACAAATATATATTATTTTACCACAGCTGACCATCTACACCAGGGGTGGGCAACTCCAGGCCTCGAGGGCCGGTGTCCCTGCAGGTTTTAGATGTGTCCTGATTTAAATGGCTAAATTAGCTCCTCAACATGTCCCGAAGTTCTCCAGAGGCCTGGTAACAAACTAATCATGTGATTCAGGTGTGTTGACCCAAGGTGAGATCTAAAACCTGCAGGACACCAGCCCTCGAGGCCTGGAATTGCCCACCCCTGATCTACACCAAACTGTACAAACGACTCCAAAATATGAAGTCTCCAAGGAAGAGGCAGGGCTCCATGCCGCAACAAGGCAGGCCCAGGAAGACTCTTTTTGGCTCAGACGACACGGGACTGAAGGTGACCTAAGTGGCGAAGCAAGTGGTTCAAGTGACTATACCATACTTCTTGAGAGCAATGTTGACCTCAGCAAGGACAACTCAAATGCAGGTGTGTACTTTGGTCTGCTATACTGATGTTTGGACATATAAAACTTCAAAGAGACCACCTGCCCTCAGTTTTCTGTTCAGAGTGTCTTACAAGATTTACACAGTGTTGAATATTTTCCTTAACTTTTTAGCTATTTCCTGTTATTAAATTCTGTTCATCTTCTGTTTTTTCCTCAGAGAAAGAATTCCAATTGCAGCTACCCTCCACTGTACCAACAACGTCAAACAATACTACGCTGGATTTACCACTATTATCCAAGTCAGCATCATGCTCTGCACCCAGGGCTGATATAGGTCCATCAACTGCACCTCCAGATGATGTTGTTGGTAAGTCCACCTTGTCTACCTCTCAGTCTGACTGTGGCTCCTCTTACAGCTCTTTCCAAAATATGGCTGCAGCAATGAACCCCGTTCTAAGTGTTTATTCCATAAATCATAGTGGTTTGGCATTAACTCGAGTTGGTCATAATCACTGTCCACACTGATGTGAACGATATACACAGTAAACAACCTTTACCTTATTTTCACCACAGTTTTATTCACGGGCATCTTAAACTGTCGTTTTAATATTTGATTCTGTTCAAACTAACAATTAACATAAATCCATGATCATTATAAGAAAATGACACAAAGGGAAATGATCAGGACATATAGGGTCAGTTCATTACTCAAACATATTTAACCTAAACATTAATTCTCATAAATATTATACTTAAAAACAACCATGCAACCTTACTAGAAATGACTGATTAGAAAAATCTGAATTTAGTGAAGTCTGGTTACACCATGTCTTGCAATTGCTCTTTGCTTTCCCTAGCAGACCATGACAGCCTGAAGATGCAGGCAAGACATTACAAAACCTTGAGCAACATGTACAGGAAACCCAATTCAAAAACCAACCAAAGTGGCATTGCTCAAATTTTGGACCTGGAGTTTGAGGCCAGACGAGCTTTTATTGATGCTGATGTTACAAAGGAAGAAGACAGGCCTAGAAAAATTTTGAAGCATACCTGTGCTTCAAAGACATAGGAAATGTAAGTTCAACTACCTTCAGTTAAATCCTTGCTTTCTCTGGATAGGTTTAGTTAGTTCTTGACTAACTGAGCACAATTTTGTCATAGGCGATGGATGAACTGCGTCGCATCATTGGTGGCTCCAACTGCAAATACATAGATCACATGGAGGGTCGATGGGCAGAGTTTTGTTCGAAGGTGCAGTTCTATAACCTCCTCTCCCCTTGGATGTACGTGGAGGTAAGTGGCCTTTTCATACATTAAATCCAAGTATCAGATATGTTCAGATTACTTCATTAAGAGACAATTCTCTCTCCACAGTGGATTTTACTGTCACTCTCTTCACTGCACTCCCATTTCTTTTTCCTTCACCAACTACACCACCAAAGCGGCTGGGAAGTGTCAGTGAGGCTCGCCTTCATATCCTCAAGGTGAGAACAGCTGTAAGCAATACCAGTGACTGCACTCCATTTACTTGTATTATTATTATTATTTTGCTTTTTCATACTTTATAAGAGTGGCTTCAAAGTTCAATTCAGCAGGGATTAAATTACTCCTTAATTAATTTTCTTACTTGTCATTCAAAAACAACTTCAGTGAGGCAGTGCAGAACAAAACCACATTGCAGTTGGGATACATAAAGAAGCAGTAAAAATGGATTTTAAAAAAGGCCTTCAAAAACTGGAATCTGTAACAGAGGTAAAAAAAAAAGAAAAAAGAAAAAAAAGTTGTTAAAAAAGAAAAGAAAAAAGCACAAATAGACAAAATGAAAAGGCTGAAAAATAGAGAAAATTCCTGCTCAGAATTTATACATTTTTAAAAATTTCACATTTATGTAAATCAGTTGGAGCATTGTAAACTCTTGATATCGCTTTTTGTGCCTTAAGCTGTTTGGATGCACAGCAGCGCTTTAATTTAAAATCTTGAAGAATTTGCTCTTTTTTGTTCTCCTCCAGCCGGGTGAAGATGCTCTGCTATACCTGGAGAAGCGGCCTCTCTCCTCCCCAGTGCTACTTTTTGATGGGACAACGAGCATTGTTGCTGTGCAGTGACCACTCTCCCCTTGGAGGATTTCTGGGAAGGAATGTTGGTGTTGATGCCATATTACTACACCTTGCACTTAACATACCCAAAATGTGTTGTAACAGTCTTCTCTGTCATACAAACTGAGGTGATGTGTGCCACACAGCATACATCATGACCGGCACCCGACGCTTCTGATCCCTAGGAGAGCAGAGAGGAGAGAACTTGATAGTAATCCGGTGGCACTGGGCCCTCTTCCGCCGGGACAGGCTTGGGCAGCCTGCACCTCTGGCTGGATGGATGGCTCTCTTTGTCCAATCAGCCCTGGCTGCCAGATAATCCTCTGCAAGGGTCACAGCCGCCTCTACAGACAAGGGTCAGTGCACCGTGTCCCCAGGCAGCCCCGCCACAAATTGCTCTAGCACCAAGTTCTCCAGCCTCTCCTCCGGCAGCATGGGCAAAATGAACCCAGCACATGCACACACATGTGACTCTTAGATATTATATACTCTTAGACCCCTGCATTTATTTTAATGCTTTGTGACTGCTTTTGAACATCTGTAGTATCTGTGGAAAAGTTTTCCCACAGGTAGGCCAGCAAGGAAAAGTTGATCCAATTTACAACCTGAGAAATAAAAGAAATAGCTGCTCAGAAGGCTTGTAGCAGCACTCCAAAGTGAATGCAGAGTCAAGAGTTACCCCAAGGTTCCTGACAGACAAAAATGGACCAATGGCCTTCATTACATCAGGTGCATACATGTGTCAGGGGCATAGACAAGGACTTGTGTTTTATCTTCTTTAAACTGGCAGCCAACCAACTTCATATTCAGGATCAGCAGCTTAAAATATCAACTGCATAGCAGTGATAGCTAAAGCCCTTAAAGGTACTCAGACTAAAATTGCATTTGGGAAACGCACTATACTAGAAAGAACAGTCAGGTTGTTCTTTGACGCACAACAGTCTTGTGGTGCTTCAACAGATCGTGTCCCTCTTGATTCTTTTTGTAACCTGGCATGTTGTGCCATGGCCAGCTGAAGCTGGGTTCAAAACACAAGTGTTCGATTGTGCCAGTTTTTAATCGCCATTTGAATGATATTTCAGTATAGAAGCTCAGAGACATGCAGATGTACAGAGGGAGACGGTGGAACTGTTTGAAATTTGCAAAAGTGTGGTACTGTTTTTTGTGGCAACACTTATTATTCAGGAGAATACTGCAGCAGCTTCCTGTGATTTGTGTAAAAATACAAGTGACTGTGAAACAAGGTTGCAGCAGCAAGCAAAGCAGCCATTGCGGCAGGTACACTGGGGCCTTAAGTCAGACAAGGAAACAAAGAGGAGGCAGGAATAAACAGGGAATCATGGAATAACACAAACCAGAATGAAACCGAGAACAGAAAATGTAAATATAAGGGAATAAACAAGGAAATTGTTTTTTACTGAATCTTTTATTTTCAGCATGTTTTAAATATGCATGTACTAATTTCATGATGAAGAAAATGTATAAATGTTGTACATGATTCTAATCTGTTCCTAAATAGTCTTTAAACTGCTGGAATCTAAGCTACTAGAAAACTTTAATCAGTAAAATTAATTTTAGTTTGCTAACTACTTTGCTAACTCTGCTAACTAAAGCGATTTCCACACCTCCTGCATTGGGCAGTGGCACAGTAACATTTAATGTTTAAACTGATCCCGTTTAAAGTTTGAGATCTCTAATGTGCAACAGTCACCTTAACAGCAGCACTGAAAAAAATCACCAGAAAAATGTTTGTTGTGCACACCTTTCTTTATCATCAGCTGTCATGTGTCTGACTGGAGTGGTCCACAACCATACCAGTCATGTGGAAGAGGACGCACATAACCCACAAAATACCCACGTTTATGTGAGTACGTACAGAGCCTGAAGCACAAACCCCGGCTTAACAGAGGAAGTTGATAACCACTGTCGTTAAAACCATTTTCTCCAGTTGGGGTTTCAGGTTTTGTTGAGCCATATAAAACAAAGAAAGCATCGCTGCAGTAAACTTTGTTCGTTTGTATGAAGCCTGAACTGCATCATCTGATGAGCTCTGTACTGTCTGAAGAGAAAGGGACACTGACCTGACCGATGTGAAAGGACTTTTGTTGTTGTTCACTGAGTAGTGCAGGAGTGGAGAAAGAATATGGAAGAACGCCACCTCCAACCAAAGCCAAGAAGAAAGTTTTGGCAGTTTCTTGGAGAGCAGCACACTTCCAATGACAGCAGCATCAGTCTTGGTTATGTTTGATCCCATGGTAACGTTAAGAGAAGCAGTAAAGGCTGAAGTGAACATTTATGTTCAAAGAAGAAAAGACCCCGCTGAAATGGTGGGAGAGAAACCAATTAAACTTCCTCCAGGTGTGCACACTAGCATAGAGCTCTGTGTATAAATGTTCCGCAGTCTGTGTTCATTACACATTGCATTGTTTTATTATTGTTGTTGCTATTTGTCTTTATAGCTGTTCAACAAATGTTTTGACGTAGGATTTTAAAGAGAATAAACATTTTTCTTCAAATGCACCAGTGTTGCCAGACTCCAGTGTTGTGGAGATAAAATATCCTATTTTGCCTTCTTTTCTTGCGGTGGTGTCTTGAAACCACTAGAGGGAGCCAGTATCAAAGCTGTGAAATCACAGGCACGAAAAACTCTCAGCGGTCCTTCAGCAGTCAGCCTGTCAGTCAGTTTGACTGATCATCTTAATCCTATGATTTCTTAAAAAAGAGATATTAAATATTGTAGCTTTTTAAGTTTAGCTTTTTTAAAAACATTTGTGCGTATTTCTGTGCTGATCTGCAAAATAAAGTCTTGCACTGGTAAAATCTCCTACTGTATGAGTTGGTTGGGGTTGGGATGGGTAGTATTGTGTCAGTTTAATGAAGGAGCAGGACAGGGTGGAGAGAGGCCAAGGACAGAATTTAAGAACAAAAGGGGAGGTTTTAGTGTTGTGTCTACAGTCATAAATGACAGCTTCACAGCGTAACAAAAGAGATGATGTGTAGGGAATTATCTACGAGGGGCTTAAAAAGCACTATCTGGAGGCCTTTCAGATGATTAGCCCTGCGTTGTGTATTGTAATGGACAAGGTACTTGGCGTGCTGGGCTGTTGCTGTTAGTGACCAGAACTGAAATCACCCCGCCAGTGACTGACAACAACGACCCCTCAGACAGAAAGCCAACTCTCCTCTGTCCCTGCTGGGGTAGCATGAATTTGAAGCCATAAGATTATGCAATGCTGTTCAGCTATTGAAGCCTACTGAGAACCCTGACAGATAAGTGGCTGGACCCAGAGCTGTGGAAATGGTTAAGTGTTGACTCCGTTTGATTGGATAATGGGTAATTGCAGGGTGCATTGCATTCGGCAATATGCTGGGAATTTAGCGGGGGCAAGTGAGGCAGAGGAAAAGAATGGAGCAGGGAAAATATTTTGGCGTGTTGTGTTTTTTGCAGACTGTTATTTCACACCTTGGTTGGTTACATTTGTTTGGATCTCAAGCCTGCACAGTTTACTAATTTGTATCAACTGATGATGCAATTTAAATTGCAAATGACAATTTGAAAATTTATTGTCACACAGTTGATTTTTGTTTCATTCGACACAGTTTCTGAATTGAGAGTTCACATTTCAGTGTGGCTGCTGCACCGTGCCTGAGTTTGTAAGTCCTGAATGTCTCCTTGTATCAGAACAGTTAAAAGCTCAGGCATGTTGTCTTTCATAAAGGCCTTGGCTTTTGTTATGTTGCTTTACATTAAATAAAGCCTTTGTGGTTCCTCCCCATTGACTCTGTGGGCTCAAGTGTAGAATGTCTTCTTTGAGAGCTCATTTCAAACATGTCTTTAGTCTCTCAGCCACTTCCAAAAGGAAAAGCTATTTTTACTTTCCAAATCTTATGCACTGGAACAGAACTAGCCTTCAGGAGCTAATGTGAAAATTCTTCCCCTGCTAGACTTGAATATACTAGAGCTGCATTATTGCTCTTTGAGGAGTACAGTAGGGGGGCTGTGCTTGCTGAATTCCACTTCAGTCAGTGTATTGATTGTTTTTTCACAGGTGTCTTTCTCTGTCGCTGGGTAAAGTCAGAATCTACAGTGCTATTCATTTTGATTTACGGATTGAACAGACTGTCGAAAGAACACGTATGAATTTTGCATTTGTTTACGTGGACTTTTTGTTGATATTGATTCAGTCTTGGCACACAGCACCAATGTGTCAAGTTTGAGTCTTAACAAAGTCCTTTATTACAGGCTAATCTACTGTTAGTGCCACATTAAGGAAAAATATATTATTGATCTTTTTTAGATTAAAGTTGAAATTTCAAGATTAAAGTTGAAGTACCACTTTGAGAAAAAGCTGAAATGTCGATAAGGATGATTTTTCTTTTAGCACATAAACACAGTGTGCTGTGTGGTGATAAATAGACGGACGCTGAAAACATGGTGCAGAAAGCTGCAGCTGGTTAAAAGAAAAAAAGAGGCTATATGTTGTATCACAAGATAACACAGCTGAACAACTCATCTACACAAGGCATTTTATAGAAGGTATAAGTGTGTCGTACACGTGTGTGCACATTTAGACTTGAAGAAAAAAGTCAAAGAACAAAGTGAAGGATTCTTTTGGCACATGCTCGTGAAATAAAAACCCCACACCACTGAGTTCTTGCTTAAGAAAGGCTACGTGGGTAATCACTCTGTGTTTTAGATATCTTCTTTGTTCCCTTTAGTGGACGCCTCCACCTCACCCATCCCTCCTCGTCACAGCAACCTTCTGTATGTACTCTGTGAAGCCCACTAGTGTGTGATAGTTTAATAATAATATTTTTAGTGAATAATCTTGATTATTTTTCATTTCAAATTTTTTTTATTTTTGTGAATAAAATGTCCTGTAAACAGAATAGTCCTTTATAGTCATGTTACATGTAGAACTAAATTGTGGGTGCTCCACACCAACTGTGCAAAGCTGGATGAGGTGTTTGCGGTTGCCACGTTCATACCAGTAGGAGGCCCTGTGGGGTTGTGGTTTTCCTGTCTCCCACTGGTCTCCCTCTTAGCTGCGAGGATTCAGTCAGAGCAGGCCACATCTCCAGTGTCATCTTTGTCTTTATGTTTTTTCAGGCATGTGATCGTGGTACCAGGTGCTGCAACCCATCACGTCTTCTTTACTTTATCCATGAATATTCTTTTCCTCCTGCCTGGCAGCATCCTGCGTCCAGTGTACCCACTAACCGTCCTCTGCACATGTTCAGATCATCTCAGTCTTGACTTTTTAACTTTGTCTCCAAACTGCTCAACCTGAGCTCCTCCTCTGATGTTCTCATTTTTAATCAGTGCAGGAACTAGTGTGTTCCTGTACGTATGGGAAACTCCATGTAAGAACCTTCATGAGAGAAACTGGACTTTATAAATAATAATGTTGCATCCCTGAATTATTGACAGTGATAGATTCAGTGGTGATGTTTTGCTGGGATGACTTTACCTTCGAGGGAAGGGTCACTTCAGTGCAACTCGTGTGGTCTTAGAATGGAAATATGAAAATAACAAGTACCCTTCTGTTGGGTGACACCTCATAGTTTTTGAGTTGTTGTATAAAGTCAAGCATCTATCCATGCAGTCTGCCTTGACAAGCATTTGTGAACGAATAGGTCATTTAAAAGAGCTCACTGAATTTTAGCTGTAGTGAAGTAATATAGTTTACTTTTCAAATTACTGATTGAATACATAAATAGTGTAGTTGAATCATAGTCTGGTCACTTCTACATTATGGAACCACTCTCAAAATCAGATAGCTCTTTAAAATGTCCCTTTTTTAACAAATGTTTGAGTAATTGCTGGTTTTATACTTTTCAGCTGTGGCAATGGAAGTAAAAACACCTGAACTCAGAGATTAAGAAGTGTGGCCCAGTAACGTCAGTAATCCTTAATAAATAGATTGACTTCAATGAGCATTTGCTAATTTAGAAGAGAGGCTTTGTGTAGCAAAATGCTAAACAGTAAGCAAACACAAGAAATATAGTTTTTCTTCTAGGACACTCCACAAGAACGAAGCAAGACTGCAACTGCTCTAGACTAGATGTGAGTTTGTGTGTCTGTATGAACATGAACTGTTTAATTCATTTCACGGGATCGTTAAATGTTGCTAGAAGAGTAGTTCATCATTAACATGGTAGCCTGAAATAAAGGAGGACTGGACATTTTCTAGCAGGTCAGCAAGTAGGTCAGCTCAAAAGGATTAGCTGAGACACCGGACATCCCTAAATCAACTGATCTTTCCCAACGATGGCACACTGCTTAGTAACACCAGTGCACGATGGAGAAAATGACTCATTCAATTAATTGGCTCATAATTCGCTGGACAAAGAGTGCAGTTTTTTTTTTGTTATCTTTAGTTTTAGTTTTTTTTACAGTAACATCGTATCAGTGTTTGACTTTGTTGCAGAGTCCAATATCTATCTCTCTGCTGTAGTGAATTCTCCACAGCACCCAAATACCACAATGTCTGCCCCAGCCATTTTTGTCATGCTAAATAGAAGCTGTCATGTTTGTACTTTTTATTGTAATATACACTCCCTGATTGTCTTAATAGGTAAGCTTTGCTAGAACAATATAGGAGCTCCTTTTGCGTACTTTAATTCTTCACGGCATTGAGTCAAACAGGTGGTGGAAACCGTCCTCAGATATCCATGATGACATCATGATGACATCATAAATCAAGCTCCCATTCTACAAAAAATCCTACAAACAAACGTGAACTTTTGATTGGAACACAGGTGGTGTCTGTAGCTTAGGTGATAGTGTAGGAAGCCCAGTAATAGAATAGAATAGAATAGAATAGAATTCAACTTTATTGTCATTGCACATGCACAGGTACAGGGCAACGAAATGCAGTTTGCATCCATCCAGAAGTGCTTTAGTGATATAGATATATTACAATATATATTAGCAATAATATAGATATGTGAATATATTACAGAAATGGGTCTATTATGGTATGTTATAATGTACACGGTATGAAGTATGTTGTGAATATTCTATAACTATAAGTATGTACAGGCTGTAGTGAGTACAAGCTATGTACAGGATATGAACAGGATATAAATATGAAAAACTATACAGAATATGAAATAAATAACTTTACAGGAATCTGAGATATACAGCTATACAGAAATGGGAACTGTGCAAGTTGTAAACAGTTGTAGGATTAAAGATTATCGAATGTACAGAATGATTATTTACACAGAGCTATACAGTAGTGCAGTTAAGATAAGTGAGATATGTGGATAATTTCTACAGAGGCTATATAAAGTGCTAGTGGTTGTGAGTGGTGGTTCAGTCCATGTTATTATTGTGTTTGAGGGTACAGTTGTCCATTGTGGGTGTGTGTATGTTCAGTCCATGAGTTTAACGTGGGTCAGATGTCAGGAGGCAGAGTTCAGGAGTCTGACAGCTGTGGGGAAGAAGCTGTTCCGGTACCTGGTGGTCTTAGTCCGGAGGCTCCTGTGGCGCCTCCCAGAGGGCAGGAGGGTGAAGAGTCCATGTGATGGGTGACTGGGGTCTTTGATGATTTTCCCAGCCCTTTTCAGACACCGCTTCCTGTAGATGTCTTTTATGGCAGGAAGTGGTGCTCCGGCAATGCGCTGGGCAGTTTTCACGACCCTCTGCAACGCCTTCCGGTCCGAGGCAGAGCAGTTCCCGTACCAGACTGTTATACAGTTGGTCAGGATGCTCTCGATGGTGCAGCGATAGAAGTTCACCAGGATGTCTGAGGACAGGTGGTTCTTCCTCAGAGTCCTCAAGAAGAAGAGGCGCTGGTGAGCCTTCTTGACCAGCTATTAGATTAATATATTAGATTAATCAGAAGGTTGCTGGTTTGATCCGTGTTCTGTGTGTCAGGTCATTTAGTGTGAATGCTAGATAGAAAGTCTGAATGAGACATCTTTACGTCCAATCAAACACAGAACATGATAACACTGCAATTACACTTAAAAATGCAGAACTTAGGCTTAATACAGTTTAATCTGGTAAATTATATTTTAAAAAATCACCACTTTACAGTGACGGTGAAAAAGAAAAGTAGTCAAAATCCAAAAGATGTGGGCTCCATGTTCAGCTCTGCTGTAAAGCTGGAGACTTGTTCACTTTTGAAACTACACTGAAAAAACGGGAATTGGCAGGCTTTTGAATTTGCACAAATGAATTTAGTTAATGCTACACAAGCTTTTCATGTTTCTCTTATTTACATGATTAAATAAAGTACCATTTACTTGATTATAAACAATACTGAGACTACTCATTTTTCTTGCATTGATTTAAAGTGACTAAATTAGAATACTAAAACCATTGTAATCATGTTTGACCACAACCGGAAATGATGCAATATATTCAAAGACAACAACTAAATATGATTGGATAATACGACCTAGAGTCTTATCCAATAAGACAACAACATAATTTAAGGAGAGCGCAATTGACCGCCAGATTCTGGAAGATTGTTTAGCCACATGCAACCTTTGGCACTGAGTCAGGCATAGTGAGAAGGTAAGTAATTTAAATACATTTGTTTTAGTTTGGTACGTTTTCACAGAATTGTTGCAGTGCATGCTATATAAAAAGTAATCTGTAATGCATCTACATGTTGTTTTTACAGTGCTAGCTAAAGTTGGTATTAGCTAGTGATGGCCAAATGAAGCTTTCCGAAGCACTGAAGCTTGTATTGAAAAACGGTTCATTACTCGAAGCTTTTCAACACAGTCCTCTCTGGTGACATCTGGTGGTGAAAATTTTGAAGAGCAGCTTGAATCTGCAAAATAAAACGGACTGCTCAATTATCACTGCTCACTCAAGAGTGGAGTTCTCTCTGATATTGGGCCACCGTTCCGTTGCTTTGAACATGTAATTGGTTTTGTTTTCTCGATTGGGGGGCTGAAAAAAAATGTAATGCGTATCTGCGTAATACATTTTGATCAATAAACTTTCCCTATTTAAACATGCACTATGGTGGCCTTTCTTTGCTCATAACTCCTTGATGTTGGTAAATACAATAAGTGAGCAATATATATAATATACATATGAGAATGCACAGCACATTATGGAGTATGCCCCTGCTGTGAAGTCCTGCCTCCATCTACTTGTCGTTTAATCACTGGACAGCTGGACAGGTTCATACAAAATATTAGATTAGGCCAATTCCTATACATATTTTTGACCTAGGGGTGGGATTGATTGTGAACTGGAAAGGGAAAATGCTTAGGGGGCTGAGTACGGCTGCATCGTCACTGATTTGTAGAATCCTTTTGATTCGATACAGGATCCGATTCAATTTGATTGGAATCTGGAAAGTTTTGCCTCAGTCAGAAATATTACAATTCTGGTCATGTATCAGTATATATCCATAATTTCGTATCTATTAAAAGAAAGCTGACACATGTGAGACTTAATTAGAGATGTAAACAGAGAGTTATGAAACCTGCAGCTGCAGAAGCCAGCGGGGAAAAAAAGAGGCAAACACAGCGCGGACCCGCCGACACATCAAAATCTGACTCTGACGCGTCGGGTCCGCGCTCTATGTTTACGTTTGTATGCAGAATCCGTAAACCTGCTCCCAGTTACTGTTTTAGCTGTATGGTGTTTGACGACATGTTGTGAGGTTTAACCTGAGATGCTGGCGTTTCAGGCATGATAACGTTAATTTACAAATCGACACGGGATTTTAATGAATCAATATCACTTTATTCAATTTAGCATGGATTGTAATCAGAAAAGCGATAATCAAAACCCACCCCTAATCAAGAACTTGCAAAGTAAAAACATGATCTATGTCAGGTAGCCCTTTTGTTATTTACAGTTAAAAAGAGGATTAGTGTTACTGTGCGCTGGCTGAGTCTGTTCCTTTTCTTAGAAATAGTTTCTCCTGCCCTGGAGAAAATCCACTTGCATGGAACAAAAGAGGCTGTGGAGTGCAGGAACTACACTGCAAGTTGGTAGATATGCAGGTATTCCTGGGTCCTGCAGACTATCACCTAAAAACAATAAACAAAATGATTTTCTAAACTGTGTAGCAATGTAATGTACGTATAGTGTCAAATACATTTTTGTAGTCTTCATTAGCTTTAATTCACATGGAAGTGTTCCTGAAGTCATATGCTGTAATGATATTTACATTATGAAAACATGATTTTGGACATTTCAAGTTTTTCACTTCGGCAGATAAAATGAATTGAGCAAAATCAACTCAAAATATTTCCACACGCCAGAACGTCCTCTCTTCCTCGCTGGCTCCATATCTGTCAGTGGAATGATCACCTCGTCGCTATCTGTCACCATCAACACACTCCACGAATCCCGTGGATGATTCACTTCCTTATATCCGTTTGAATCAGGTACCGAAGCAGTTACGTGCGTAATGAAGCTTCGGACGTCACTGGTCACGTGACTTTTGCCAAACGAAGCAAGCCTCGACACAGTGCTTCTGAACCAGTGTGTTGTTTTTTTCGACACACGCTCCGGAGCGTAGTGATGGGATTTCCGGCTCTTTTTAGAGATCCGGCTCTTTCGGTTCGGCTCACTAAAAAGAGCCGGCTCTTTCGGCTCCGAACCGGCTCTTCAGGTTGTTTTGTTGCTTTAATTAATTTATTATTAACAATAATATAAAATTATGCACAAAAGGAATTACTAACATAAAAACAAGTGGTTTTATTTATATATGTTTATATATAAATATATGCGGTGGCCCCTAGAGACAAAACACGTACAAACTCCAAAACACATTTCTAGCATGAACTGAACTTCCAAAGCCGAGCTACTAGATCACTTAAATTACACAATTGAAAGCATGTGTGTATTGTTTGTGTATTTATACACAGGCACTCATATATATATTCAAATAATAAAAAAAAAAGTTCATTTACCTGTTATGAAAGAACTTTCTGCAGCCATTAACAAACACCAGAATAAACACCCCGAGGCTGCTTTTATTGTTGCTGGCGACTTCAACCACACCAACTTAAAGACAGTCCTCCCCAGATTCCACCAACATGTCTCCTGCCACACCAGAGGAGACAAGACTTTAGACCATGTGTATTCCAACCTGGCTGGAGCCTACAAAGCCACACCCCTCCCCCACATTGGACAATCGGACCATCTCTCCCTGTTCCTCACACCTCGGTATTCACCACTCATCCAACATGTGAAACCTGCTGTGAGGACAATTAAAGTGTGGCCAGAGGGGACAGACGCAGTGCTCCAGGACAGATTTAAAAACACAGACTGGAATATGTTCACCCACACAGACCTGGACCAGTACGCCTCATCTGTACTGGATTACATCTCCAAAACCACAGACAGTGTCACCACCCAGAAACGGATCACCATGTACCCCAACCAGAAGCCTTGGATGAACCGGGATGTTCGTCTCCTCCTGAAGGCCCGCAACACTGCCTTTAGGTCAGGAGATGCACACGCCTACAGTACAGCCAGGGCTAATCTAAAGAAGGGCATCAAAAAAGCCAAACACCATTACAAAAGAAGGTAGAAGAACACTTCTCCAACTCCAACCCCCGACGCATGTGGCAAGGACTCCAGACCATCACAGACTACAGGACCACCAAACCCTCCCCCGCATCCTCTGATGTCTCCTTCCTCAACGAGCTCAACAACTTTTATGCTCGTTTTGAGCGAGGGAACCCCACAACCACAACCAAAGCAGACATGACGCCAGACCACCAACCTATGACTCTCTCCCCCACCGATGTAGGAGCGGTGCTGAGCAGGATCAATGTCCACAAGGCTGCAGGCCCTGATGGCATCCCTGGGCGTGTTCTCAGAGCGTGTTCTGGGGAGCTTGCAGGAGTGCTCACAGACATATTCAATCTGTCCTTGGCCCACGCTGTGGTACCGGCCTGCTTCAAATCCACCTCCATCGTCCCGATACCCAAAAACTCCAACCCATCTTGCCTCAATGATTACCGCCCAGTAGCACTCACCCCCATCATCACTAAGTGCTTAGAGCGACTGGTCCTAGCACACTTCAAATCCTGTCTCCCCCCCACCCTGGACCCCCACCAATTCGCATACCGCCGGAACAGGAGCACAGAGGATGCAGTCTCCATCGCAATGCACTCTGTCCTCTCACACCTGGACAACAACAACACCTACGCCAGAATGCTGTTTATAGACTTCAGTTCAGCATTCAATACAATCCACCCCTCACAACTCATCAGGAAACTGACAGACCTGGGTATCAGTTCCCTCATCTGCAAATGGTTACTGGACTTCCTGACCAACCGCCCCCAACATTTCCGGCTGGATAACCGCTGCTCATCTACCATCACAATGAACACCGGTGTACCACAAGGCTGTGTGATGAGCCCTTTCCTCTACTCCCTCTTCACCCACGACTGCAGACCTGCTGATGGTTCCAACACCATCATTAAGTTTGCAGATGACACCACGGTGATTGGCCTCATCAGTGACAACGATGAGGCCGCCTACAGGGAGGAGGTGGATCGTCTGGCTGAGTGGTGCGACAGAAACAACCTGCTGCTTAACACCGAGAAGACCAAGGAGCTCATCGTGGACTACAGGAGGAATGCTGACCCACATCCACCCATCCACATTAAGGGGACGGCTGTGGAGCGTGTGAGCAGCTTCAAGTTCCTGGGAGTCCACATCTCCGAGGATCTCACCTGGACGACCAACTGCTCCAAGCTGGTCAAGAAGGCTCACCAGCGCCTCTTCTTCTTGAGGACTCTGAGGAAGAACCACCTGTCCTCAGACATCCTGGTGAACTTCTATCGCTGCACCATCGAGAGCATCCTGACCAACTGTATAACAGTCTGGTACGGGAACTGCTCTGCCTCGGACCGGAAGGCATTGCAGAGGGTCGTGAAAACTGCCCAGCGCATCGCCGGAGCACCACTTCCTGCCATAAAAGACATCTACAGGAAGCGGTGTCTGAAAAGGGCTGGGAAAATCATCAAAGACCCCAGTCACCCATCACATGGACTCTTCACCCTCCTGCCCTCTGGGAGGCGCCACAGGAGCCTCCGGACTAAGACCACCAGGTACCGGAACAGCTTCTTCCCCACAGCTGTCAGACTCCTGAACTCTGCCTCCTGACATCTGACCCACGTTAAAACATGGACTGAACATACACACACCCACAATGGACAACTGTACCCTCAAACACACAATAATAACATGGACTGAACCACCACTCACAACCACTAGCACTTTATATAGCCTCTGTAGAAACTATCTACACCCTCACTTATCTTAACTGCACTACTGTATAGCTCTGTGTAAATAATCATTCTGTACATTCGATAATCTTTAATCCTACAACTGTTTACAACTTGCATAGTTCCCATTTCTGTATAGCTGTATATCCCAGATTCTGTAAAGTTATTTATTTCATTTCATATTCTGTATAGTTTTTCATATTTATATCCTGTTCATATCCTGTACATAGCTTGTACTCACTACAGCCTGTACATACTTATAGTTATAGAATATTCACAACATACTTCATACCGTGTACATTATAACATACCATAATAGACCCATTTCTGTAATATACTCACATATCTATATTATTGCTAATATATATTGTAATATATCTATATCACTAAAGCACTTCTGGATGGATGCAAACTGCATTTCGTTGCCCTGTACCTGTGCATGTGCAATGACAATAAAGTTGAATTCTATTCTATTCTATTCTATTACCACACACCAAATCCGGTCGTTGGTACTTGCTGGCTTGTGTAGCCACAAGATAACAAAGGCTCAACACTGCGCCCAGCATCCTGGAGCACTTCTGTTGTCTTTTGTACGTGTTTTGAGTTTTTATATGCTTCTGAGTTTTTACGTGCTTCGGAGTTTGTACGTGTTTTTACGTGTTTTGGAGTTTTTACGTGTTTTGGAGTTTGTACGTGTTTTTACGTGTTTTGGAGTTTGTACATGCTTCAGAGTTCGTACGTGATTTGAAGTTTGTATGTGCTTTGTCTCTAGGGGCCACCGTAAATATACTTTTATTTATTCACTCCACATAAAATGTAATAAATAAATCATATAATACAAAAATCAACTATTCACATTTCAAGTTTTAACTATTTAAATTTTCAGCTTTTTCCTTTCACAAATTTAAAGTGAAAAGAACACAAAACACTGCAAACCACAACACAATTAAATATAAATTATAATATGAAAACTAAAAGAACATGCATATTCTCTGTCATATGGACCTGCATGAATAAACTTTCTCAATCCTTTATCATCTGCAACTGAAAATAGTTGTGGATGATTACTATACCTTTCTAATGTTGTTGTCCCTGCCTCTCTTTCTCTCTCTCTGGCTCTGTTCCTGTGCTACTGAGTGTAACTACCGCCCCTCCCCCCTCTGCCCAGCGTAAAGCACAAGGCTTGCGTGCAGAGTGAAGCGGAAAAAAAGTGCGAGAGAGAGAGAGTGAGAAAAAGAAAAAAAAAAAAAAAAAAACCCACGTGACGGCTCGCGATAAGGAGCCGGCTCGCGTCGTTCACGTCAAAGAGTCGGCTCTAAGAGCCATTTCGTTCGCGAACGACCCATCACTACCGGAGCGTCAGCTTCAAGCGGGCCATCACTACCGGAGCGTCAGCTTCAAGCGGGCCATCACTAGTATTAGCTTTGTGGCTAAAGCTGAAAAATAGTAACAAATTGCACATAGTCGGGAGAAAGCAGCTGTTGTCGGTCAGATATGGAATTTATGCATGTGACAGAGAGCACTGACGTTTTTGATGGCTTAGCAAGTTAAAACGTCACTGAGAGAGCACAATAGTGTTTGTGTTACTGGTGCTAGTTATTATGGCTACATTGGCTAATTAGTCTGGCTGTAACCGTCAGAGTTTAAGAAGCTGGGAGCCCCACAGTGCTATACCTTAATTCTTGCTGCTGACACGCACTCAAGTTATAATAAGGATCCTGCCACCTTAGACGTGGGTTTAAGAACCTGTGCCCATAAATGCCAAGTCATCTTTCCATTTAGTCATTGTTTTAGATGAAGTGTCACTTACTTGACTATTCTATCGGTCATGCCCAAATAATACAGCAGATATCTACAAGGAGATAAGTTTGTTCAACAGACTATGTCTTATTAAGTGATGTATTGTGAATTTTCCAACATCGTCCTAACAAAAATTAGGATCCCCCCCCCCCTTTTTTTCTACTTTGTGTAGAACATATGTGAGCTGCTTCTCAAAACATTATGTATAAATGAGGGAAAGATTGGTACTTTAAAGAAACCATTGATGCTCTTCTGGACTGGAATACCGTTTTTCAATTAAAATTAATGTTTTTTGTGATGGTGAAATTGTTACCTTTATGATTACAGAAGTCAAAACATCAGATGATGATAGCTTATAATCTAAACTCCCCATTTTTCGGCAAGTCTGAATTAGAGGTCTCAGCTGTATCGGCCTTTCTAGTGGATTTGCTTAAAGAGGAGATAGTTTAAGTCATTAGGTACATATTCCCTGACATTCTAGAGGTCAACCTTGCACAGTGTGTGACATAAAGAGTATAACTTATAGAAATGGAATGGTACTGGCCGCAGGTGGATTGCCAGAATACTGAAAAACCATATCTGCATTGTACCACAGCATATTCTACATTGTCAGAGAGCTTGGTGGCTGGTACAGAGAGCACGACAGAGCTTTTGAGCTCCGCCCAGTATCCACAAGAATATTCACTCTCGCTTCGCTCTGTGAACTCCTTAATACTTATCCATTGGTTGACTATGAGATTGGATCAGTCCACATTGTGACTTTAAAAAGGCATATAGAAATAAAAGGTGTTCATATAAGTGTAATAGGTTCAGTCGCATGTATTTCATTAGATAAATTCTTCTTTTTTTTATGTCTGATCTTTATAACTTTGACTATTGGGTATGGATAGCTTTATGAAAACTAAACTGAAATGATTCTTTCTGAATGTCCATCCATCCATCCATCCATTCGCTTCCACTTATCCTTTTCAGGGTCGCGGGGGGCGCTGTAGCCTATCCCAGCTGTCATAGGGCGAGAGGCAGGGTACACCCTGGACAGGTCGCCAGTCTGTCGCAGGGCTAACACACAGGGACAAACAACCATTTGCACTCACATTCATTCGCACATTCACACCTAGTGACAATTTGGATTATCCAATCAACCTATCCCCAGAAGCTGCATGTCTTTGGACAGTGGGAGGAAGCCGGAGTACCCGGAGAGAACCCACGCAAACACGGGGAGAACATGCAAACTCCACACAGAAAGACCCCGGCCTGATGTTGGAATTGAACTCAGGACCTTCTTGCTGTGCGGCAACAGTGCTAACCACCGTGCCACCGTGCTTTCTGAATGTCTGATATGTAATTCTTTTTTTCCTACAGAGTCCTATGGGGAGTCCTATGGTCCTAAAGACTGTTTTGGCTGACGGAACCTGTCGAAGGCTCACTCTCTAATGGAGCGCCTGAATCAACTGAGGATCTCATCGTTGAAGTCAACAGACAGTGTTGTCTTCAGGGCAGTTTCAGACTTCAGTTTATGGATTCCTTGTTTGGGAATGAGTTTCTTAACCTTACCTCAGTTTCAGAAGTAGCAGACAAAGGGACTCTTAAAGCTATTGACATGTCAAAGCCCACAACATGGACATAAAAAAGAGTAACAGAGTTGGTGAAACTCAAGATGGAAAAGACTTTTTCATACAGAAGACATGAAGGTGTTCGTGATGCACCAATGCTGGAGGCTTTCATGGCAAGATGGCCTGCTCTATTTGATTTCCATGAGGTAAGGTTTGCCTCATACACGGTGTTCTTGTGGTATTAGCCTAAAATGGTTAAGGCACAGCCCATTGACAGCCCATTTCTTCAGCATGAGTGATTGCAGCCTTCTTCCAGGTATTAAACCTTTGAAGCTCATTCCTCTGTGCTCATGTTTTCAGATCAACGCTGAGTTTAAGAGAATTGCCACCATCCCCCCTTAAACAAAGTTCCTGGCTCAGCTGGCTCTCCACTTGGACAACCTGGTGAAGTTGGTCAACAGAAGAGGAGAGCTTGGACTAATACTGAAAAGAATTGTGGCATAAATGGATAATGTAAGTGATAAATCCTGAACATTCACTTAACATGGTAAATGGCCTGCATTTGTATAGCGCTTCACACTACATTCAGTCATTCACCCATTCACACACACTGGCGATGGCAAGCTACATTGTAGCCACAGCTGCCCTGGTGCACACTGACAGAGGCGCCACCGGGCCCTCTGACCACCACCAGTAGGCAAACACGGGGTTAGTATCTTGCCCAAGGATATTTGGTATGCAGCCAGGAGGCAGCCTGGGATCGAACTACCGACCTTCTGATTAGTGGCTGACCTGCTCTGCCACCTTAGCTACAGCCACCCATAATCCTCTTTGGATGAAACTTTATAATTGTGGAAGATTTCAAATGTTTCCATGATAAATTCTCTCATTTTGTATTTTTACATCTGGTTCTTTTTTTAACCTTCACTTTGTCAACTTATTATTAATTGCCAGTAAACCTATTATTAATTTGTGTGCCTTTACTTTAAAAACATTCATGTAAAGTACACTATTAAAACTTAAATGAAGGACAAGGGCTGAATGAAGATGCTAATTACATACATTTCATTTCAGTGTGAAGATGTTGATGCTGAGTGTGTCAAGGGAGTGTGTATCTACATGGGTGAAGACCCTGGCATGCTTATCCGGGAGTATGTGGTATGTACTTGTCTTTTTCTTTTCTTTTTTTTTTTTCTTTTTTTTTCGGACTTTCCACAGTGTCATATTACTTACTTGGCATGAAATGACTAACATGGCTTCTTTTTTACAGGGCATGGAACAACGTGCCATCAGTGAGACTGTTGAAGACACCACTGTTTGAATTTATCTTCTTAAAGAGCAAGCTTCAGCAGATGAACAAGAGTGGTCCTTGCAGGCATCAGGGTGGCGAAGACTTTGGATAATGTAGCATTTGCTGTGATAATGCTATTTGGACTAATGTATGCATTAAACCTTGCCTACCCTGCGGACCTTCGCTACAACTTTGACGTTTTCCTGAAGGTTTTCATGGAACTGGATGGAGCTAAACTCTCTAAAGTTCTTGCTTTCAAAAACCATCTGTTTCATTGAGAAGTCAAAGACTGCACTTCTGCAATTCTTTGCAGTTTTTCATTTTGTGTTCAGTAACGTTATACTGCTTATGTTTTTATTGCTTTCCCCTCATGTGACTGCAATGCTGGATGATTTTTCCTTTTGGTATCATGTTGTAAGAAATTTTTACTGACGATTTTTAGCAATATGTTCTAAGTCAACCTTAATGTCCTGCTTACATGTTTAAAATGAAGATTAAAATTCATGTAGGTGTTTGGTATTAGTTATGTAACAATGTCATTTAAGGCTTAACTTATTTGAAATCTTGTACAGGTAAATACTTGTACAGAAGCTGAAACTGTTGTCAAATAACACACAAGTTATATTTGTGTAAATCTGTTTATTCATAAAAGCGTGTTGCTTTTTTTCAGGTAGTCTTAATTTAGTTTACATTTTCAATTGTGTAATTAATACAAATGTTATATGTAAGAGATGACAGGATCATCTATAAGCACTTTCTTTTATTTGCTGCTAAGGTCAGTTTTTTGTGAAATATTTGCAAATATATTCTCAAACTAACTCTTTCTTCTAGCTATTTCTGCAGGCTATCTTTAAAAATGTGTTAACAAGTTTATATGGATGTGATTTTGGACTTGTTCATGGCAGAATTGCTGCTTTCACTGCTGTTACAGTTTAATAAAGGTGAACTGTTCAGTAGCACTCACAGTCTTTGCCTTTTTTGTCAATAATGATCAGTTAATATTTCAATTGAAAAAATTAAGTAGGATTTAAAGCCATAATTTGTGTTGCAGGAACATAATTGCAATGTGTTTACATTACATAATATCATTGCATACCACTGGCAAATAAAAATAAGTTGGTGTTAAACATTAAAATATATTGACATTATGCAATACATTGATATTATGATAACAGATTAATATTAGTACATCAAACATGATTTTTTAAAGTAATCTGATGTAAATAAAATACTTTGATTTGGCAAGCATTAATTACTTGAGGGAAAGTGGAAAATTAAGTCAGTCATACTTATTCATATTATGTGGGACCGATGTACACAATAAATTCAAGTAAATTGAAAGAACTTTTTTTTTCAGTGTAGCCTTACTTGGCCATTTAAGGTTACTGTGTTGTTTCACTTTGGCTATCATAGCCAGCTGTTTGAACATGACCTAACATACAAATTCATGAATAGGAAAAAGACCCACGTGCAGCTGCTGTGTGTGGGTGAAAAAAAAAGGCATCACAACTCTGCAGCTCACTCACTTTAGCAGGAAGTAGTGAATTAATCTGGGAACGTTCAACACTAAACTCAAACTAATCACAGTGATTTGGAAATATCTTTACCAAAGTAGTTGAAAAGTTATCTTTTGTTCAAGGGTGCTTTGTCATAATGTTTTAGTCACATCTATTTAGTAATATGTTATATTTATATAGCGCCAAATCATTCAGACTTTGAAATCTGAATGTTTAAAAACATAATAATTCATTGTTAATGGATTAGAAAACAAGCTAATTCTTACTGTTCGTCGTGTTTTGAGAAAATGAAAGTGATTAAACACAACATAACAAACGTACACAGCACAATCTAAAAGTTGTGCCCTGGAAGCAATTGCCTTGATTTTATACTTTGAAGAAACAGATGTGGCATTAAAGCAGTGAATACTTGATGTTGTGTGTGTTTTGTCCTAAAATTGGTCAAACAATAAAAATAACTAAATTCAGTCTCTGACTAACAGAAACCTGAAGCTTCACCACCCTCGTCCACTACAGGTTCCCCCCGCAGCTTCTGAGCTGCAGACTAGATAGCTGCATGGATGGACAGACGGATGGAGGTCAGAGAATGGAGTCTGACAACAAATCAGTGATGAGAGCTCCCTCACTGCTCAGTTCCCAGCAGCCCACACTTCCCTCCCAGCCACAAAACACATCCTCTCAGCCTGCCATGCCCTTGACAGGCCAAAGCAGATGAGCAGGCATATCCAAGGGACAGGCTCCTCACTACTGTCCTTAAGACATTGTGATGAGGTTTTGGTGGAGGAAGGTTCTGGGATGACTTTGTAAAAGAATCTAAATGAGGTGTGAGTGAACGCTGTGCCTGTTCACTGCATCTTGAGTGGCTCATTTCTATCCATCATCTTGGACTTTTTGGTCTTTGGACAAGCAAGTTCGGCATTTCTGGTATTTTTTTTAACCAAATCAGAGCATAATGTTAGACTAGCTCCTTTATGAGAAATGTACAATAATGTTGTTTTTAAACATCTCATGTCAGTATCTCTGTTTCCTTTGATTGCACAGCTACAGACTGAAGAGAAACCAGTGCTCATTAACCCTCAGTACTTTACAATGGAGGCTCATGGTCTCAAAGGGCTAGTGGTTCACTAACGAGGGGTGGGGTGGCAAGGCACCGCTTTGTGGCGTTGTTAAGAAACAACGCCACAAAGCGGTCCCAGCCTTTCTAAGCACAAACTTAGTATAAACTTTGAATGTGCTTGTGGAAAAGCAAATGCAACGTTTATATAGCACCAAATCACAACAGCCGCTTCACTGTGCTTTATATTTTAAGGTGAAGATGCTTATAGTATAAATCAAACGCAACGAGCAAGCACTTGGCAACAGTGGGAAAGAAAAACTCCCATTTAACAGGAAGAACAGCCCAGCAGAAGCAGGCTAAGGGAGAGATGGCCATAACTCCTTCTGATATAGCATTTTGATGTCTAATCTCCTTTTATAGTTATCTTGTTTTTCTTGTTTATTTCATTTACTGTTAGTCTTACTGAATATCTGGCACAACAAACATGCACTGTAGGCTGGTTTTGACTGGCTGTGAAAATGTGTTTTCTGCACTCTCCTTTGTGAATTCAATTTAATGCTCGCATTATATAAAACTATAAATCTAGCTGACTTTTGTTACATAGGCATGATAAAAACAAGTTGATTAAAACGTTGTTCATTCAAATGCTCAATGAAGAGTACACACACACAGTCAGCTGTTAGATTACATCTTGTTTGACTGTGTTTTCATTTCCATCACCATCATCCGTTAGTTGTTGTGCTGGTGTTAGTCATGGTATTTAGCGGTTTTGCTTCTCCAAGGAATCACAACCTTGTACTGGGGATAACATCGCATATTGCCCTTGTATTACTTTAACGAGCTCCTGTCTCAGATATTGTGGGAACGTTGTCCCCTGGCTAGAGTGACACAAGCACTCTAACCCCTCCGCCTTCTTTGAAAGAAAAAAGCTGCTACCGGGACGCTTTAATTGGAATTTCATGTGGGCTAAACTGGGGGGAAACTGGTGTAAGTTAACATTTGGTAGACTTAATTGGTCTTTTTCTCTCCTTCCTCCTCGATCGGGCACTTGCTGGACTGGCGAAGCTTCCCCGCTAATCTCCCATTTACAATCAGTTCACTGGGACAGACAAAAAGTCCGCCTCTTGCTTTTCTTCTCTTCCTGTCTCAGACGAGCTCCTTTGTAGTCCGTAAATTGCCTGAATCCCCCAGCGATCCCCCGGTGGTGGAGAGAGCAAAAAGAAAGATGTCCTCATGTTGTTGACAACTGATTAGCGCTCCACCCCAGAAAGGAAAAAAAAAACCTTTAATCTGCTGCGCGTGGGCGCGCCTTAATTAAAGCTCCCGCGCACCAGTCAGTTAACGTGTTTGTGGATGTTGAGGCGGTTGCTCAGATGCTGGAGAAAAAAGAAAAAGTGCGGAGAAAAGGCCAACCTGCCTTTAGGTTATTTACTGAGCAGACGTTGTTCAGTCCTACAGCCCGTAGACCCTGTGTGTGTCAGTGCGCGCGCGCGTGTGACCACACGCATTGCGTTGGTAAAAGACACAAACTGCCTCTCACACAGATCCTACACTCTGCCTGATGTAACAGTATTCCGTTTGCTGGATGCTCGTGCACGCATGGAGAAGGCGCGCACCGAGGTCATCTTTCAAGTATTGGATCTGCGAGTCTGTCGTTTATCGGCACGTAGGACACAAAACACCTTTCTCCCACTCTTGAAACAGGAAATAAAGTGACACGTTTGAGCAGTGTTCCCTTTGTTTGAGAGGTGGCGCGTGACGCACAAATGCCACATGATTACAAAAACATGGACTTTATTCCTCTGACAGGATAAGTATTCGCGATTTGATGGAAAATTCAGCAACAGCGTGGTGCGTCAACTGAAGACCTCAAAATTGCGGAGATATTTTAGTTATTTCCTAATAATTCCTATAATAACTAAAAGATCATCTGGTTTAAGTGTTTGTGTTATCGGAGCCGCACACATCAGCACAGAGCCCTTTATACGGTCTGTTTGAGCGGACTGGCTAGATTTTCCTGCAGATGTCTGGTGCACACTGATGAAAAAGGTGAGCGGGGCATTCATCTGCTAATATTAGCCCTGCCAAGCTTCTGAGGGCCTGGCCGACCCGGGTGAGCGCTAATTGGCTGTTAATGAAATGAGCGCCATTTGGGAGCACGGATCGGCCTCTTGACAGAATGTGTGCAGGGATAATATTGTTCCAAAAGCCGTGCGGAGAATAACTTGAGCTCTATTAACGCGGAGGCCCAGATAAGGAGCTGCGGCCCGAGTGCTCCATTATCTCCTGTTCTGATGAGCGGCTCCGGATGACGGCGTGGCCCCCACCCCCACCGCTCCTTCTCCCGAGGCTGTTTAGCTGCTTAATGTAATTCGCTTTCAAGAGCCTCGTGTTATATCTGATCATTTGTGCCATTAAGCCAGAGTCAAGTGTAAATGCAGTATTATTAAGATCGTGTCTGTCAGTAAATGTTGAATAAAAGTGGCCGCAGAGCATACAGTACCCGCGCTCCAAAATACCAGTACCGTCTGCGCTCGTGCACGCGTGCCTCCCAGTTTACATTTGCTGGAAAATGTAACAAATAGAATTAATGAAAGATAAGAAGCAAATGAGACTTTTTCGCTGTTTTTATTTTTTAGGTTGTGCCGTTTTTCCACTATATTTCCAAATGTCGTTTGTTTTAGTTACTTCGTCTTTGAATATCACACACTTTGGTTGTCTCGCGGCCTTCTCTGTTTTCATTTACGGGTTTTTTCTTGCGGGCACGTGTGTGTTGTCTAAATGTGATATTTGCACCTTACAAAGTGTTTCAGAATAAACTTTGATCATATAATTGTTTTATTTTCAAATACCTTCAAAATGCAAACATGGCTCAGACATTCAGTTTCAATATAATTTAACTTATTTATTCACAGGAACAGTTTTTCAATGAAATAAACAACATGGCGATGCATTCCCCAGATGATTCACGTTATTATTATTATGATTATTATTATCGTTATTTACAGTTCCATCGTGGAGACAGGGGGTTTCTCTTTCAGTCTGTGGAAATGCAGAAAGAAATTCTATGTGGACCCAAAACATCGCGACAGTGTTGGGCGGATGTTGTCTGTTTTTTGTTCGCTGCAGCATTCCTGCTGAGACACTGACGGGAGCCGATTACCTCATTTCTTTTCAAAGATTCGGGTCCAGTTTTTTGAACTCCCTCACTTCCTTGTCAGACCTTAAAAACTGCCCGCTAAAAAGTCATAGCAGGAAACGAGCAATGGCTCAGCTCTGCAGCTCTCTGGAGGCTTCTGAAGCCGCCGAGAAGCCATTGTCATGCAGCTTCCTGATGTGCTTCTTCAGGTCGAAGTTGCGGCAGAAGCCTTTGCCACAAGTGGCGCAGGTGAAGGGCTTCTTGTCGTTGTGTGTGTGCATGTGGAAGGTCAGGTTGTAGATCTGGTGGAAGGCCTTATTGCAGATGGAGCACTTGTACTGTTTCTCCCCGCTGTGCGTCAGCTTGTGGTTCTTGTAGTTTCCTGCGAAATAAGAGTATATGAATTAAAACACAATGTCATTTTTATCAGTCTTTTCACTTTGTCTTCACAATTCTTCTGAGAAGGAGTTAAAAAAAGGATTCAAAGGGGGAAAGGTGTGACATTAGAATTTTTGCCACCCTTTTAACATCTGCTTATTTAACCCGTGGCCTTTTCGCAGCACGAAATCAAACGTTCATGTCTCGCTGATGTGTGAGTGTCAATAGAAACAACTCCAGGTCAAACGAAAAAAGTGCATCTGTGTGAAAACCAGTCGTCTGACCATAACCAGCTTTCCTTCCTCTAGTATAAAACGGCCTAAAACCAGTATTAGAAAATAGAAAAAGGGGATAAAAATGCACTCAATACCTCAGAAATATTGTAGATTTCACGGCTTCTAATATCAGAGAGCAGATGCGCTGATGAGCCCGTCAGAGCTGAGGAGAGTCAGCTTCAGGGGAACTTGGGTTAATTTAAAAAAAATCCGCCTGGTCTGAGTTAATCGTTTTTACCCTGAAATTACACAGCTAAACATTTCACTCCAATCTGGCCAAAGAAAATAATTTAATCAGGAGAATCTGAAAAATAAAACCGCTTGAACAAAATTTGAATATAAATTTTTCTGCGAAACATCTACACATTTAAAAAAAAAAAAAAAAAAAAAAAAGCAGAGAGGGAACGCGTTTTACAACTGCGATTTTTCTTTTTCCACCAGCAGTTCAGCTGGAGCCTCCTCCACCCCACAGCCTTCATTAATCGGCTTTTTGTGTGCCGAAGTCAAAAAGTTGTCAAACTTTGTCAAAATCAAGCGCAGCCGCAACTAAAGGAGGCCGGTTTCCAACTTTGCCGGGGTCTGACTAATGACCCGGGGAAAATGCGACAGTCTCGAAGGTAGAATTAGTCCGTGTAAAGTGACAAGTCTCATTTCCACCCACCGATTCGTGCTCATCGGTGAGCCCACAGTTATTTCCCCTTTGACTACTTCAAATATAAGCTTTTTCTGCTTTTACCGCAGACGTTATTTATTTCGGCAGCGCAGATGCCAAATGTTGAGGATGAGCGCCGATGTCGCCACACTAACTCCAGCGAGTCTGCATAAAGAGCTCTGCTCGGCTGCGAACTTCCGCAATATTGAGCGGGCAGAATAATCGGAATCTTCGTGCATAATGCTATAAAATTATTAGTGCATTTATGCTCCAAATCTCAAGTCCAGCTTAACAAAAACAATAAAATAAAATAAAATGGCATTTTTTCGTATTTATATTTTTCGTCAGTAGTCAAGTTGAGAACCCACAATTTCGTTGTATATGACAATAAATGATTATTTTATTCGATTCTAAACAATGTGCGCGAGATGTTAAACAGCATCCAGCACAATTAAAGCACAGAGTCCATCAGCCAGTGTAGCAATTATTTCAATCACGTCTCCTCTTAGTGAGGAAGTTCTCCACCGAGTTGTGGATTTCTAAAAGCTGACTGCTCAACCCAGCAAAAATAATGACTAGGCTGCACGGCAGCAGATTTCATGAAATAAATTCGTGGAATAATAACACGAGCTGAAGAGAAAGCTTTTTGTTCGTTTGCACATGAACACTCTGAATCACCGCAGTGTTGAAAATAGGAAACATCACATCAGGATACAATTTCCAGTCAGTAATATAATACAGCTGATTAAAGAGGACTCCAGCGCCCAGTATTTACCTTTCTGGTGGAAGCCTTTCCCGCAGAACTCGCACACAAATGGTTTATACCCTGCGTGGATCCGGACGTGAGTGTTGAGCGTCGAACTTCTGTTGAACGCTTTTCCACACTGGTTGCATTTGTGAGGCTTTTCCTTACAGGTCAAAATGAGAGAAAATAATTCAAACAAAGTCAAGTCAAAAAGCTGGAAAGGTCACAGTGAAACAGTGTCTCACCTGCGTGTGGATGATCTTGTGTCTGCACAGCGTGCTGGCCTGCCGGAATCCTTTACCGCACACCTTACATAGGAAGGGCCGGGCCCCCGTGTGCACCGGCATGTGTCTGGTAAGATTGTAATGCGCATTAAAAACCTGCAGACGACACAAAGGCATACAAAATATGAGTAAACATTATTCTAAAAAGACAAAAGACCTGCATTTTTAAAACAAGCGTCAGAAAAAGGAAGAAAAAAAAACTAACATCGGCCTCAAAAGTTCATTATTGAGTTTATATAGGTGTGTAGATGCTGGCGCATTTGTTCATGTTTTATATAAAATATAGAATATAAAATATTGAATATAATAACAATGTACAAAAATGCATTAAAACCGTACCTTTCCACACACTTCGCAGGTGAAATTTTTGGGTTTTCCGTCCGCACTGCCACTGCCGCTGAGTTTGCTGTGTGTCTTTATGCCGCTTTTCTCAGCTGTCAGGCCGTGGCTCTCTTTCACTATCTGGTCCAGCTGCCCTGGCAGATGTTCCTTGTGTGGGTATTGAGGTGTGGGCAGCTTGTCGGTGCCCACACCGGTCAGTTTGGCATTCTCCAGCAGCAAAAGTCTGTGGTGCGCCGACAGAGAGGCCTGGGCCTGCGGGCTGGAGAGCCAGTGGCCGGCCAGCAGCTCCGACTGCTGGTACGCAGAGTCCAGGTAATTGAAATAGTAGAGCGAGCCACTGCTGGGCACGGCCTGGTTCAGGACCTGAGGTTTTACCACCCTGCTCCCTGACGTCAGCAGCTGCTGCTTCAGGCTCGGATCCCCTTTGCCGCACAACCCGCAGTTTCCTTTGCACGGAGCAGCTGGCGAGCCGCACAAAGTTCCCCTAAAACTGGCTCTCCACAGCTCCGAATAGCTCATCAGCGCCTTGGCTTGGAGGTCGTAGCTGAAGGGCTGTAGCGGGATCATGCAGGGGATTGGGGAGCAGAGCCCTAGCAGTTTTTTCCCCTCTGAACGTTCCTCCGCGTTCCCTTTCGGCTCCGAGCTCTTGGACATGATCCAGTCGATGGAGAAAGCCAGCGTTTTGGGAGCCGCGGACGGCGCAGTCCTCCCGCAGGACACCACCGTGTCTAAAGAGGCTGAACTTGCCATTTTGTTGCCGCTGTAGTAGTTTCGCTTTGCAGCCGAACAGAACTTGGTGTGAGCAACTCCGTGTATAGTCCAGCTGCCCCGCGTCTTTTCACTCCCCTGAGCTCCCAGCAGAAAAGACAGGCGGACACATCAGTTTAATAAGCACCTTGCTGTCACAGTGTCACGCATTTGCATTCAAATGGCCCCCGCCTCGCAACAATAGCATCCAGGGGTGATGGATTAATGCTCATTAACTAGCACACACAAAATTAACAGACATTACAGGGCTCGTTAAGGAGAAGAAGAAGAGGAGGAGGAGGAAACAGAGGGCAAGAAATGTTGTAGCCGGAGCTCCTGGACACCGAGTTAAGCCAAAGTTACGTCTGTGTTGTACTTTACCTTCTTATTGTTCAGATGGGAGTGGAGAAACCAGCCGACTGCTCTCTGTCAGACCTTGGCAGCGCCCGCCCCTCATCAGTGCAGATCACTGTCTCTTGACATAATCGGGCACCCAAGCACCTAACTGGGTGACAGGGAGACAAATCTATAGAGGGGATGGCACGTAAATATGAAACCATTCCATCAGTAAAACTGCTGCACAATTGTGTTTTCATCATTAATCGCGCTTTGGAGGAGCTGAGTGAGTCTCCTGCTTTCATTTGGTTAACAACACAGTAATCTTTTTTTTTTCTCGGAGAGAGCTGTTAATCCTCGGAGATGGGATCCGTCTTTTTCCTCGCCGGCTTATAAACTTACTATTTGTATAAATTCGAGGACGTCCAATTTCCACCTGTTTAAGAGCACAGACTCCCTTTGGATCCTATTAAACGTTGTTCCTCCTTCCCCCTATTCAAAAGAAGCAATTTTCCAGAGCGATTCAGGGCTCAGCGCTGCGTGGGGGGGTGGTGGGGAGAACACAAGCTCTTTTACTTTTAGCTACTAAAGCACTGCGTGAACTGGTTTTGTGTTTTTTTTCTTCCTGAAATAGAGGGACGGATTAAAGACGGAGAGAGGAAAAAGAAAAGACTTAGCTTGGTCAGGGGTATACACGGACAAATGAAAAGAGAGGCCTTTTCTCTAAAGAGGCGTACAAGAAGTTTGCTGGAATCCACGGTGTTGTGTGGGAGTTACAATGGGCAGCAGAGTCTCATCTATCCGCTACAAGGGCTGTGTTGAATTTATGTGTTTGCAGGCCAATTTACCTGAGGGACTCCCAACAACTGAGTGGGAGAGAGGGGAGTTCATAAAACATGCGGAGGATCAAAAGAGTGTGCAATATGGGCGAAATGAATAGTCTTTTATTTATCACAGCGTTTGCTCAGTGCGCATGATGACGATGCTATAATGTATTTATTTAACTTGGCAGAACCTTTAAACTTACACAAGAAGAAGAAAGTGAAACGTTTAAGATAATAATGTTATTTCCGAGCCTAAAATGTGACATGATTGTCATATGAATGGGAAATCACCGGTAACACTTAATACCCTCAAGGTATTTAGAAAAGTAGTATAATTTGTATATAACTTCTTCGAAAAGTTACAACACACCTTTTGGTAACTGGCGTGCGTCTTTGAGAGCGCCAAAAAAACCTATTTAGGCTAGAATTTATTCTGCATTTATTCTGTGCAACACGTACAAATATATTTACTCTATAATGTAATTTTCTGTCACTTGGTATTCTTGTTCTAGTCTCCTGACATTTGAGTCAAAAAGTAGTTTTAGGTAATGAAGTCGCATCACGAAGCGCTGTTCAGGAACTTTAAACACATGGGTGTGATATATCGAAATTCCATGTTTTTATGGTGACATCCTCAGGCAGCATACAGCCTCTGGTAACTATAATAACAGTGCAAATTCTAAAGTAATACTTAACTAATGTTAGCAAATTTCCATTGCTTATTATTAACAAACCAGTGCCACTTTTTTCAAGCATGAACTGATACTCGATCATTTTAGCTTCATTTCAGACGCTTTCATTCTCATAAAAACAGAAAGCTATTTTTATTCATCAAACTGACATCGACTCATTACAGCATCATCAAATCTTGCATCTCTAAATGAAGCACAACTTATAGGATTTGTCCTCTGTTTGTAAGTGTGAGCAGGCCTTCATTTAAAGAATTGTAAAAACTGATCCGGACACTTAAATCAAGACTTTTACACTGGACGATACAGTTAATTTTGAATTAAGAGAGCATTTATGTTGTACAGAAAAATTCTGTATCATTAGGTTGAAATGTATTTTGGATTTGCCATCTTCTAAAGAATCTGCTGTTTTGTGTTTTCACTGAGGCCTTTAAACCTTCAAACAGAGTCACAACATCAATACGCACATATTTTTATTATTGTCGGGTCTGTACGAATATGAAGCACCTTGAGGCAATTGTTGTTGTGATATAAATAACATTTAACAGAATTTGTTTTATGTTAATGGCTTCCATAAGATATTAGTGGCTGATGTTGACCACTTTTTATAACCCATTATAGAAAGTCTGAATGCCAAAAACCCATGTGCTTATTGCAAAACATATCTATCGCTATCGCTATACTGAAATATGTGCGATAAAATGTTGCACTAAGTTTTTATCTGAAATGTGTCTCTATTTTGTGTTGTAAAGCTCTTTAGAACACTAAATACTCAGGGAGGGCTGCTTTATTTTGTAGTAGTTGTTTAATGAAAGTTTTATAAAAGACAATGATAAAAATGTAATTTAGCTCATTAAATTTAGGTTTTGTGTTTTGTGTATTTCTTTTTAATCAATGATAATTAAGGTTGATGATAAATGATAATTGGGTGTAGAAGATAATAATTTACCTCAGTCACCACACACTTCATGCTATATTTACCCCAGGACATTCAATTCAATTCAGTTTTATTTATATAGTGCAAAGTCCCAACCTCAAGGAACTTAATGCTGTAAGGCATATGGTAGGGATGCTTTTTAAGGTTGTTAACAGGGAAGCTATTGTTAGGATAGGAACATTTGTATTATTCTGTTTAATTTTACAAGTCCACCTCACATGGAAGGATTATTGCTTGTTGTTTCTATGCTACTCATAAGGTAGAATACTCTAAATTGAGGTATTATTTCTGGTTCACTGATACACTGATCCTATTGCTGTAACCAGCCTCACCCGTTCACTTCTAACCACAGTTAGCTCAGGCATTGATTTAAGGGACTCTTGCTTCTTGCCGGAAGGTATGCAAGGGCTGGATGTGGCAAAGCTTAGCATCACAGTGTTGGGATTTTTAACTGTTTTTCCTGTCTTCATCCCTCCACAATTCCTGGGGTAATTGTAACCATCTACATTTATGCACATTATTTTTCAATGTAAATGCAGACATACACATTTGCAGGACCATAAATCATGCTGCACAAATTCTTCAGTGACTGATTGATCGATTTCAGTACAATTATATGCACATGAATTTCTTTACTAGTACGCTGACTTGCAGTGTTGAAGTAACACAAGTGCTGACATTTTCAGTGTATATTCTGTCATAATTGATCTTTAAAAAAGTTCAGGAATAAACATATAATTATTAGTTATTAACATCAGACTTGCTTCAACAGTGTGTCTTTTATCCTGTCTTCCATCATTCACCCCCAACCGGCCACAGCAGATGGCCCCGCCCCTCCCTGAGCCTGGTTCAGCTGGAGGTTTCTTCCTGTTAAAAGGGAGTTTTTCCTTCCCACTGTCACCAAGTGCTTGCTCATAGGGGGTCTTTTCTGTACTATTCTAGGGTCTCTACCTTACAGTATAAAGCCTCCTTGAAGCAACTGTTGTTATGTTTTGTGCTATATTAATAAAACTGAATTGAATTAATCATTGTGATTGTGTAATTATGACATTAATGTAAACAAATAACTACAAAATAAAGGTCAGTTTTCAACACACAGTGTAACATTATATGTAGATGGTATATTAGTAAACACTTATCGCATTGCCAGATACCAGTGCAGCATTCAGTACTGTCAACTCATATTTTATTACAGAGATCAGAACGGAATCTGGATGGACAGATGTATGGATAGATTAGAACATGTCCGTCCATCCGTCCGTCTTCTTCCACTTATCTGGGGCTGAGTCGCAAGGGTAGGAGCCTAAGCAAAGTAGTCCAGACCTCCCTCTCCCTGGTCTCCCCCAGCTTGTCAGGGGGAACATCAAGGTGTTCCCAGGCCAGCCGAAAGACAGAATCTCTCCAGCATGTCTTGGGTCGGCCTTGAGCCTCCTCCCAGTAGGACATGTCCAGAACACCAGGAGGCACCCAGACACTTCGCTTTTACACCTAGCTGTCTCTTTACCACGACGGACTGGTACAGCGTCCGCATCACTGCAGATGCAGCACCAATCTGTCTGTCGATCTCCCGCTCCCTTCTCCCATCACTTGTGAACAAGACCCAGAGATACTTAAACCCCTCCACTTGGGTCAGGAACTTGTCCGGGCTGAGGACCACAGCCTCAGACTTGGAGATGTTGATTCTCATTCCTACTGCTTCACAATGCAAACTGTTCCACTGCAAGCTGGAGGCCATCTCCTTATGAAGCCAACAGAACCTCATCATTTGCAAAAAGCAGAGATGAAATTCTGAGACCACCGAAGTGAAAGGAGAATCTGTGATAAAGGGCAGCCTTGGCAGAGTCCATCAGAGTCCCATTTATTGCCAGCTATGTGGACCAAGCTCTTGCATCGGTTGTACAAGGATCAAACGGCCCATAGCAATGGGCCTTACACTCCATACTCCCGAAGAACCTCCTACAGGACACGGCAAAGGACACGGTCGAATGACTTCTCCAAGTCCACAAAACACATGTAGACTGATTGTTCAAACTCCAAATTCACCCTCAAGTATCCTTGAGAGGATAAAGAGCTGGTCCAGTGTTCCACGGCTAGGAAAAAGACCCCACATTGTTCACCCTGTACCGAGATTGGACTAACGGATGGACTCTCCATTCCAGCATCCTGACATAGACTTTCCCAAGGAGGTTGAGGAGTGTGATCCCCTCTAGTTGGAACACACCCTCCGGTTCCCCTTCTTAAAGATGGGAACCACCAATCCAAGGTACCGCCCCCGATCTGTCACCTGAGCTGTGACAACCAAGACAGTCCTACAACATTCAGAGCCTTCAAGAACTCAGGGAGGACCTCATCCACCCAGGGGCTCTGCCACCATAACACTCCACAGAATAGCTGCCTCAGTGACCTCTCCCCCAGAGATAGGTGATTGGCCCCCCTCGTCCCCAGACTCTGCTTCCTCCTTGGAAGATGCGGGATTAAGGAGGTCCTTGAAGTATTCCTTTCTGCCGCCCGACAATGTTCTCAGTCGAAGTCACAATACAGGTAGAGCACCGCTTTGTACCTGGCTTGGGATTCCTAGAATATTTAAAGTTATAACAGGGAGTCATGTACTTTTGACTTGAGGCTTTCTTTTGCTGAGGACCCACAGCATCCAGAGTCATATGCATGATTAATATCTGTGATAGTAGAATTTAGGTGCCAGCTCTGCACTGTGTTGGCACATGGCGTTGAAGAAGATAACTGTAGAGGACTTGTATCATTTAATTTAGTTACAGAACTTTCACAAAGACTTTTACTGTACGGAAACATATTCCCCACTGCTGTATAATCCATTGTTGCAAATTTAAATGTTGCTTAAAAGTTACCAGACAAAAGGTTTTCAGGGAATATTATAAAATTTTTAGTTACTATGCCAGACCTAAGAACAAGATCAGAGTGAGATTAAAGTGGTGGGTGGACTCTTTGGAGCGATGCCAGTTGAGGCTTTCCACCATCTCTGGTAGTTAAATAATGATAAAAACAAGATTTTAGTTTTATAATTTCAGGTACTTACCCCTACACTTAATAATTATGAAAAATATTAAAGACATTTTTATTTAGTTGTCTTTTGATTATAATTTATGTTTCAAATTACATTCATTTTATTTTATTCATAGACAGAAATATTGTTTCCATTAAAATATGACTTAAAACATATTCTGTACTGTTAAATATATTTTTACCATTTTAGTCTACTTGATTATAGAAAGCAATATAATTTATAAAAACTATGTAAATGTTACTTAAATCACACAGCATACAATGTGCCATAGAGCTGTTTATTTTGACATTTCACAGTTATAGCAGGCAACCCCCCCCAACCACCAATTACTGTTGTCATTCCAATCTGCCCCCCCCCCCCCCCAAAAAAAAACAAAAAACAAAACGAAACGAAACAAAACAAAACAAAACAGGGGAGCATTCAAATCCAGCACTCTGTACAAAGGAACTTTCAGTGTCATATTGTCAGATTTAAGAGGAAAATGTTCTAACATGCCCTTTATGAGATAATGAAACCTTAGTTACACACCAGGTGCCTTAGTTAACATACTCAAATATGTTTTAGAATGACAACTTCCCAAAACGAATAATAGATGAAATGAAGTTAGTTTGTCTAGATGTGTGAAAGGGTACAGGTATGTTAACATCACTAGTAAAAAATAGTTTTTAGTGTTTGAAAATTCTGAAAATCTCTTTGCTTGGGCAGTGGGACTTCATTTAAAGGCAAGCCTCTGTGTGTGAGAAAAGGGTTCAGTGAACCCAGTATTCTTGCTGGAAATCAGTCATTTGCATGGAGAACTGAGTAGGTGGAATTGAACAGAAATGGCACTAAACTAGAGCAACCATAGAAACCACCCAGTGATCACTGCAGCTGTCCTCCATTTAATTTAAAAGATAGAATGAGAATTCTTTGTTGTTGTTTTTTTGTTTTACTTATTTAGAAAGCTTGACACCCCCCCCAATATACCATTTGAGTTATTGGGAAATTAATATCACTACTCTATAAATGCATTCCTCTATTGGGTAACCTGCATTTTAAAGCATACAATTTTAAACAGTGTCACTGAATTAAAATCATGGCAAGTAGTTCCTCACATTTCTTAGACTGCAGTTAAGTTTCACATCTCATCTCAGTGCTTTGGTGCTCTGAAAAGAATAATTTTATTTCAACACTAAAGCATCTTTTGTGCACTTAGCGGTCAAATAAAAACAAGAGACTATGTGTCTAAGGAACCATGTTTTTGAGCACAAAGAGTGACAACCATATAAGGAAAGCTGGAATTTGCATGTGCTTGAGATACACAGCCTTTGCATGCTGGAAAGAGATCTAGTGGCAATGGAGAAGAGAACACAGTATAACAATATCTTTGTTCACAGGTGTCAGCGTGACAGTAATAAAAGGTTCTGTTTCAAATGGTTCGATTGTGCCTTCGTCCTTAACCTCATCTGTTGAAATGAATGTGAAGAATTGGTCATCTGTGCAGCTGCTAAAAGTTCCTCTGCATTGTTGGGGATTCCGTCTGGCAAACAATAAACTGTCTAAACCAGGGGCCAGCAACCTTTAAGACCCAGTTTCCACGGAAAAGAAAACACTGGGAGCCGCAAATACTTTTGGACATCTAAAATGAACATAACACTGTATATATTGTTTTTTACCTTTATGCTTTGTATAAACAACTATAAAGTGTTGCTTATTAAATCCATGAAGTGCTACAAAGAAAATGAAATTTTATTTAAGTAATGAACACATTTTGAAATCTTAAAAAATTACAAAAAAGAAAGACATCCAGTTGAAGGTCTCTTTTAAATGAATTAAAAAGCTTAACTTAAATTCTCCATGTAGCAAACAAAAACTGAGCCGTCATCCTTATTGGCCTGCAGTACCTCTGCAGAAGAGGTGGACGCACCTGAGTGTCATCCGCAATCACGCCTCTCCACCTTAAAGTCTGTGCCCTCTCTGCTGTTGTGTTATGTGTCAGGCTCTATGCTGGAAAGCTAAAGCCAGCTGCTTGCGTACAGCAACCGTGTGTGAAAAGTGGTCAATAAAGAGAAGCTGAAAACCATGTTCATGCAAACACCGTCGGGTCTGCCGTGATATGTTTACAATAGGACTTTTGCTCCTGAAACTCTGCACACAGCGTCTGCAGACCGGGGCTGTACGAAGTCACTTTCATCTTTACGCAGGACTGTAAGCTGTCATCTGTGAGGCGTGAGCGGTGTTTGTTTTTAACATAGTTCATGGTGGGAAATAGCTGCTCAAATACGTATGTGGATCCAAAGATCGACAATCCACAAATTAGGCATACTGGTAGGCCGCTCTCGTCAGAAGTAAACGCAAATAAATCTGCCCAGGGATCATTAAATGTTCTATTTTCTTCAGATATTTTTCTTTTCTTACATTTCTCCATACTTGGCCTACCTGTGGTTGCTGTCTCAATAAAAGCACGGTGTTTCGGCAGCTATACCAGCTTCCGTGAGTGTGGCTCTTATTTTGAGTGACGAAAAATAATAAAATATCTTTTTATTTTTATATTTCAAGATCATGATAATCTTCCAATTTAGAAGTACAAGTTAAAAAAGAACTAACACAAATAAAATACACTTCAGCTAAATACTTTTACAATTTATTTTCTCAAACCACGGAGCCGCAGTGTAAAGCCTAAAGAGCCGCAGGTTCCCGACCCCTGGTCTAAACAAACAATGATTTGCAGTATTTCTGCAAAGTCAGGCAAGCCATCAGTAGAGCCATATACCAGGAGCATGCTGAAACTGTAACTGATGCCCTGAAATCCAGCCTTGTTTGTCAGTTGAACTATGTTACTCTTCAGGAAATTTCTGTGATAGAAATGCTTGTCCGTTTTAATTTACAACCTCTCGTGGTACTCTTGACATCTTCAATGAAGAGATAGCAGCAGCAGCAGCAGGTTTTTTGAAATTTAAACCATGGAGAGTCTATGCATTCATACACTTGTGGGTTTTTTTTCCAAAGACATTAAAATGTTATGGAAGCAGCTAGTCTGTCTTACCATCTTCTTAAAGAAATGGTGCTTAGCTTCAAACCTCATTGCCCATAAAGACACAAGTGGACCAAATTCTTCGGTGAGCAGACGATAATGCTCCTCAAAATAAACAAAAAAAAAAATGTTTTGGAATCAACCTCCCTTCTGGAAAAACACTGGTAAATCTATGTGTGTGCTCAGCAATCAGACGGCCTAAGTGACCAATGCTCTCATCTGTGTGGGTAGGTGAGACAACTGTAACAACATCTCAGCAACAGCGGAAAGGCTAGCAGTATAGTTTATTTATCCTGTCTTTTATGGGAAATGTTTGATGATTCTGTTTAGAGAGAAAGACTTTCTGTTTCAAGATCTAAACTCAGCATCTAAACACAGGTACAGTCTCCTTAAGTAAATCATGTAGTACATCAGGTGGGTATCCTGTTGTGACATGAAATGACTCAGCCTTTGAGTAATTGTGCAATACCTTTTAACTCTGTGGCTCTGGGCATGACTAGCCAATGCTGCTACAGTATTGAGCAGGTGTTGCTGTCTTGTTCTGGCGGGGAATGCTCCTCAGAACAACGAGCTAAAATATTAAGCCATATTTTTATTTCATTATGTACTGAAAAAAAGAACCAGACTATAAACACATACTTCCATTTCTTTTTGCTTCACTAAGATTAGTGCGCCCCAGGGCAGCTGTGGCTACAATGTAGCTTGCCATCGCCAGTGTGTGAATGTGTATGTGAATGGGTGAATGACTGAATGTAGTGTGAAGCGCTTTGGGGTCCTTAGGGACTAGAAAAGCGCTATACAAATGCAGGCCATTTACCATTTCAGCTCTGGAGTGGGATCACTTTTTCTTACATTATATTATATTACACTCCACTGGCAACCACATCCATGTCAAACAGCAGTGTGAGGCAAGTGGGAGGCAATACACAGCACTGAGGGAGATCACAACAACAAACAGAGGGGAGATGACACATAAACACACACGAGGGCAAATTAAGCAACGATCCACAGGTGGGAACACAGCTGAACGTAATCTAACAAAACTGAACACGCTGCACACAAGTATAGAGGTATAACAGGAAGTATGCGAAACACAGACTGAGACGCAGACTGACTAAATACAGACAACAGGGAGCAAGAGAAACACACAGAGACATGACTGGGGGACAGGCGAATAAACATGGAGAGAGAGACAAGACTCAACCTCAGACTGTTAAATCAACCAAAACCAAAAACACTGGGTACAAAACCCAGGACCGTGACCATTCGGGGTCTGACCTGATACCCCACCTCTCAGCTATAGTCAATAGACTACAAGCTTTCCATGCCAGCCAACTGTTACCTAGTAGGGTTGACAAACTGATGATGACTGATGGCAAGCAGAGAAATGAAAATGATGGTCAAAAAGCGATGCAATCCTGGCTCCAAACGGGAAGAATCAGAATGAGAAGCACAGTGAATATTTTGACCAGCACAGCAGAAACTGAAGCCAACTAAAGCGAACTCAGCACAAGTGCTAGCAGCGACTTTAGCAGTAGCAGTGAAACTTCTATGGCACATGACAGCAGCAAACAATGCAAAACAATGAGTTACATCAACTTTGGGTTCCTTTGGAGGGGGAGCGAGGATGAGCCCAGGTTGCAGTGTGTAATATGTGTTGATGTTCTCAGTAATCACTGTATGAAACAATCACATGTCAGACAGTACCTTCCAACCAAGCACACAGTGCTGAGAGACAAACCAGTTGACTTTTTTCTGAGACAATGAAAGGAACTAAAGGAGTCGATGCCAGCAATTTAGTTTTGTGCTACACCCATAGTCAAAGCACAAGAAGCTTCATAACCCCACATCATATGATTGTTGGGTTTTTCTCTGTATGTATTATTGTACGATCTACTGTACAATATGAAGCGCCTTGAGGCGACTGCTGTTGTGATTTGGTGCTATATAAACAAAACTGAATTGAATTGTGTCGGCAAACAGCTATCTACTATTAGACAAACAGTTAACATGCATCATGACAAAGCTGACCTTCCAACAACACAGTGTCTGCATTTCGTTGCCTTGTACTTGACATGTGCAATGACAATGAAGTTGAATTGATTCTATTCTATTCTAAATTGTGGTGAATAGGAGCCATGGCAGATGATGTTAAAAACACACCGATCGAGTGCATTAAAAGTAGTTGCTATTTTTCGCTTCAGCTCGATGAGATACAGATGTTTCAAATATTGCCAGTTTGCTTTTTTGCATTAGATATAAACATCAACAAAGTAGGACAAAGCAAGATTTAGTTGTCTTTCATGTTGACAACCTGCATTATCCCAGGCCTTTTGACATACAATTGTCATATGAAGTGAATGACAACGCTCTCTTTGTGGTCCCATATTGCTTTCTCTGGTGAGCATCATAGTACCGTATGCTACTGTCATTTGTAAGAGTTTGTTACGTTAAATTACACTGAAATGAGATGCATAATAAATGCTGTTACTGTAACCTGTATGTTTGTAGTTATTTTCATAATATAGGATAGATCACAGCCATTTGTCTGTGAAGGTTCTCAGTCATCCAGGTCATCGTAGTCAAAGGAGCTTGCAAAGAAAAGCGTCTGGACTTCTTTAAGTTGCTTGAAGACGTTTCACCTCTCAACCGAGAAGCTTCTTCAGTTCATATTACTCTAAACAGTGTGAATAACCCGCAGTGTTAAATATTTTTGCACATTTTGTTGTTATTTTTGACACTAAACTGAGTAGAATTAACACTAAAAAGTTAACACTGGCCATAGAGTAAATTTTACTCTAATTTTGAGTGGGACCAAGTGTTATCTGAAACAGAGTTAAAATCAACTCTCTAAGTGTAAAATTGACACTCTGTTTTTTACTGTGTACTCCAGCTTCCTTCTACCGTCCGAAGACATGCAGCTTGTGGGGATAGGTTAATTGATTAATCCAAATTGCCCATAGGTGTGAATGAAGGAGTGAATGTGAGCGCGAATGGTTGTCTGTCCCTGTGTGTTAGCCCTGCGACAGACTGGCGACCTGTCCAGGATGTACCCCGCCTCTCGCCCTATGACAGCTGGGATAGGCTCCAGCGCCCCCCGCGAACCTGGAAAGGATAAGCGGAAGTGAATGGATGGATGGATGAATGGACTCTTTTAATTTCATTTACACAAATGTTTCAAAGTACCAATAACCACTACAGTACAAAGTTAAATGAATGCAAATGAAAATTTAAAATACCAAATACTCCAGAATTGTGGTGCAGATTTTAATGATTTCCTCTATTAGTATTTTGCTGTGTCACAGTCACTGTGAGCCTCAAATACGTTTTACGGCTGCATGCAGATTTTCAAAAATAGTGTTGCTTAAAAATGACAGTAAAAGCTACACTGTAAGAAATGTACGTAAAAATTACCCTAAATAACTGTAAAATTGCAACGATAAATTACCATTAAATCAAAGAGAGTAAATGATTGTAATATCTATATTAAATTTCTCTATATTGACAAATGGTGATTTTATTTTAACCCTGCAAATATGTTGAAAATATATTAATTTACAGTAATATGGCACAGTTTCTTCGAAAACAACAGGAAAAATCGGTAACATTATCTACAATTAGTCACCCTTCAATTTACATAATAATTATGTATGAATGACAATCTTTGCTGCTTTTTTCATTTGAATTTACAGTTTACAACTGTATGTTAATTACTCAAAACCGTGCTTTTAATTGGTTTGGGTAAAACATTGTTAGAATTATTGTGAAAATTACGGTGAATTTTTTTTTATATTAAAGAGTTCAGACTGTTTGATAAAACAGTATATCTTAACAGTAAATATGAGCAATTACCAAAAAATAAGTTCTACAGTCTCACCAAGTAAGATGGCTATTTACAATGAAAAAAATATTTTGTGGCAAAAGGCCATTTTCTATTGTAGAACCAATTACCCTATAAATAACACCGTCTGTGTGCTTTTACAGTGTTTTTTTAATCCTTTAATGCACATCATGAGTCACAAGTGATTGTGTTTTAATCTTCCTTATCATTGCAAAAAAATTACATTCAAATTTAGAATCTCAGGGATTCATCAGTTAACTTGGTTTGATCATTAAACATAATTTTCTTATTAGTTAATTGCTTACTCCTCTCCTCGAACTTCCACCATTCATGTCTATCCATTTATGACCACTGTGTACCCATCTTCTGATGACTACTTCCAGAAGGATGATGCACCATAATCACGAAACTGTGATCATGTTAAACTGGGTTCTCAAACATCACAATGACTTCACTGAACTGCACCAACCACCACATTCACCAGATCCCAAACCAAGGGCACCTTTGGGATGTGGTGGAACAGGAGATTTAAATCATGGCTGTACCACTGTTCAATCTGTTTGAGTGTGATACCACTTGCTGAAATTAAAATTAATTGATAAAAATGAAATACCAAAAAAATAATGAAATGATGTTAATAAAATAATTGGTGTACCTTGCAAGGTCAAGAGCAGTCAAAGAATGTATTATAAAAGCTGTAACAATCAGTTTCTTTAAAAATTCTCATTTATATGCACGTTTTGGAGACATTGCATCACGTGTCTAAACCGTTACCTCTATATTAAAAGAAAAGAAAAAAAACTTAGCCAAGGAGGATACTATCCGATTATTGAGTGATGGCGTGACGAATCCTACTTCCGGGGCTAAAGTAGTCTGCATTTAATATGGCTTTTGTGTTGTTAACATTAATGCTTTGTGTTTTCTTCTATTTAATCTCAAAAAGCTCCTAAAAAAAAGTTAGTGATCACCGTTGACCTCCCTCGGCTTTTATTACCGCTAATCATTTATTTAAGCTCAGTTTTTAAAACCTTAGGCTGTAACTACAGCCCAGCCCATGCAGCAGTATATGAATGACTAACCTTGTATTGTGGATGGATTATCTCAGTTGTTCTCCTGGCTGAAGTTTGGTCCTTTTACAGCATCCTGCCATGCGATTACATTTGTTCCTGACCACCGAGAACACTCATGTTAACTTTTATCGAGTGGAAAAAAAGTTAGCTTGTTTATATTATGCTAACATAGCTGTGTCGCTAGCAGTCACGTAGCACATCATTATATACCAGCTAGCCCAACTTCAGTAAACCTACAAACGTCACTGCTGTTTAGTTTTCTGTCTTCATTTATGTTGGAAGTGATAACAGAGCTGTACGTTTTAATTTGTTTCCAAAACCCCGCAGTCAGGACATGCTATATTGTATTTAGATAGAAGCTAGCGAGCTAACTTCCTGCTAACTTCTAACTCCGTTAAATGTCATAAATTCCGTTTTTATGGATGCCTGGATGTTAAACTCAATTGTTACACCTGGTAGAGCAGAACGCTGATCATTTTATTAAAGATGAAAGACTTTAGACAGTTTTTCAACTCTCAGTAATGCCATAGTGATCGTTTGATATATGGACCTGCAGCGGAGTTTAGACCCAGACATGGCTTGTGACGTCAGACTGAACAATCGGATTATTGTCACAGAGAGATAGCTGTCTGACTGTGAGGTACTGCAACAGCAGAGGGCACCCATACTCCTTGGCGGCGTGTAGTCCGCCAAACCAACGAAGAAGAAAGCGCCACTTCTAACGTCCAGACTGACTCAGCTCAACAAGGGAGTGCCAGCAGCACCCTGCACTGAACCAACAACCTTCAATTTCAATGCAAGTATTAGACATGAAATGGGGCTGTGTGATATGACCAAAATCTCATATCCCGATATAAGAATTCTATCATCCCAATAACGATACAAAAATCACAACAATGTAACATTTTCTGTAAATTCTGTGAATCTCGGGCAGCTCGACTTGCGGGAAGTGTTTCCAGCTAGGGCTGGGCCATATTATACCGTTCACGGTAATACCGGTATAATGTTAGGCAACGATAGGAAAATGAAATATCGCGATAGAATGGGAGTAAAACGCGCATGTGCAGTGCCTTTGTTTTCATACGCACATGGCCGATTGTTGAGTGAAACAGATGAACCAGAATTGGTTTGTAAAAATGGTGCAACTTCCGTGATGTGGGACTGGTTTGGTGTTTGTCCGTCAGATACACAACAAAGCACATTTTTTTGCAGAACATGCAAGCGGCCGTTGTTATTGTCATATTTGTCGGACTAAGATGCTCTTAAATCTGGGAGTAATCTGGGTCCTAAACTCCGTATGCTTCAGGTCAAACAACACTGCAGCATCACTTAGAGTTAAAAACTGTCTAAATTCTTTCATCTTTAATAAAACGATCAGCATTGCTGCTTTACCAGGTGTAACTATAAAGTTTAACTTCCAGGCATCCATGAAAACAAAAGTTATTACATTTAACGGAGTTAGAAGTTAGCAGGAAGCTAGCGGAAGTTAGCTCGCTAGTTTCGCTAGTTACCTAAGCATGATATTGCATGTTCTGACTGAGAGATTTTTGAAAAAAAATCAAACGTACAGCTCTGCTATCACTTCCAACATAAATGAAGACAGGAAACTAAACAGCACTGACGTTTGTAGGGTTACTGAAGTTGGGCTAGCTGGTATATAATGATGTGCTACGTGATCGCTAGCGACACAGCTATGTTAGCATAACATAAACAGTGAAGCTGGAGGACCAACACTAACACTTTTCCACTTATAAAAGTTAACGTGAAGGTTCTTCATGGTTAGAGACAAATGCAATCGCATGGCAGGATGCTGTAAACGGACCAAACTTAAGTCAGGAGAACAACTGAGATAATCCATCCACAATACGAGGTTAGTCATTAATATACTGCAGCAACATGGGAATAGAGCAGCTGCCAGAGAATTCAACATTAATGAATCAATGGTACAGAAGTGGAGGAAGCAAGAAGAATGAGTTTAATAAAGTTTGATTTATCGGACTGCTTTGTTTCGCTTAATGTGCCTTATAATCCTGTGCACCTTATGGTCCGAAAAATACGTACTGCACACTGCAGTTTAATGTTGCAAAGCACCTCTTTTTAACTTCAGTGGATATTATACATGGTTATGCTCAGGATATGTCAGCCCATTTCTACTGGAAATGCCTTTTGGTTAAACTTTCAGCAAGGAATTTGCATTTGCACTGTTACATTTTTATAAAGCTTTAATGTACATAAAAACCAGCTTCTTGTTTAAGTGAAAATAAATGGAAGGTTGTCTTTTTGCGCTAGTAATGTTGTGGAGTTGTATTTTGTCTCGCATCAATTATATCGTCGGTTATATCGTTATCGCAAATTTTCAAATATATATCGTGATAAATATTTTTGGCCATATCGCCCTGCTCTATTTCCAGCTGCGCGTCATGTAGCTGGAGTCGAGTGTTTTAACCGATGCATGAAACGATACTGTTATGTGACGGCTGCGTGCAGGCAGGAGTGGTGATATGAAGGACCCAAAATGCAGACTCACGGAAACGAAATGTGAACTCAAATACAGCTTTAATGCTGAACTCAAAAGGGTAACAAAACTAAGACTCCAAGGTAAACTTACGCAAACAAAACACACAACAAGATAAGGGTAGATCACGACACGGACACAGAGAAACACAGGGCTTAAATACAAAGAGGAAGCAATCAGGGAATAGGTAACAGGAGGGAAACACAGCTGGGGCAAATCAGGCCCAGGCTGTGTCCCAATTCAGGGTCTGCACGCTTGAAGTATGCATTTTAAGTGCGGTTACGTCACCGCCACGCGACGACGGCTGTCCCAATTCGAAGTGTGCTTCAAATGCATACTCCAAATGCGCCGTCGATTTCCCCAAATATCAAGCGTGGTCCGGTGCACGCTTCGTGGTCCCATATATCCCACAATTCATAGCGCGGCGGTGGGTGTGGATAATTTTGCCGCAAAATACGGCAGAAGGGAGCGGCCAAAGAGGTTGTTTTTTTTTCCCAAACTTTATTGAAATCATAAAGCGAACAGTCATTCATTCCAGTTCAGTTTGTACAGTAGACATACAAGGCAAATAAGAGTAACAATATACAGTACAATGAAATAAGAAGGATAAATAAATAAAGGATAAAAAAGAAAAAAAGGGGGGAATGTGACAGACTTCATAACAACTTTGTACTTGAAAGTTGTGACAGCTCATTCGTTAAACATTTCTGAATGAATATCAATCAATGATATACCTTTTTTACTGGAAGTTAATTTAAGAGAGTTTAAGTAATATTCAATTTCAATCAAAAACAAATTAAATGATGGGGTTGAGTTTTGAAATTTACATTTATGTATGTGGAATTTCCCTAATAAGATGGAGCGGCCGAAGAGTGAACTGTCAAAAGTACTGAATATGACGTCACTTATTTATGTGCGAATGTGTAATAATTAAAGTCAGTCATATATCCACAAACACAACAAGCTGAAAGTCAGTGATATATGTATGTGTGTGTGTGTGTGTGTGTGTGTGTGTGTGTGTGTGTGTGTGTGTGTATGTATGTGTGTATATATATATATATATATATATATATATATATATATATATATATCATAATAATCTGACAATACTATAATATTGGCCATATTATATTTACATTGCCACAGTGAGTTGACTTTAGTCTCATGAACAACATTAACTAATTGTTACTTACTAACTAATCTTAAATGACTGTTCAGCACAGAAATGAAGCCCAACAATCATGTTTTACAGTCCCGTGGTCTCAGCCTCAGATACTCAACTAATCAAAGTGATGTCATGACAAAAATGAATGACCAACAAAACATTTTTCTCCTTCATTTCTGTCAAACAAAGCTGTATGTAACGTGTCTCGCGGTTCGTATCATGGTTGCTAGGCAACCTGATCAGCGCGACGAAGCGTATACCGTCCCATTTCACAAGCCTCTCACTTCCGCACTTCTCGTACTTATAGTACGCACCGTACGTAGTACGCGTAGTGCGCGTACTTCAAGCGTGCAGTCTCTTAATTGGGACACAGCCCCAGTCTCTAGTCAAAATGCCCGGGCCGATTTTTGTCCCAGTCCAGCCCCGCAGGTTAACCCTCTCAAGGCAGGCGTTGTCGATTTGCAACAGTTAAAAACTAACAACCTGATTACTCTACATACATATTTTATGAGTTTGTTTTACTCAGAAGTACCACTGCAGGACTTGGTTGTGCATTAGCAACAAAAAGTTAAATTTGAGGCTGAGAGAGTTAATACTGGCAGTGTCAATGCTGAGTAAACACTGACAGAGCACTGATTGTATCTCTTGTACTTTATCAATGCAGTATCTAAAAACTTTGCACCGTAGTGGTTAAAATCTCATTCTAATAAGAGTTAAAAGCGCATTCAGTTATTATGTTTATAGGGTTATTGAATTATGGTTAACCATTGGTAGAATTTTTTTTAAACATTACATGTGCCACCCTTCTCCAAATCTGTGCCCCTACCTGCCCCCCCCCCAAAAAAAATTTTTTTTCTAGACACGCCACTGCCTTGTGAATGTTTTCAGTCAGTACTATATCGTGTTATATATATATCGGGTATCGTGTTTTGGTACCCAGCCCTACTTGCGTTTCAATTCAATTGCAATTTTCATGTCAACAATACAATTCAATATCCCAATGCATCACGCTAAATTCATTTCAGTTTGTTTGTTTTCATCAACAAATAAAGCAGGTTACATATACAGGGAGTGCAGAATTATTAGGCAAATGAGTATTTTGTCCACATCATCCTCTTCATGCATGTTGTCTTACTCCAAGCTGTATAGGCTCGAAAGCCTACTACCAATTAAGCATATTAGGTGATGTGCATCTCTGTAATGAGAAGGGGTGTGGTCTAATGACACCAACACCCTATATCAGGTGTGCATAATTATTAGGCAACGTCCTTTCCTTTGGCAAAATGGGTCAAAAGAAGGACTTGACAGGCTCAGAAAAGTCAAAAATAGTGAGATATCTTGCAGAGGGATGCAGCAGTCTCAAAATTGCAAAGCTTCTGAAGCGTGATCATCGAACAATCAAGCGTTTCATTCAAAATAGTCAACAGGGTCGCAAGAAGCGTGTGGAAAAACCAAGGCGCAAAATAACTGCCCATGAACTGAGAAAAGTCAAGCGTGCAGCTGCCAAGATGCCACTTGCCACCAGTTTGGCCATATTTCAGAGCTGCAACATCACTGGAGTGCCCAAAAGCACAAGGTGTGCAATACTCAGAGACATGGCCAAGGTAAGAAAGGCTGAAAGCCGACCACCACTGAACAAGACACACAAGCTGAAACGTCAAGACTGGGCCAAGAAATATCTCAAGACTGGTTTTTCTAAGGTTTTATGGACTGATGAAATGAGAGTGAGTCTTGATGGGCCAGATGGATGGGCCCGTGGCTGGATTGGTAAAGGGCAGAGAGCTCCAGTCCGACTCAGACGCCAGCAAGGTGGAGGTGGAGTATTGGTTTGGGCTGGTATCATCAAAGATGAGCTTGTGGAGCCTTTTCAGGTTGAGGATGGAGTCAAGCTCAACTCCCAGTCCTACTGCCAGTTTCTGGAAGACACCTTCTTCAAGCAGGGGTACAGGAAGAAGTCTGCATCCTTCAAGAAAAACATGATTTTCATGCAGGACAATGCTCCATCACACGCGTCCAAGTACTCCACAGCGTGGCTGCAAGAAAGGGTATAAAAGAAGAAAAACTAATGACATGGCCTCCTTGTTCACCTGATCTGAACCCCATTGAGAACCTGTGGTCCATCATCAAATGTGAGATTTACAAGGAGGGAAAACAGTACACCTCTCTGAACAGTGTCTGGGAGGCTGTGGTTGCTGCTGCACGCAATGTTGATGGTGAACAGATCAAAACACTGACAGAATCCATGGATGGCAGGCTTTTGAGTGTCCTTGCAAAGAAAGGTGGCTATATTGGTCGCTGATTTGTTTTTGTTTTGTTTTTGAATGTCAGAAATGTATATTTGTGAATGTGGAGATGTTATATTGGTGTCACTGGTAAAAATAAATAATTGAAATGGGTATATATTTGTTTTTTGTTAAGTTGCCTAATAATTATGCACAGTAATAGTCACCTGCACACACAGATATCCCCCTAAAATAGCTAAAACTAAAAACAAACTAAAAACTACTTCCAAAAACATTCAGCTTTGATATTAATGAGTTTTTTGGGTTCATTGAGACCATGGTTGTTGTTCAATAATAACATTATTCCTCAAAAATACAACTTGCCTAATAATTCTGCACTCCCTATAAGCTACTTTTGTTATTGCTCAAAACCTGTCTGAACACAGACTGCATTGTTGGTCCACTGTGATGTATGTGGCTGAAGAAAACAAATTGCTGTTAGTTTTAGGTTTTACAATCCTGATCAAAAGTTTAAGACCGTTTAAAAAATGGCAAAAACATCATCTTAACAAGGTTCCAAGTAGAGCTTCAGCAGGCAAAGAGAAGAAATCTGAGTGCAGAAAAACATTGAGCATGTAATTTATTAAAAAAGCTTAAACTGAAACAGGCTGTTTTACAGCTGATCAACATTTTAGGACCACACCTCCAAAAAACATGGGTAAACCCCCAAAACAGAAATCAAAGTTCCAAACTTGAACTCAGTATCGCTGTTATTGTTGATCACTTCATGCAAGCGTTTCCATAAGATGAGTGGGAACATTTCTCCAAGTGGTGAAGCTGGCCACACGAATGGCGTCTACTGTCGGGAACTGTCGTCCTTTCTCAGTTGGATTTAGATCAGGGAAAGACGCAGGATGGTCCAACAGAGTGATGTTATTCTCCTGGAAGAAGTCCTTTGTCCTGCAGCATTGTGTACTGTAGCGTTGTCCTGTTGAAAAACCCAGTCGTTACCACACAGACGAGGGCCCTCAGTCATGAGGGATGCTCTCTGCATCATTTGGACATAGCCAGCAGCCGTTTGACGCCTCTGCATATCCTGAAGCTCCATTGTTCCACTGAAAGAAAAAGCACCAGACCATTATGGCGCTCTCTCCACTGTGGCGCGTAGACAGCATCTAAGGTGGGATCTGCTAGTCCTGCCAGTAATGTTGGAAACCATCAGGATCATCAAGTTTATATTTTGTTTCTCATCAGCGAATTTGTTTTTGAAGCCCTTCAGTCTCAGATGCCGTTTGCTGCAGTCGGCACCACTAATGGCCTTAATTTGGGTTGAGGATTTTTTTGGGTCTTCCACTTGACTTTTTTGTTCCATAACCCCCAGGATCATTTAAGAAATTCCAAATTCTCACGCTGTGAGAGACCATGCTTATGCAGTTCGACCACGTTCAAAAAGGAAAGTTTTTTTTGCTTTTGCCGAACATCATGACAGTGTGACTACCTGACAGAAAATGACAATGAATCCACATATTTGCACAGATTTGGCCTTTTAAAAGGCATGTGGTCCTAAACATTTGATCAGCTGTAAAACAGCCTGTCCCAGTTTAAGTTTGTTAAATGTAAGTTAAATGGTGTCTACCTCCCATTTCTGCTAGTTGCATGTTGTTGGAACCTTGTTAAGATCCAACCATGCAACAGAGAATTTTTTGCCATTTTTCAAGTGGTCTTAAACTTTTGATCCTGGCTGTATTTAATAATCGATTCGTTTCTTCTGAATGGATTGAGAATGCTTTATGTCGGCATTGCAATGCATCACAATTGTAAATCATTACACGATTAATTGTGTCAGCTCTATTAAATGTAAGATTGTATATTTGCTTTTGAAATGGGCAGTTTGCTTTATTGTGCTTTGTATTTGCTTTCAGACTGCAAGGACTAGTCTACACCGAGCATCTGAAAAACAACATGCAAGTCCTCAAACACATTGGATCCAAAACCTGTTCCAGTTCCTCAGACACCATCAGAGACTGTTCTGAAAGCCCTCTACTATCAAGTCTGGACAAAAAGAAACTTTGTCATCCACTGCAAATATTAAGTGTTTTAAATTTTATTTGACTGTTTATTTTGTACTCGTTTCTTTTTGGTTGTATTAAGTTTGATATAATTACATCAGTGCCTTTTGTCATGATTTGGCTGTGTGGCAGGCAGGAATTGGATCCAAATGCAAACTCACAGGGACACGGGGGATAAACTAAAAAAAAAGCACAGCTTTATTGCTGGAAAAACAGATCACAAGTTATAGAAAACTAAACTGGAAAAAACTAAATATAACGCTCACCAGGAAACACAGGGATACTCACACACAGCATGAGGGAGCTCACGACACTGACACAGAGAAACACAAAGCTGAAATATACTGGGAAATAACGAGGGGAATGAGACACAGAAGGGGAGCACAGCTGGGAGAAATCGGACATAACGAGACCCAAGGGAAGCGAAACTCAATACATTCACGTAGGACACAGACCTTCAAAGTAAAACAGGAAATGTAACATAGATGCAGACTTGACTAGGGGAGACAGAGCAACTAAGAAACACAGAACAATAACAGGGAGACACAGAGGGCGGCTAACTAAATACTCAGAAAACTAAAGAGAATACAAGAAAGCCGAACTTAGACACTAGACTAAAGAATAAACTGGGGCAACAAAGAGAACTAAGATCATAATGCAAAAACTCAGACACAAGAAACTCAAAACACTGGGTCACAGACCTAGGACCGTGACACCTTTTTTAGTCATTAATTTGATTATTTAATATCCATCCATCCATTCGCTTATCCTTTCCAGGGTCGCGGGGGGCGCTGGAGCCTATCCCAGCTGTCTTAGGGCGAGAGGCGGGGTACATCCTGGACAGGTCGCCAGTCTGTCACAGGGCCAACACACAGGGACAGACAACCATTCGTGCTCACATTCATTCGCACATTCACACCTAGTGGCAATTTGGATTTTCCAATTAACCTATCCCCACAAGCTGCATGTCTTTGGACGGTGGGAGGAAGCCGGAGTACCCGGAGAGAACCCACGCAAACACGAGGAGAACATGCAAACTCCACACAGAAAGACCCCGGCCTGATGTTGGAATTGAACTCAGGACCTTCTTGCTGTGCGGCAACAGTGCTAACCACCGTGCCACCGTGCAGTTAATATTTAATATTAACTGTTTAATTTAATCATTGTCTCTACTGGTTTTTATTAATGTTTTTAGTAAATTATAACAAAAAGTCATAGAATGTAAATTTTATGCCAGTTGGCCCTATGATTTTTATTGCCTCATTTGTTGGAGCTTAATTTTTTAGACGACATTCTGGCTACAAGAGCTGCCAGTAATTTACTGTAAATATGAACTTTTGAATAAAAAAAAACATGTTTTGTATAATACAGCTCTTCTTTGCTTTGTCAATAGGAGACGGTAAACAAGCTTATTAAAATTGTATTTTAACAGGTTTACATTATATTAGCTTTTTTATTTCAATGTAATTATTGTGCAAAAACCAAAGTTCACTGTGTTTATATTTCTCAACAAAGTATACCGTTATGTATTCTGCATTATCACTATATTTTCACGGTGAAATTCTGGCAACCACAGATGCAAGTATTTTACCGTAATATTGAACTTTTTAATATTTATTTTATACAGTTTCACTATATTTGACAATGTAAAACTGTAATCAGCTTAATGGAACGTCTGTTGTTTTTACATGAGTTACCATGAACAGGTTTATGATTCTTTATTGTGAATTTTTACATTTATCAACATAGCATACCGTTATGTATTCTGCATTATCACTATATTTTCACGGTGAAATTCTGGCAATCACAGCTGCCAGTAATTTATCGTAATATTCAACTTTTTACTATGATGCCATATTATTTTATACAGTTTCACTATATTTAATGAAGTAAGACTGTAATTAGGTTAACAGAATGTCTGTTGTTTTCACATGAATTACCCATAAACAATTTTACAATTTATTTTTAAATTCATAGTCATTTACTGTAAATAAAATAATTATTATTTACTGTGAAATTTATGGTTACCAAAATAGTGTACCGTTTTGTGTTCTACATTTACAGTTTATTTTTCCCGGTGAAATTCTGGCAACCACAGCTGCCAGTAATTCACCGTAAATTCTACAACTTCTTTTACAGTGTACCCCTACCCCCGAGCTAGACAAATAAACAAATGAAAAGACTTTATTTTGTAAAAGCAGTGACAGAGAATTCTTGGTGTCACCTAAAAAACGTCACAAGTTTTTAAATCCCATGGCATTACAGCCAGAATAGGGGATGAGAAAAGGTATGCTCTGCACACTTTCTGTGCAAGCACTGTATTTTTTAAAGGTGTATTTTAGCCCAAAACACATCATTTCTAAGCCTAACCAGGATGATCTGTTGCCTAAAGGAGGTATCTGTGGCTTAAAAAAGAAAATACAGCAACATTTTTTTAGAAAGCAAACCACCACTTTAGAACTTTTTAAACTGACAAAAATCATTAATGTTAGGGCTTGAAATGGAGAAAGAAACGGAAGAAAAAAAGTGTCTGAACTTGACATATGCATTTTTCACCAGGAACAGCAATGAGAAGTATTGCCTTGCTTTTGACTAAAACCTTAGCTAGCTTACGGTTATAACTTTATCATTATGTTAGCGAAGTTATTACAACTTAAAGTTGTAAAATGACAAAACAAAACAAAAAACCCAGTAATGAATAATGCACTAAGCAACAATAGAGCTGTCGTGTATTAATACAAATCAGAAAGACATTCCTTTGCTTTGCAAACAAAATAATCCAGAGCTGTTTCACCAACGTCTCAAACCCTCTGATTCAAAGCTAGAATAGCAGCTGTCTTAAAGGTGCATGTGCAAATCCACACCTGAACACATATTTATAGTACCATCAGTCAGTATTGCTAATATTAGCAGTTGAATGATAAAACATCGGCATGGTCTGTTTATTACTTGACTAAATTGTACAAATTAAAAAAATATTTTTCGACTGATTAGTAATATTAGATTAAAGAACTTACAACATTTCATTAAGAAAGACTGATAGAAAGCAGTGACATTATAAAAAGTGGCTGGTCGAATAAGGCACTGAAAGGCACTGTATAAGAACCAGTGCATATACCATTTAGCAAGATAGACATAACTACATCGGAGGGACAGATCAGGTTGAGCATTTTGGAGAAAAAGACAAAAGCAACGTCGAGATGGTTTGGACATGTGCAGAGGAGGTGGATTGTGGATATATTGTCAAAGAATGCTGAATATGAATTCAATTCAATTTTATTTATATAGTGTCAAATCAAAACAACAATTCCCTCAAGGTGTTTTATTTTGTAAGGTAAAAACACTAAAATAACACAATCAAAACAGAGAAAACTGCCAAAATCATATGACCCCATTTGAGCTCTTTGGCAACAGCGGGAAGGAAAAAACCTCTGGCAGAACCAGGCTCAGCTAGTGGCCAGTTGTCAGGGGAGGAAGACAAGATGAAGGCGTACTGTGGAAGAGAGCCCGAGATTTATAACTAATGGTTAACGTATAAACAGATGGTGAGTAAAAAAGGTGGGTGAAAAAGAAATACTCAGTTATGCTGTGGTCTAGACTGCATAACTCCCATGATGCACTAAGGGATGATTCAGGGTCACCTGATCTAGCTCTAACTATTTTATTTTTATAGATCACAAATTACATGTACTGAAACAAGCATTGTTTTGATATCAGCCCTGAGCAATCCCAGCCCACTCAGAAACAACACCATGCAATGACAGAGCTTTAGTCTGGATGCTTTCTGTTTTCACTTTCTGGTCAGGGCTAAAAAAATTCAGATGAAACACTAAAGTTTGAATGATTTTGATTTCATTTTTTTTTTTCATTTCTCATCAATCATCCAAACCACTATTGGCTTTTCTGTGGTTTGGACCCAGGGAATCCTAACCAAGATCCTGCTCATTTGGAAATCTAAAATAATCTTTTTAAGGTTGGGAATATGTAACTGTGGTGTTGGGGGGTTGATGTTTGTCAAAAGTGTAAATGTTCATTTTCAGCAGTTTGAGATAATATCAATGTACCCTTATTGTTTTCCACCATTAACTTATAAAAATCATCTTGGACAATAGATGAAACGCTTCTATAAATTGAGGCTCCTGTCCATAAAAAATAGTAAGTGCCTCAGTCTGAGTTCATTTTTACAATTTTATTTTTGCCTTTAAAAAAAAAAAAAAAAAAAAATCTGTATTTTTCTTCATTCATGTCCAAAACGATCTGCTAATGATCGTCCTTTTTTTGCCTTCAAGTCCTCAAGTCTAATAACAGAAGACAGGAAAAGATCAGTACAGAAACAACTTCCCCAAACCAAAGCACAAATAAAACAATAAGTAAAACAGGCTGATCTAAAGTATGATTAAAGCTCAGCCTCATTAATATAAATGTCACTGACAGTTGCTAATATATTGGAAAACCAAAATACTTACTGATGTCTTTCTGTCCAACAGCAGGAGTGCTGGTCCCTCAAAGACAGTAAGAAGCAAGCAGAGGGAGAAAACACAGAATTTTTTCAGAAGCTGATTTGATCCTTAAAGGCTGTGCAGTCATAATAACGTACAACACAGAGGGTCAATGTAGACCCCATACAACCAAATTAGACTAACACATATAGTAGTAAAAACACCATCTACTACTGTGTCTGAATGTGTGGTATTGGCACTGTCAGTTTAGGCCTAAAGAGACATGTTTAAAAAAGACCACCTAATTTAAATATAATCATTACATGCTTGTTAAAAGCTAACTTCCAATATATAAAGTTTCTTATAAGCAAAATGACCAGATCTAACATATGGCAGTGTTCATATGTAACATAATGTTTCTTATGATTCAACTGTGGAATATAACTTAATTCTTTAGAAGGACAAGCTGTAATATTTTATTCTCAAGTATAAAGCCAACCTAGTCTTTAACCATTTAACAGGCCACTATTCTGGATTATAGCTTTCACCACAAAACTTGTTTTTAAACACATGTTTTAAAAAAAAAATACTATTGTTAATATTATTATTTCAATTGTATTTAAACAGAAAAGTGGTTAAATATAAAAGCAGTTTGCTTATGTTGTTAAAGAAAGTCTAGATTAATAGATGCCACAGATGTTCAAAAGCTGCCACAAAGCATAAAAAAATAGACGTCTCCGAAAACGTCTGAGCACTTTTGCAAACATGTGATGTCTTGATAAATCGAGCAGATACTTGAACTTTACACAGCTACATTCTCGCCTGAAAATATCTTAAAAGTTTATTTTGTGACATAGAAAATGTAATATTTAAAGGTTTTTTAGCTGCGCTCCTCCGCCATTGCCGCACAGTCTCCGACAACCGCAGCCGACAAATGCAATCCTCCGTTTCCCCAGATTACCCTTTCTGGGTCACCAAATAAACTTTTAAGATATTTTCAGGCAAGAATGTAGCTGTGTAAAGTTCAAGTATCTGCTCGATTTATCAAGACATCACATGTTTGCAAAAGCGCTCTGACGTTTTCGGAGAGCTCTAGCTTTTCTAAGTAAAAAAAACTCAAATAAATTGAGTTGATCAGCATTTTTGCATAAAAAGTACTGGTAAGTTACTTAAATTGAGTTCTAATAACACATTGAAAAAAATTGAGTTCTGCCTACTTAATAGTTTTAATTAAACACAATACAGTGCATATGCTCCTTGGTAAGTACAACAGGCTTCCATTGCAATCAACTCCTGAAGACATAACACACTGATAATCTGCCCAACTGCAGCCTCACACATCTCTGTGCAGGAAATCACAGACAGTTGTCCTCACACTTTCACCCACGGTGACAACTTTCAATGACGTTAAAGCTGAGGAAATAAAATGAGAACGTGAGACTAGAAATGTAATTCACCCACAGAGAGTGCTCATTTCAGTGTTACACATGATTTCAATTAAATATTTAACCTTCAAATAGGGAACAATGTTAAAATAAAATTACTTAAAGATACAATTGGAAAAAAGCATCCTGTGTAATTAAGTTTTGTTTATATAGAATTGAATTTCATCTGACCACATGGCACAGTGAAATTGAAAATCCATCCTATCCTTTTTTACAGGAATAAATCTCCAAAATCATCAGACTAAGGGAAAAGTGACCTATTGTCTTGACAGGTTCAATTCAATTAATTTTTATTTTATATAGTAGTGATGTGTGGATCGATCCTGAAATATCGATTCCTCCGATACCAATCATTTATGTTCTAGAATCGATTCTCACATTAAAATATCGATATTTTAGTAATTTAGGGTAAATTTGTAGTTTATCATTAACAGGAACACAGTGGAAAGAAATTAGAACATTCGGATTGTCTACATTCAAAGGAACTACTTCCTCTTCCGCCTTTCATAGTCATGTGCAAAATACGGCTGTACAAATGTCTTGCAGCCCCTTGGCGTGTGCACTTACAACAATGGCTGAGCGTAATTGTGTGGACGTATTTTACCTCCACAAACAGCTGAGACATGGTTTGCGATACATGTGGCAAAGAAAGTGAGATGTTGTGGCCATACTTGCCAACCTTGAGACCTCAGAATTAGGGAGCTCCACGAGCTCCCTCGGTGGAGTGAAACTGCCGTCTGCTCCTTGCTATCTAAAATATAACCGGGCGCTGACTTAAGCTCCCGGCCGTCTCACACTTCTGTTTAATCAGTTTTCTGTTTAACGTTTATTCAGCTGTGTGAAAACCCCGGAGGAACCCTCCCGAGGGACTAATAACTAATAATCTCTAATAACTTTAATCTCAGCCAGACCGATTTACTCACGAACAAATAAAACACTGAAAAAGCCAAACAACAACATTTTTAAGTTATCAAAGTGACTTATATATCATGTTTAACTGTGGAAAAGAGCCAGATACCTCAGATACCATATTTCTATGATTTTTGGGGCTTTTTTTTTTAGAGGAAGAAAATTAGAGGCCATCCAGGTCTTTATGTCTTTAAGACATTCCTGCAGTTTAACTACTTGGTGTGTGTTATCTGGCTTCATGGACAGATAGAGCTGGGTTTCATCAGCATAGCAGTGTAAATGTATGCTATGTCTTCTGATGATACTGCCTAGGAGAAGCATGTAAAATGTAAACAGAATTGGTCCTAGCACTGAACCCTGTGGAACTCCATAATTATCCTCACCGTGTGAAGACTCCTCTCCATTTACATGAAGAAATTGGAGTCTGCTAGATAAGATTTAAACCACTGCAGGGCTATCTTTAATGCCTACAACATGCTGTAAATGCTGTAATAAAATCTAATGGTCGACAGTATCGAACGCTGCACTGAGGTCTAGCAGGACAAGCACAGAGATGAGTCCACTGTCAGAGGCCATAAGAAGATCATTTGTAACCTTCACTAAAGCTGTTTCTGTGCTGTGATGAGCTCTGAAACTTGACTCAAATGCTTCAAATAAGCCATTCCTCCGCAGCTGAACAGTTAGCTGTTTTAACTACTTAACTACTCTTTCAACAATTTTTGAGATAAAAGGAATATTGGAGCTTGGTCTATAATTAGCTAAAATAGCTGATGGCTTTTTAAGTAGTAGTTTAATTACTGGTAGATTAAATTCCTGTGTCATGTAGCCCAGTGGCGGTTCTAGGGGTGGGGCCACAGGGGCACTGGCCCCAGGTTAAATTTGACTCAACCAACAACTGTTTAGAGTAGAGATTTTTCAGTGGAACCTTCTGGCCAATTGGCATTAGCTGGCTTGTGACTGGATTGGAACTGCGACTCAGGTAGAGGATGAGAATGATGTGGCTATAGAGGACTTGACGGATGAGGGTGAGGTAGGAAGTGGGGAGACGATGAATGTTTGGTTGGACACCAAAATGCAAAAAGGCAACAACAGAAATCAGTTCAGAAGAAGGGACTTCGGTAGTTCGGAAGAGGATTGTCAGACACGAATTCAAAATAATATTGAAGTTTAGGAAGGAGGATGAGAACATACAGTTAAGTCTGATCACATTATCGAGGGGACTGAAGAAGAAGATTGCGGATATCAACGTGTTCCCATCTCTTAGGATTCTTGCTTGTTGGATATCCCCTAAGATGGAGGAGTAAGGAAAACAAAGCAATGCACATTGAAAAAGGCTGTGGTAGAAAGGAGGTTTGTGGGAGAAAATAAAAAACAAGACGAGTAATAACAATAACTTGAAAAACTAAAACGGACTATTCAAGATTTGGAAGTGAATCGAGTTAAAAACTATTAAGAACAATCAATGGGGAAAGAGTTGATAGCTTGTCAGTGATGTTGGATTTTCAAGATCCTACTCTTCCAGAAAAAGTTAAAATATATCCCTCCCCTTCTTAGATGCTACAAATGTCAGAGATATGGGCACAAAGCTGCCTGCATGCAGTGGACAGGAAAGTTGTCCTAGGTGTGGGGGATAAACATAGGTATGAGGAATGTGGGGACAATGTACAAGATAAATGTTGTCATTGTGGAGGATGAGTGGGGGATGTGAATGCTATTGGTAATTATAGACCAACAGCATTGACTTCTAACATATGCAAAATAACGGATAAAATGATTCGTGATAGATTGATGTACTACATAGAAAGTAAAGGATGCATTTCATGGTATCAAAGTGGGTTTAGGAGAGGAAGAAGTACCATGGATCCAGTTTTATTTTTAGAAAATGAAATTAGAAAACCACAGGTAAATAAAGAAAACATAGTAGTAGTATTTGTTGATATTGAAAATGCATATGACTTTACGTGGAGAGATGGTTTATTAACCCTTTCATGCATGAATTATGACAACCTCAAAGAGGACTTTTTTCTAAGTATTTTTATTCATCTTTAGGCATGAAAAAAGATTTTTGAACTTCATTTTTTTAAACATGTAATTTTCAAATAGATTTTTACATGTCCACTTAGGTTGACAACATATGTTTTGACTTGTGAATTGGGTGTGGAGTGACACATCAGTGTCCAGTGTAGTGGCTTATGTGCAAGTATACCATCAACACTGACACAATTACAAGAAAACAGCCTTTTAATAGCTGTCCACTGTAGTGACCACTATGTGTGAAAGGATTAATTCAGTTGAAAAAACGCACATTGTTGGATTTTCAGATGGCTGAAGGATTTTCTTTTAAATAGACATTCTACAGAGTTATATGGTTGAAAATGGAACACCACAGGGGAGTATAGTGAGCCCTTATTATTTTCACTTATGGTTAAAGATGTGTATAAAATATAGAAGGTGGAACAGGGTACTCACTTTTTGCAGATGATGTGCAATGTGGACTAGAGGAAGGAATTTAAAATTTATTGTTAAAAAATTGCAGGGAGCTATAATAAAAGTTGAAGAATGGTCTCATAGATGGGGATTTAAGTTCTGTGTGGATAAGACTAAGTATGACTGCTACAAGCAACAGAACTGGTGCTGAAGTGACACTAAAGGTGTATGGTCAAGAATTAGAAAGAGTTCAGCAGTTCAGATTTCTTGGTGTGTGGTTTGATGAGAGAGATGCTTGGGCAGTATATAAATATAATAACTAAATGTAAAAAGGTTTAAAATATAATGAGATGTTTTGTAGGTACAGACTGGGGAGCAGATAGGTTGTCACTCAGAGCTATGTATACTGGTTTAATTAGATCACTGTTAGATTATGAAAGCATAGTACATAATACAGTAGCAGAGACAAGTGCAAAAAAATCAGACTGCATTCAGAACCAAGCTTTAAGACTCTGTACAGGTGTAACAAAATCAACCCCAACAGATTCTCTTCAGGTGGAAATGGGAGAAATCCCTCTTGATATCAGAAGAGAACAACTCACATTAAATACTGGGTGAAATTGCAAGGGAGGGACAGGATCACCCCACACAGGAAACAATTAAACCTTGTTGGCAGAAAGAAAAAATGGAGTCAAAGACTTTTGGATGGACACGAACCTGGAAAGCAATAGAAAACCAAATAGGTCAAATTAATAGCAAGTAGTCCCACTGCAAAGGTAGACCGTGTGTTTTTACACAGGATAAATAAAGGTAAGGGATTTATTTTAAATTCTCATACAGTACAGGATTATATTAATGATTTTTATGATTTTATATAGATCTATATCTATATAGATAGATAGATAGTCAATCAAGTGGGTGTGGCATCCACTGTTCCAGATTTTCAGATAAAAGCAGGAAACAGGCTCAATAATGGACTCTCAGTGTACACAGGGGAAACGTTGGCATTATTGTTAGCTGTTCAGTGGGTGGAGGGGAAAAAAGCCATTATGGACAATAATCTGTAACTTAACAATGTCAGATGAATGAACACTCCCATGAGTCTTTGGGCTAGTGGCTCCTCCCCTTAGCCCGCTACCTAGACCCCACCTGAAGGGGTTAGTCAGTCCCCGACAACCCTATCACCCACAGAAAGTCTTTCAAATGGCCAGGAGTCCACCTTAGGCGAGCAGGTCGATTGAGGCCAGCAAGGGGAGAGTCATTCTGATTAGGACATGGAGTACAGCTGGCACCCCCTTCTCCAACAGCAGGTGACGCGAGTGGGTGATATGGTGCGAGTCTGTCGTGATGCAACACGAGCATGCACCTCAGATAACTGTGTCATGACATGACTTCCGCAGGCTCTTGACAGTGACTGCAAAGCTTGGGGGACACACCCTTCTTGCGGTCACCTTATCCCCTGGCCTCTGTGCCAGGGGATAAGGTGACCGCAAGAAGGTGGGCCTATGACTTTCTGCCATAATCCTGCATAGTCCTGGGCCTGGTGAGTGTAATCATGGACCACTTGTAGCCACTCGCTGAGCCTCCTGAGGTAGTCCACATCTTGCCCACCAGCAAACTCAGGCTCAGGCTGCTGCGTGAAGAGGGAACCACCCTTCTTCACTGGAGATAGTCTGAACAGCAGCTACACTTGGTGCTGCTTACCCTCGTTCCTCCACCTGGCCTCCTGGGTACTTGACGTTTAAAAGCCAGGTTAGGGACGCATGGTCCCGGAGGAGGAAGTGGCAGACATGCAAACATGGTTGGAAACGCTGTACTGCTAGTACTATAGCAAGCGGCTTGCGCTGAGTAACTCAGTGGATTTTCTTAGCTTGACCCAATGAAATAAGCCACAACACGTTCTCCATCTCCACCCTGAATGACACAGGACAGCCCCAACCCCGACATTGTTGGTATCCGTGGCAACAATGGCACTCCAGAGTATCAGGGTAGGCCAGAACTGGGGCTTTTGTGAAAGCCTCCTTTACTCAATCCAGTTGAAGGGCTGGCCCTTGTTGGTCAGGGAGTGGAAGGGGCTGGCAATGGTGGCAAACCCTTTGATGAACTGGCGGTAGTATAATGCTAGGCTAGGAAGCTCCGAAGCTCTTTGACGTTCAAAGGTGTCGGCCAGTCCTGGACTGCAGCCACCGTAGCTGGGTTAACGGCTAACCCTTGCTAACCCTTACTTTCCTTTGTTCCAGTCTCAAGTTTTCCAGACAACGAATATTCTATTCAATCACTTGTCCCTGTTCTTGAATCTCTTTCTCCAGTATGTGACTCAAGATGTGGCAGGACACTCCATCCTACTTGTGACACCAAGAAGTAGGACACCAAGAGAAGAGATCTCTGTCTCGTTCTTACGAGACAGATCTCTATTTTGACCTGCAGTTCCTGGGTTCCATACACTGCTCAACTACAGGTATTGAAACTTTTATTAACACCACCTCCAAACACAACAGTGGTCAGAGGTCATTAACTGGTACAGCAGTCTCAGTCATGGTGGCTGTTGCTGGCCACACTCGATACAGAACAAACAGCTGCAATAATGCTGTACATTAACAATAACAATGGTAGATTAACACAAGATAACTGGAATAGCTGTTACAACACTAACTTAACACGTGAATGTCAGATGAAAAGTTCCATGAGTTCTTGGGATAGTGGCTCCTCCCCTTAACCTGCTACAATATTTTCAAAGTGGTATCCAAAAAAACCAAATAAAATAAAATCACCTGAAATCTTAAAAGTGTTAGCTTTATTTTGATAGCAAGATTTATAAGCAATCTTGGTATACAGAGTTTGTAATTTCAGAGAAATACTCCATTCATTTTATGTCATGTTTGAAGAAGCTCAGAAAGCCCCTTGGTGTTTAACTGGTTTAAAAAGCAAAGCAAACATTAGTTAAACAGTTAATTAAGGCCTGACTTGTTTTTAGGAAAGAACCTTAGCATTTTGATAATAAATTTAATGCTGATTCATGCACTTGTTTTGTAATTTGCATTTTGTGGGTTAATATTTACTAAATTATTGGTATTGAGAACATGAACCTAAAAAGAAAGGGTCAGTCTCAAGCAGGAATTCAGCAAAGTAAGTCTGCCAGCTGTTGAAAATGAGCAGGGAGAGATCAGGTCAAGAGCAGGGCACCTCCAGCCTCCTTTCATCAGGTCAGAAATCATTTAGGTGTATGTCTGAAATGTCTGATTTGTTATCTTTTTTTGTAGAGATATTTAATTTTTTTAAACAATTATATAGAACACAGACATGAAAAGAAGAAACCAGTTGCCCTGTAAACATGTTCAGGACTCACAGGCAAGTATAAGCTGCATGTACACAAAGAAATAAAAAGGAAATAGCACTTTGAATGAGTATATGCTGTTGTATGTTGATGTTGTACTAATACTTGGCAACTCGATGAACATTGTGGCCCCTTGATGGCCCATACTACTGACGTAGCCCAATAATAGAGACAGGTTGATCATATCCAAGGTTGAAGCATTAATTAATGGGAGGGCTTGTTGAGCAGTCTTAAAGGAATATGGTCTTAAAGGCCTTAAAATTTCAATGGTGTTCAAACTGGCTGAACTTATTGTTGTATCTAAGAGATGGTTATGAATAATTTCTTTCTCTAATGGTTAAAATCTTATTTGTGAAGAAAATCATGAAATCATTACTGGTTAAGGTTAAAGGAATGCTTGGCTAAACAGAGAAACTAAGAGTGTTGTTTTTATTTTCTTCAATTAGTGATAAAGAGTAAGATGTTCTAGCTTTATGGGGGGCTTTTTAATAGAGCAAAAAACTATTTTTCCAGGCTAAATTAATATTAGATTTTAATTAGTGAGATGCCATTTCTTCTCCAGCTTACTGGTTATCTTAATGTCATGCCAGGGAGTCAAGTATTTCTGATTTGATTCTTTCTTTTTCAGAGGAGCCACAGTATTCAGAGTCAAATGCAGTGAGGATGTAACTCTTTGATCATCTCGTTAATATAGTTTAGGTACCTGCTCTGTACTGTGTTGGCACAAGTTTAGTTACAGCACTTTCTGAAAGACTACTGCAGTGAGATGTATTCCCCACTGCTGTGTAATCCATACTGTAAATTTGAACATTATTGGGAAATGATCAGACAAAATAAGGTTTCTGGTGGAACCTGCATCCTGAACTTATGTGTTTGTGTGGAGTTCCTGAGTTCACATTTCAATTGGTTTTCAAATTTTTCCAGGACTCAATACCTCAACACCACTGCCATCACAAAAGGCCCAGCAGCAACTGTGTTCACTGCCAAAAAGAGACACCCTTCTAAGATGCTAATAGCCTTTTACTGCTCAGAAAGCTAGAGCATCAAAATGTAATCCCAGATCGTGTGGTATGCATGATAAACAGAGGTAGAAAAAAAGACACTACATCTTCTCTGTTAGCGTACCCGTGACCCAGTGTTTTGGTTTATGGACTTTTGTTGTGGTGATCTGTTTAATTGTCTCGGTTTGGTATACAGCGGTCCCTCGTTTATGGCGGTAGTTACATTCTAAAAATAACCCGCGATAGGTGAAATCCGCAAAGTAGCCAACTTTTTTTTTTTTTTACTATTATTATAGATGTTTTATGGCTGTAAAACCTCTAACTACACACTTTATAGACTTTTCTCCGACAGGCTCGAACATGTCCGCACTTTTCTATGGTTTAAACACTCTAAAAGTTCAAACCTTTGTAGAAAGTCCAGTATTATCGAATGAAAATTGCAAAATTGCACACAAAAGAAATTTGCGAAACAGCGAGGCCATGAAAGGTGCACCGCTTTATACCGAGGGACCGGTGTACACTGTAAACCCGAACAAGTTGACTGAACTTAAAACTTTTGTGGAAACTGATTACCTCAAAAGATTTAAGTACACAAACTCATCTCTTCTAAGTATGGGGGTACTCAAAATTTGTATTTATTGTTAACCTAAAAATTTAAAATTATATTTTATATTTTATAAATTGAGCTTTACTCAAAGACTGTATACTTTAATTTCAATATTTTTGTGTTTCTTGTAGTTTGTTATTTTGATGCAACACAATGCAATTATATTACAACCTAAACTCAAATTATCTGATTATTAATTAAAATATATTCATGTTTCAATGTTTGAGTGTATACACTCAAACATTGAAACAAATATCTATATATAGTAATAATATATAGTCTATATATAATATAGACTACTAAAAAAAAAAAGTACGGAAATTCAGTTACTTTACATTTTGTTTATTTAACATTTTTTCATGAAAATTTAAAAACATCACAAATGTTTTTATAAAACCACTAACATGGACATCGGCACCATAAAGGGAGCATTATAAATTCTGTGTAGAACATTTATCTTTTTATAAAATGACGACATCAGTCTTAATTGCATCTTTCTCAAAATACACAAAAATGCAAAACAAAAAGTCAAATACTAATCACTTTTTTTAAAAATAGAAATGAAAAACATTTTTTTTAAAATGGGTACAAAGACGATCAGCTTCCAAATAACCAGATAAGGCAGTCAAGTATAGGAAAATTAGGTAAACTGATGGAGTTAAATCCACCCAAAGCCTGTAGTAAACTTAAAGTGCTTAAAGTGCTTCAAACAAAGTGCTCAGTAACAGAGTGCGTGTCCTAACAAACATTGCCTTATATTCCTTAAGAGCATGTAGCCAGGGGTTTCAGGGGTTTGCCGTCATCAAGCCCCATGAAGATATTTTGGACTAAGGCAAATGTGTGAACCAGCTTCCTGGGGTAGTCTAAATGCAGAGCATAGATCAAGCCAAACAATAAAGCAAATGCATCTGCAAATCTGGGAATATCACGCATCACCTAGTCGCCTTTCACCACAACAGCCATGCTTGAGGAAGTAAAATGGACTGGACTGGGAAGCGCTGTCGGTAACCACAGTGAGAAGGGCAACTGGAGGGTCAATGAGGGTCGACTCATCCAATGCGTCCGCCTGGAATAGACACAGTATCAATGGTAAATGGCCTGTATTTGTATAGCGCTTTACTAGTCCCTAAGGACCCCAAAGCGCTTTACACATTCAGTCATCCACACATTCACACACTGGTGATGGCAGCTACATTGTAGCCACAGCCACCCTGGGGCGCACTGACAGAGGCAAGGCTGCCGGACACTGGCACCAGCGGGCCCTCTGACCACCACCAGTAGGCAACGGGTGAAGTGTCTTGCCCAAGGACACAACGACCGAGACTGTCGGAGCCGGGGCTCGAACCGCCAACCTTCTGATTACAAGACAAACTGCCAACTCTTGAGCCACGATCGCCCCAATTAAATAAGTAAGCTTAGTTTGAGAGAATGTGACAAGCATGACCTGTAATCTAGCAAAAAATTCAGCAGTGTAGTGGGTTACTTTGTAACGAGTTAGGGTACTCTACTTTTTTGAAAAATGTACATTAACATGTTAGCTTCTTGCATTACATAATTTGTATTTTTGTTATTTTTCTAAAAAAAAAGTAATTTTTTATTTCATGACTTTATCTCAAAAAGAAACTAAATCTTGACTTCAGCCTGGTTTTTGGGCCACCTGCAGCATAGCCATAGTGCTGTGATACGCCTGTGCCCTGCTCCTGACCTGTGTGTGTGTGTGTGAGGGTTTTCTAAAGGGAGGGTATTTTGTTTGTACAATTTGGTAGCTTCTAGGGTATTAAATTGTATTTAAAAAAATCCATAGCATTTTATCTTACTGGCAGAATTTAAGTAATGCAAAAATACACTTACATTACATGTCTAAAAGAATTCTGGGTCCTCCTCCCACAGATATACAGGAAGGGCACGAAGTACTGCAGTGCGTTTCACGTTGATATCAGGCGCCTCCTAAAAAGGGAAAAGAAAAGTTCCTTTAACGCAAAGTTTTCAGGTGTCATTCTTTGGGGAGAATACATGTTTATGAAACTGCATGACATCAGACTCTACTAAATTTTGGAGACTTTTCTTTTAAGATACAACCTTTCTGTCTTATGTGACAGAGAGTCTGTTTCTTAATCATTTGACAAAAACCCTCCACAGTATTTTAAAATAGTGTTCTCCAGATCAGAGCTGTAATCTATATAGAACATGGGGTTCAAAGCAAGGAAACATTGTGTGTTTATCAGTGAAACTTTTAATTTGTGTTAATTTTATCATTATCAATATATGAAATCTTCACCTTAAGGGACTTAATGAATGGTTTCTTCTAAAAATTAGAAATGATTGAGTCATTTCACATCATATGAAAATATTAATTTTTAATACAAATTTGGCCCTACAAAAATGGAAACTCAGTAACAAAGATAATGGAGATTCTCTAAACACGAGCGAATATCACAGTAAAATTGTTGATTGTGATTTACACATTGGATGTATCCTCAGTGATTTGGTACAATTATACAACATTTTATAAGAACTGAACAACTGATGAAACAACTTACTTATGTGACCACATATGAAGTGTTATAACTTACCACAAAAGGTGAACTGTGCCACTGACCCTTGGTAGATCTGCACATGATAAAAAAAAAAAGCATTATAAATACTAACACAGCTATTAATAATTAGGGGTACATTTAAGATGTTAATGTCACAAAATAAAATAGACTGGTAGAAAGAAGTACAAGGAAATGGTAATGGGGGGAGCCATGAAAATAGATCTTTTCAACATGATTCAGTGTGACAAAGCCAGGGCATGATTAAAAAAAAAACAGGTTGTCACGGTCCTGGGTCAGTGACCCAGTGTTTTGAGTTTCTTGTGCCTCTGAGTTTTTTGTATTATGTTCTTAGTGCTCTTTGTTGTCCCAGCTTGTTCTTTAGTGTAGTGTCTTAGTTTGGTGTTCTTGTATTCTGTTTAGTTCTGAGTATTTGGTAGCTGCCCTCTGTGTTTCTTAGTTGCTCTGTCTCCCCTAGTCTAGTTTGCATCTGTGCTAATTCCTGTTTTACTTTGAAGGTCTGTGTCTCATGTGAGTGTATCCTACGTTGCTCCCTTGTCTCGTCAGTTCTGATTTCTCCCAGCTGTGCTCTCCTTCTGTGTCTCATTCCCCTCGTTACTTCCCATTGTATTTAAACCCTGTGTTTCTCTGAGTCAGTGCTGCGTTGTCCCTCAAGCTGTGTGTTTCCTCGTGTGCCTCTCTGCAAGCTGTGAGTTTATATTTTCCCAGTTTAGTTTTGTATGCTCGTTTTCTGTGACCAGCAATTAAAGCTGTGATTTTGAGTTCATCGTCTGAGTCCTGCATTTTGGGTCCAACTCCTGCCTGCCGCACAGCGATTCATGACACAGGTCTTTTAACCTAAAAATGTTTTAATGGCCATGAAGAATGGTCTCTTCAATAGATCTTTCAACTTACCTGTGCTTACTGTCTCCACCTGAAATTAATTGCAGTCTGAATTTTTTTTTTTTTCTTCTGTCTTTTTGTCTTTGGTCTTCAGCCTTGGAAGAAAAAATAAAATTGAAAACCTTATTAGCACACTAAATATACAACACCTTGCTATATTTCAATTGTTTTAGATAGAAGTTGCCACTGCTAGCTAAGCCACATTTCAATGATGCTAATGAGAAGAAAAAAAACCTGCCGAACAATGAGGCTGTTGTTGTAAAAACGCCAACTTTCTTGCGTTGGCAAGGGGTCGTTAAAATATCACTAAGACCCTTTATGTGTGATTCTTAGTAAAACTGTTTTAATCGGTTAAAACTGTAAAACTGACGACATAATCTATGTTTGAAAAAGAGCGCGAACAACTATTCACCACCTGGGTCTGTGCTTTTTAACACAACAGCGCATTCGAAAACAAGTTATTGGCTGCAACATATTAATATACTTGCTTTTTTACGGAAAAAATAAACATAACGAAGGTTCCGTCTTACTTTCAAGTTTCTCCAAATGTGTTCTCCAGTCGCTCGAGAAGGGCAGCCATATTGAACAGAATTTTCTGTCAACGTCGTTCAGGTTGGAGAGAAAACGTCATGACGTCCACATGCGGAGCTCGGGGAAAAAAACATTTACTCAAAAATCATAATTAAGAAAGCAGTATTTACTCTTAACTTCTAAGCCATGTACAATTATAACTGTTTGAATCATTAACCGAACAAAAGTTTTAAGTTCTTTCAACTTTGTGAGGAATTTCAATTGTTATAGCCACAAACTATAAGTCAGACTGTTGGGGTTTACAGTGTAGTTTAATTTTCTTGTGGCTCTTTGTTTCATGGTTTGTGTTTCTAGTTCTTAGGTACTTGTTCATTTAGTCTTTTGCCTTTCGTGTCCTGGTTGTCTGGGTCTTGCCTCTGTCTGTCCTCCCCAGCATCTCCTGTAAAGTCTCTTGTCTCCAGTCTTACTTGCCTGTTTTCCCAGTCACGTCTTTGTGGGTGTGTCCCAGTGTATGTGTCTCTCATCCTCTCTTGTCCCTCACTCCCTCCCCCTCTCCTGTCCATCGGTCTGTTCCCTGAGTCCACAGCTCACACACAGTGCTCCCTGACATTGTCATGTGTTCTGCTGAAAAGTAATTTGGCTACTCACTGCTCAAATTGGATAATATTGCCCACCTCACAGAGACACAAACATTATAAAGGACTCATCACACCCCGGCCATAATCCCTTCCAGTTGCCACCATCAGGCAGGTCATTCATCCAGACTTAGAGTTTGGAGCCACTTTGATCCATCTCAACACTATCGTACACTGTACAGTATCCATTTTAAGAGATGCTCATTTTTTCGTGTTACTTATTATATATTATATCAGTTTACATTTGTGTGAATGTTGTGATTGTGTCTCTTGTATCCACCAGATGGTGGAGCAGCACTCCTAATTTCATTGAAGAAGTGCTGTTTCAGTGACAATAACGGGAATAAAATTCTATTCCTATTTCTACTTCAATATCTACTTTAAAGTAACATGTCCACCACTTTTTCTTACAAATAGTGCGATTCCTGCAACTTTGTTATTGCCACTGGGAACAACTTTTGGCTTCACCTTACAACATCAAAGCTCATTGAGGTAACTCCAGTTGTGATTTGGTGCTAAATAAATTTGAATTGAGTTGAACAGCTTCTGGTACTGTTACACTGTGGTGGAAATATTAGTTCAACAAGTGAAACACATGATATGGTATTCCCACTGGGACCAAACCTTTCCGTCTTATTGCCAAAGAAACTCGTATTGACCATGATGACAGCAGGACAGATGGTTATATTTCCCCCTTTAAGCTCTGTGCTGCACCCGTCATGATCACAGGTCTCCTTCCAAATAGTATTAGCGGTGTACTCAGCACCGTTAATTGTTCATGTCAACAGCGCAGCTGTCCACTTGCATTGTTGCAACAGACTGGTGCCATGACATGTAAGACTATGACCAATTTGATAAATGATAAATTATGTAACAGTAAAATATCACACATCATTTGTAAATAGACTCTCCAGTGCAGGGATCGGTTTGGGGTGATTCTGTTAGCATTACTGAGACTAACATTCAATCAAATGAGAACAATGGCTCAATCAGGCTTCTCAGAAACACAAAGCTGGTATCAAATCACACTTTTGGGTATTAAACTTATTGCTGCTATGTGTGCTGACTTTATGTCCAGTACTCCGTGTTTGCTTCCTTCCTCCCTCTGTTCTAAAAGAAGGAAAAAAGTTTTTAGCGCAGATGCCAACAAAGAGGAAAGCCTAGTGTGTCAAGGCAATGTGGCATGTTTGTGCTGGGAATAGCAGAACTGACTGTTTGGCTTGGTTCCTGCGCAAGTCTTTTTTGTCAGCACGAGTTTCCATCCTGATGTGCTGCGGAGGGTTTTTTCCAGCCTGTCAAATCTTTACCGAGGCTCCTGAGCACCACCCCCTCAGCCCCTAGCTGCCCTGTGGCCTGTCACACTGCCTTGTCTTTGTCACCACGCACACATTCACATGTGTACATGTAAATGCTTTCTTTCTTTTTTTCACTTTAATCTTACAATTATATAGTAAAACAGGTGCATAAAATGAACAGTGGTTGAACCTCTACTTTTACAGTTTACCGGTCATAAAAATGATATTGTAGAAATATGACATTCATAAAATGTTCCTCTCTCTCTCTCTCTCTCTCTCTCTCTCTCTCTCTCTCTCTCGCACACACACTTACAAACATTGCCACTGAATAAAAAAAAATGGGAGTGTTTGGTCATTTGATAATTTCCCTGCCACAGGGCATTGAGTTCAATGTTTATGATTGTGACTAATTTATTGTGCATGTTACGTTTCGGTGTTGTCGGTGTGTTGTTTTTGGCGTGACTGTTATGTGTTTCCTGTTTTACTTTGAAAGTCTGTGTTATCTTAGTGTTTTCAGTTTACGTTTCCCTGTCTCGTCAGTTCTAATTTGCCCCAGCTGTGTTTCCCTCCTGTTGTCCATTTTCCTGATTGCTCCCTCTATGTATTTAAACCCTGTGTTTCAGTGTGTCATGGTCGCGATCTCCCCCGTGTTGTAAATAGTTTGGTGTTTTGTTGTAAATAAATAGTTTGTTGTAAATAGCTTTAAATAGATTTGTCGATACTTTCGTTTTGGGATTTTGGTGGTGAGCTTTAGTGGGGTTTTTTGTGTGTTTTTTTTTTTTTTTTCTTTATTTTTACTTTTTTTCGTGTTGCACTCCGGTTGCCTAGGCCGGGGTGTAACATATGGGGGCTCGTCCGGGATTGCCTTCGCTGGGGGGTCCGGGGACCGCCCCAGCCTTTGTCGTCTGCTGGAGGGTCCGTGGGACCGCTCCAGCCTTCATCCGCCTTCGCTGGAGGGTCCGAGGGACCGCTCCAGCCTTTGTCGTCGCTGGAGGGTCCGTGGGACCGCTCCAGCCTTCATCTGCCTTCGCTGGAGGGTCTGTGGGACCGCTCCAGCCTTCATCCACCTTCGCTGGAGGGTCCGAGGGACCGCTCCAGCCTTCGTCGTCTGCTGGAGGGTCAGTGGGACCGCTCCAGCCTTCATCAGCTTTGTCTGCCTTCGCTGAGGGGAGGGTCCGTGGGACCGCCCCAGCCTTTGTCGTCGCTGGAGGGTCCGTGGGACCGCTCCAGCCTTCATCCGCCTTCGCTGGATGGTCCGTAAGACCGCTCCAGCCTTCGTCGTCTGCTGGAGGGTCAGTGGGACCGCTCCAGCCTTCATCGGCTTCGTCTGTCTGGATCAAACTTTTCACTTGGTGTTAAATGTTTGATTTTTGGGTGGGGGGAACTGTTACGTTTCGGTGTTGTCGGTGTGTTGTTTTTGGCGTGACTGTTATGTGTTTCCTGTTTTACTTTGAAAGTCTGTGTTATCTTAGTGTTTTCAGTTTACGTTTCCCTGTCTCGTCAGTTCTAATTTGCCCCAGCTGTGTTTCCCTCCTGTTGTCCATTTTCCTGATTGCTCCCTCTATGTATTTAAACCCTGTGTTTCAGTGTGTCATGGTCGCGATCTCCCCCGTGTTGTAAATAGTTTGGTGTTTTGTTGTAAATAAATAGTTTGTTGTAAATAGCTTTAAATAGATTTGTCGATACTTTCGTTTTGGGATTTTGGTGGTGAGCTTTAGTGGGGTTTTTTGTGTGTTTTTTTTTTTTTTTCTTTATTTTTACTTTTTTTCGTGTTGCACTCCGGTTGCCTAGGCCGGGGTGTAACATGCAACAATGAGGAATCGAAGTGGTTCTTCATCATTTATTTTGCTGCATATTATACAATCCTAATGGATGTTTGTGTTAGTGTACAGTATTTGGCATCTTGCACTTAGGTCTCATTGGGCAGTCATGAGGGCTGTAGAAGAAAACCAACAGTTGGAGGTTTTCAATTCAATTCAATTTTATTTATATAGCACCAAATCACAACAAAATTCGCCTCAAGGCGCTTCATAGATACAGAGAAAAACCCAACAATCTTATGACCCCCTATGAGCAAGCACTTTGGCGACAGTGGGAAGGAAAAACTCCCTTTTAACAGGAAGAAACCTCTGACAGAACCAGGCTCAGGGAGGGGCGGGGCCATCTGCTGCGACCGGTTGGGGTGAGAGAAGGAAGACAGGATAAAGACATGCTGTGGAAGAGAGACAGAGGTTAATAACAGATATGATTCAATGCAGAGAGGTCTGTTAATACAGAGTGAGTGAGAAAGGTGACTGGAAAGGAAAAACTCAATGCATCATGGGAATCCCCCAGCAGCCTACGTCTATTACAGCATAACTAAGGGAGGATTCAGGGTCACCTGGTCCAGCCCTGACCTTGTAGTACCATATCACCCTATTAGAGCACTTCGCTCTCGCTCTGCAGGCCTACTTGTTGTTCCTTGAGTATTTAAAAGTAGAATGGGAGGCAGAGCCTTCAGTTTTCAGGCCCCTCTTCTGTGGAACCAGCTTCCAGTTTGGATTCAGGAGACAGACACTATCTCTATCTCAAGATTAGGAATCAAACTTTCCTTTTTGCTAAAGCATATAGTTAGGGCTGGACCAGGTGACCCTGAATCTATGAATAAATAAGCTTTTTTAAGCTTGTTTTTGAGCGTTAGAGCCCTCATTCAGGAAATGAGGCTAGAGGTTTTATTTTGATTTTATTAAGATGCCAGTGGCGTTTCCTGTTTTTGCACTTTTGCTTCGTCAGTGAGGAGAACCAAAGAAGGTATAAACCATCATATCTTGAGTCTGAGGGTGCAGACACAAATTTAAATGTCCCTCCACTGCACACGAACACCTTCAACTTCTGTCTCTATCAACAACATATGTAAAATGCGATTTGTTGGAAAGGAGTCCTTGGCCACAGCATTCAGAGATGCGCTGTGGCAAGCCCAGTTCATCCAGGTAAGAAGACGTAAACAAAAACAAAACAACCCAAATTTCATTCTTGTTTCTTTTTAATGCAACTATTTTCTGTCTTTAGAGGAAGTTGGTAGGGGTACGGCAAAATGTTCGATAGACAGATTCCCCTCTGTAATAATGTGATACTGTTGATCTGCATATGGGCTTTACTGTATTTGATGGTGAAACGGGACAAACAGTCCTGCGTATTATTCACTGCCAAAGAATAACAAAATCTGCTCTGATGTCTTGTCTGAACATTGTGTGAGATTACTTTAAACTGTAAGCTACTCTTTTCACAGAAAAGATCTAAAATTAATCAGTGGGCTGTTGTACCCTCTTAAGGCCATGATAAGAAGGTTTTGTGCATGGGGAGGGAAACATAAGAGGCTTTAGGGGCTGCTTTTATTAAAAGGATCTGACATCTACCTGCCCTCGCAAATGGCGGGCAATTTTGACACTTCTGGCACGCAAAGCAGTCATACAAAAATAACCTTGTCTCCTGGGCAGCAGGCTTACTCTGTTTGGATATTGTTTACCTTTAAGGACGATATGAAAAGCGTTGTAAATGAAAGGCCTCTTCACAACAAATCACAGACTAATTTATTTGGCAGCTTGAATGTCTACACGTGGGCTGCTTTCTGTCTTCGTTTTTCATTTTCCTGTTGTCATTATCCACATATATCATGTCAGCGATGGCTTGATGGGCTCAGTGTGTTGCAATGCCTTGGTCTCACATCCATATTACTGCAGAACTCCCCACAGCACAGCGGCAGCCTGTCAGCACTAAGATTCGGGGCTAGTTCTCACTGTGATGGTCAGTTGGAGGTTCTTTTTATTTTGATACACTTATCATTTTCCATTTCCACACTTGATTGGAGCTTAAAAGCCAAAGCAGCTCAGATCGTGCCAGCATAAATCTCCAGGCCCATTAATCTGTCCTGGTGTCATTTCTCACACAGAACTGTCCAATCGTGTCTAGATATTCATGGGGAAATTAAATGAATGATTCTAAGGCAACTCACCCACACTGCAGATGGGATGTTAAAATAGGTAGGCTGCTTTGTGTCTTTGCTCTTGATTACTTTTACTATATAGGATGTGAGGGAATAGTCTTTGTGGAGGTAAAGAGCATGCATTTCCTCCACTCGAATAGTTCCTTTTCATTTTTATTGCGATGATAGCCTTTAAAATAGTATTTACCAAAACAACGACCGCTGGAGTATATTTCGTGTTTGATATTTTAAGGAATAGAAAGCTTTCTTGGAAACACACTATAATGAAGAATGTAACTAAAAATCCCTTTGTTACTCGGAATGTATGAAAATGCTAGCATTGTTTAACATTACACCATTGAATCTGCCCTCACCAATGGAAATGTCTTCAGTCTAAAGTGTAGGCATTGATTCATTAATTGTTCCTCTGATGTGAGGTGGCATACACATACCCAGCAGATATTTTTGTGTTCTTATAGTGAAAGTTCCACATAAAATCCAGTCCAGACTTCACAGAGTCAGAATTAGTTTCAGTTGATCTTAAAAAAACACATTTCAATCACATCACACAGATTTTAGATGTTTAAGCACACGGCTTTTTTCATACACTGTCTGTTCATATGCAAAAGATATATTTATATTGAAATTATTTAACATTTGTCTCTAAGAAATTTCTGGAATGGACGGGACTAGTCTGGCCACTCAAAGCACTTTTACATATTTTACACATAACAGCAAAAATCAGAGACAAGCTAATGTAAACAAAGTCACATTAAGCTCTGACTCTTTGTTCTTAATTCAGTTTCGTTTCAGTGTCAGTTGTTTAAAAATATGTAGCTTTTGTTTAGTCTTTTGATTATTATTGTATGGATCATATATGAGACAATATTTTTTTTAAAAATGCACTAACACAACTTTTTGAAATGCAATTTACCAAACTAACAAAAACTACAACTAAAGCTATTTCGTATATTAATTTATTTTAAATTGTTTTCTTTTCCAAGTTCACAAAATCATTTCAGTCTTTCAAAATTCTAACTTTTATTTACATTTTGTGCATTTGTACTTTTTTACATCCTGTTTTAGTTTAGTTTTAGGTAACTACAATAACTTTGGTCTTTAATTTACAAAATAAAGCCCCACGCGATAACAATTGTTGTAAAGTGTTACTTTAAAAAATCATAAACTAATTGGATTTAACCTCCTAAGACCCGAACTCTTCGACGGCAGCATTTTTAATTTCTCTTTGATATTTTGACATATTGGGACCTGATGAATGTAAAAACAAAGAATTACCTGATTTTTGTTTCTAAGAAAAATGAGAGCCACATATGAGGATATTCGTTTAAAATTTCGATAGAACAGTAGCAGCATAATCTCCTCGTAAGTGGATATCAGGCCCTTGTAGAGGAAAATTTATTATTTTGGTTTAAATAACCCAAAATGTGACGTCCACATGTGGACGCCAGGTCCTAGGAGGTTAATGGATTGCCCAAATAAATTTTTATTTATTTTGGCAGAAATACATTTAATTTCCATAGTTATCACATGATCCCGTAAGTGCTGATATTATGAAGTTATTTATTTCTGCACTCGTCCAAATGCTTTAAACAAACTGATGATGAAGTCATCACAGTGAGCATTTGGATCACCCAGGGATTAGATGGACCTTGTTCTTACCAAAAACCTTGTTTTCCTCATATTCTAAGAAGGATTTCACCCCCACATCACCCCGCCACTCCCCAACACGCAAGCACCCCCCATCCCCCTCAGTCCCTTCCCGTCTATAGATTAATTAAGAGATATCCTGTCCTCTTTTAATTTGGAATGATATTATATCTAATCTCCTCGAATTTAGTCATAGCGTTCATCTTCAGCTCTGGATTTGATTTTGGTCAATGCAGCTAAATCTCCTTCAGGGTGGTACTATAAACGCTCAAGATGACTTTAATCCACAGAATTAATCTAAGACTCTGTGTCTTAAGAAAATGCTGCTGTGGAGCAAGTCAGGAGGTCATGGGCACAGATTAACAAATATGGATTTTGTTGTTATTTCTTTCACTTTGTTTCTTCTTTTCCACCCTCCTGGGTCACATTCTTACAGTTCACAATGTGAATTCACATTGAAGACAAAAATAAATGAGCTGTAAACTTCTTTCTACACTTTCCAATGACTTTTATTTAAATCTTCTTGGCCTCAGTGGATTTTTCAAGAAGGCAGAAGGTGAACCCCCCGTAACATCACACATGGAGCAAAAACACTTTGGGAAATAAATACCAGGTCCATGCAATTCTTACATACAGTATGATATGTAACTCAAGGTAAAGAACACAACTGAGAAAAGCAAAGTTGTAGGAAACTTCATTTCTTGTCGTCCATTATAAAAATGACGATTAATTCCCTCATAGATCCTGCAATAGAGCCTTGGGGACATATAGGAAACTTGGTTTATCAAGAACAAACAACAAATGGCAAATAAATGGTATTATTTAAACATATAGTCGACTAAAAAAAGATTTGCTCTAAAATTTAAAATGTGAAAAATGTTGAAAAAAATTGCTCTAGAAGTGTAATTAAAAATCGAACTACAAGTGTATTGCTGTACTATATGCATAAACCAAACAAAGTTAGGAAAAGCCAGAGATGCAAGGTTGATGTTCAAACTAATGCACACAGCTTGTGCTGCTCATATATTTATCTGTGGCCGTTTAACCAAATACTTAAATTACTGGCAGTGCATCATTTACTTTGTAAAGGGAAAAAAAGTGATTGTGTGTATTGTGATGACCCTGGAACTCACAAAGGGTTGTCTTCCAGTTCTACTGCACAAAACACATACATACAGATATTTAACACATTATTCCTTCACATTATTTTGTGGCCACAATTTCAAGTCATGCAAAAAATCTGGGTGCACTGACAGACTAATAACATTTAGGTGTGCCTCATTTAAGTCCAACTACATATGTTGAACTGATTATGCACTCCATATTTTGTTTCATGTACTTTCTTGTTAATGTTCAGGGACCATCCATAACCCCATACTTTTATTTTATTTTATCGATTTACCCCCCAAAATAAATAAACAAAACCAAAAAGTACAATTATACTCTAACAGTACAAGCTCTCTACCAGCTCTCTGTTTGCTGCATCTGTGACATATAAGCCATTTTTGTGCAGGGCAAATACATAATAACATCATAACAGCATATTGTTTAAATTTGACATCTTGATATTTTGCTACATGCAATTTTTTTTCACTATTTCACTGTTATTTAGGCACCAAGTTTAGCAATAAAAGAAAACAGAAAGTAGCTTGCTCTGTCAATTGGTGGAAAGCCAAATCCATAATACTCTAAACTTTTAGTTTAGGAGTATAAGTACATTAACATAAATGAGCTCCTCAATTTTGGTTCACCAGTCTGAGCACGTAGATAGCATGCCACGCAGATTGACTGATAAATCAAGAGGTCAGCTCTCTCTTCACCACAACGGTCTGATGCAGCGTCAGCATCACTGCAGCTCCGGCCTACAATCTGTCTGTCAAGCTCCCTTCTTCAGTCACGTGTCAACAAGACCCCAAGATACTTAAACTCCTCCGTTTAGGGTTGTAACTCGTCCCTGAATTTGAGTAGGGACCCCACCCTTTTCCAGCTGAGACCATGGCCTTAGAGTTGGAGGTCCTGATTCTCATTCCCAATGACTCACACTTGGCTGATGAAGCCAACAAGAACCACATCATCTGCAAAAAGGTGAGATGAGATTCTGAGGCCACAAAAGTGGAAGCTTTCTGCCACATGGCTATGCCTAGAAAACCTGTCCATAAAAACTACAAAGCGAGTCAGTGACAAAGGGTAGCCCTGGTGGAGTCCAATACGCACCAGGAATGAGTCCGACTTATTGCCGGCAATGCAAACAAAGCTCGTGCAATGATTATAGAGGGATAAAACAGGTCATAGCAATGGACCAGACACCACATACTCCAGGATACGCCGAGGGATGTGGACAAATTACTTCTCTAGGTCCACAAATCTCATGTAGGCTAGTTGGGCAAATTCCCACCCACCCTCAATTGTCCTTGAGAGAATAAAGAGCTGGTTCAGTGTTCCATGAAAACCACAAACACCACACTGATCCTCTTGTATCCAACATTCGACTAACAGACAAGCTCTTCTCTCCAGTCCACACTCCCAGGGAAAGTAAGGAGTGTGATTCCACCCCTGTAGTTGGAGAACACCCTCCAGTCTCCATTCAGCGTTTACTGCTTCGTTCTTGAAATCTTGTTAGGTTTTCTGTTTGTGTTTATATTCTCGGGCCTTCTTAGTTTGAATTATTTGGGTTTTCCTACTTCTTTTGTCTTGTTTTCCCTGATTAGTTCCATCTGTGTTCCCTGCTGTTTTCTATTTCTCCATTTACCTCCATTTATTTGAACCCCCATTTTTGTGTTTTTGTAGGGTTTGTTCTCTATGTGTTAGACATTGTAGACTTACCACTATTATTTTTTGACTTTGTTTTTCACCTGTCAGCTTTAAATAAAGGTCCAATTTTGAACCCTGTCCTCTGAATTCACATTCTGCCCTTCCATACACCACATGACATTTAGATTTAGATTACTAGACAGGAATCATTTGATTCATACACTGAACCAAACACTTGTAATGTTGAACCTCTAACACTTGTTACACCCTGAAAATTTGACACAGTTCCTATCATATGACACTAGCGATAGGGTTTCTAAAGATGTATTCAAATGTATATTTTTTGTTGGTGTAAAATGATTCTATGTGACCACCAGTCGTACTGTTGATAATGTGCTGAATTTCTTTTGTTGTCTCACATTTGCTGTTGGCAATTGCAAAGCATGTTTTAGAGCCTGCAAAAAACAAACCGTCACTGTCACATCCTATAACATCACATAATGTAAAAAAACATTAATTTGATTTTTTTAGTTGAGAAATGATGCTGAACCATTACAAAGGAAGAGAATTTAAATCACTTTCACATCTGGTGCAACAAAACAAGATAATTACTTTTTCATAGTCATATCATATGGAAAGAAAACTGTCATCCATATTGGTGGAAAACATTAAAAAAAACTTCTCAATGCTGTAATTTAGCTGTTTTGGGCCAGGTGAATACCAACAAATAAATATCCATATTTTCTTGCGACACTTCCATCAGACACAATGTGAATTTGACAGTGCAAAGTTCATCCTGCATTTGCAGGCAGACTTTGGAATAGACAGACACATGTATTAGTTTTACTGTTTTTCTTGAAATCACAGTATAATGGCCTAAATCACTTGAGAGTTTTTCCAGCACAAGTGCAGAGACAACACTGTTTTTCTCAAAGTATAAACAAGAACAGAATACAAAGACTAAATAATTAAGGCAAAAGATAATTTAGGTACTAGCCTTAATTATTTGGAAATTTAGCTTTGAAGATTTAAAGTGATGATTATTGACACACTTGAAGGTGTTTAAAGATACATAATAGTATAAACATAATAATAAATGTCATAAATTTAACAGAATTGTGGAAGTATTGGCAACAGAAAAACTAAAACCAAGCAATGGAGGGAACAGGCCAAATTATTTTGACTCTATAGAAGGACTGGTGTGGACTGTCAGGCAATATACCTGACCCTTTGAAAAACACTGAAATTATTATTATTATTTCAACTCTTTTGATCTAGTTGTCGTTATCTTCTTCATCGCTGTCCTTCATTGAAATGCCTTGCATCCCTCCTTCTTTCACCGATGCCGTGGCTTCTTCCAAGGTTAGTCGGTTTCTTACAGTTTCGTACATCTTAGTGTTTAGCGTAGAGTCCAGTACCCCTTGAAGGCGGAAGTCACGGTACTTTTTCTATCTCAAAGAGAAAAATGAAAAATGATTAGCAGAGACATTCCTGGCTTCGCAGGAAATATAAAAAAAGCATGTAAGCTGATTGGGTTGGTGAGTTCCTGACTCATCCACTTAGCCTCTTGAGGTGTTAATGAAATCATCAGGTCTTGAGTCGGCCTTCAAATTAGGTAAACAAAAGTTTAGGTGAACATCAGTACATCTTATTAATATGATGATGATAGTGGTGCCCTGTTAAGCTGCAGCTGCACTGGCTGATGATAGCACCGTTAAAGTCTGCTTAAACAATAGATGTAGTAGATGCGACCACTTTGGATCTTCTACATAGGCTCGGTATACTACGCCGGCTATTTCCAGGAAGCAACTGAGCTTCGCACCAGTAACATCCGACAGTGGAGGAGACATAGAGCGGGGCTAACTGCTAAGCCAAAGGCTAACCTGTGTAAAACGCTGTCCATCTTGTTTTTTAACATTTTTTTAACGTTCGCTCCTACATAGCGCATATATATATATATATATATATATATATATATATATATATATATACAGTGGGGCAAAAAAGTATTTAGTCAGCCACCGATTGTGCAAGTTCCCCCACTCAAAATGATGACAGAGGTCAGTAATTTGCACCAGAGGTACACTTCAACTGTGAGAGACAGAATGTGAAAAAAAAAATCCATGAATCCAGATGGTAGGATTTGTAAAGAATTTATTTGTAAATTAGGGTGGAAAATAAGTATTTGGTCACCTCAAACAAGGAAAATCTCTGGCTCTCACAGACCTGTAACGTCTTCTGTAAGAAGCTTTTCTGTCCCCCACTCGTTACCTGTATGAAGGGCACCTGTTTGAACTCATCATCTGTATAAAAGACACCTGTCCACAGCCTCAAACAGTCAGACTCCAAACTCCGCCATGGCCAAGACCAAAGAGCTTTCGAAGGACACCAGGAAAAGTATTGTAGACCTGCACCAGACTGGGAAGAGTGAATCTACAATAGGCAAGCAGCTTGGTGTGAAAAAATCAACTGTGGGAGCAATCATCAGAAAATGGAAGACATACAAGACCACTGATAATCTCCCTCGATCTGGGGCTCCACGCAAGATCTCATCCCGTGGGGTCAAAATGATCATGAGAACGGTGAGCAAAGATCCCAGAACCACACGGGGGGACCTGGTGAATGACCTGCAGAGAGCTGGGACCAAAGTAACAAAGGTCACCATCAGTAACACACTACAACGGCAGGGAATCAAATCCCGCAGTGCCAGACGTGTTCCGCTGCTGAAGCCAGTGCATGTCCAGGCCCGTCTGAAGTTTGCCAGAGAGCACATGGATGATACAGCAGAGGATTGGGAGAATGTCATGTGGTCAGATGAAACCAAAGTAGAACTTTTTGGTATAAACTCAACTCGTCGTGTTTGGAGGACGAAGAATACTGAGTTGCATCCCAAGAACACCATACCTACTGTGAAGCATGGGGGTGGAAACATCATGCTATGGGGCTGTTTTTCTGCCAAGGGGACAGGACGACTGATCCGTGTTAAGGACAGAATGAATGGGGCCATGTATCGTGAGATTTTGAGCCAAAACCTCCTTCCATCAGTGAGAACTTTGAAGATGAAACGAGGCTGGGTCTTCCAACATGACAATGATCCAAAACACACCGCCCGGACAACAAAGGAGTGGCTCCGTAAGAAGCATTTGAAAGTCCTGGAGTGGCCTAGCCAGTCTCCAGACCTCAACCCCATAGAAAATCTGTGGCGGGAGTTGAAAGTCCGTGTTGCTCGGCGACAGCCCCAAAACATCACTGCTCTCGAGAAGATCTGCATGGAGGAATGGGCCAAAATACCAGCTACTGTGTGTGCAAACCTGGTAAAGACCTATAGTAAACGTTTGACCTCTGTTATTGCCAACAAAGGTTATGTTACAAAGTATTGAGTTGTATTTTTGTTACTGACCAAATACTTATTTTCCACCCTGATTTACGAATAAATTCTTTACAAATCCTACCATGTGGATTCATGGATTTTTTTTTTTCACATTCTGTCTCTCACAGTTGAAGTGTACCTCTGGTGCAAATTACTGACCTCTGTCATCATTTTAGGTGGGGGAACTTGCACAATCGGTGGCTGACTAAATACTTTTTTGCCCCACTGTGTGTATATATATATATATATATATATATATATATATATATATGTGTGTGTGTGTGTGTGTGTGTGTGTGCGTGCGTGCGTGCGTGTGTGTATGTATATTCTTTTATTCTCCCTTAATTGATACTCTATAGAACTTGACTTCACGCTGAGGTGGCAATTCAGCCATTTGATTCCTGTTACAGCAGCTCATGAATGAATGAACATGGTGAACTAAAAATATGTTTAGAAGTACGTTTTTTCAAACATGCTACTTCACTTTTATTTACTTGAATAGGGTTGGGGGTCGCGACCTAAGCATGCAATCAAGTTCTGTAGAGTCTTGCTAATGACCTACTAATTTTATTCAGGTGTGTTGCAGCAGGGACACATGGAAAAGTTTCAGGACACCAGCCCTGGAGGACTGGAGTTTGATACCCATGCCCTATGGCAGGTACCCTATTCAGATAAGTCAAATAGGGCATGCTTTAATCAGACACCAAGCGAACACTGCAGCAGGGTCGAAGTTTTTTCATGGGCACAACCAATAGGCTCAATTCTGTCGTTAACCCACAAATACATTTTCCTTATAACTGTTGCAATATTTAAGGGAAAATAAACAGGCTAAGAGGATAAGATCTATTGGCTAGAAGCAGTGTTACAATGAAGGAAAAATTAGCCAAACACAAATTTCCTTACTTTTTTTGCTGAGTTTATAATAGCAAGTAATTCTCACCTTGACAATTCTAATGAGAACCTTCAACTGATAAACATGGAGCTGCAGGTCCACACGGTCAGTCAGCCATGTTCCTATAAGGGTCATTGTGCTCGTGTACCATTGCTGTAAAATACACACAAACATACACCACTGTAGTGTCAAGTGATTCTCTGTGAAATGCACAATTTTAGCTCTAAACAATAACTTGACCTCTGTAGAGATTATTGCGATGGTGCTTTTGGCTGAAAAAAAAGGATAATTTCATCCTTGCTGTGTACCATTGAGAAGGCGTTTACACACTAGACGTGTAAAATCTATTCAAATATTTTGTGTTTTGGACTTACCAATTCTTAATGCAGCCGTTGACTCTAGCTGCGTAATTTCACTGAACAAATTTCCTGCCCTTTATTTTTGATTGCTGGAATCCAAATACACAGATCTGACGACTCAGGTCACTGCATTTTCAACAAGTGCAGTGATAAATAATCCTATTTCAACTCAGACACACAGCTACTCTACTCCAGACCAGTCGGCTCTCTGAAACGATTTCTTTGCCTCTTTAGATGAGGTCCCACCTCTGCTAACTAAAGTCCAAACTGCCCTCCTGAAATACGTATGAAAGCGGCAGCTTCAGCTCCTGGATGAAACAGTGAAATTCTCCCTGCTGCTGCCTTCTTCTTGGATGCAGAATCTCAGTTTCTTACTTTTCTTATTAATAAAACATCAGAACCAGTTCATCATACTTAATGTTGACTTCCCCATATGGAAAAGATATATATAAATCTTATAAAGTTTGTATCTGTCTTGTGTGAAACTTGTATAAAAAGCATACAAGAGTGAAAACAGATATAAGATCCATTGAAAAATTATATAAGTGAAACTTGTATGTTTTGGATACTTACTAAAACAATATATCGTTAGCTTCATAGCATAATTGCCTAAGTCATTTGACTAAGTCAATGACTTAGGCACTTATGCTATGAAGCTAACGATATGAAAGTGGCCACTTTCATATACGCCTTATATGATTCACTATATGAAGTAGGCCACATCTGATGCAAGTCTTTTATAAGTTTTTTCTATTTCTTTTCCATATGGGTATGAGGTGATTTGGTTCAATGGGCCTGATTATTTAAGACCTTGTATGTGAGGAGCAGGATTTTGAATTCTGGATTTAACAGGAAGCCAAAACAGGAGAAATCTGCTCTCTCTTTCTAGTCCCTGTCAGGACTCTTGCTGCAGCATTTTGGATCAGCTGAAGGCTTTTCAGGGAGTTTTTAGGACATCCTGATAATAATGAATTACAGTCGTCCAGCCTGGAAGTAATAAATGCATGAACTAGTTTTTCAGCGTCACTCTGAGACAGGATATTTTTAATGAGCAAATGAATAAAGGCTGCCTTACATATTTGTTTACTGTGTTTGCTGAAGGACATCACTACATAGCCAAAGGTATTCACTCACCCATCCAAATAATTTAATTCTGGTGTTCCAATCACTTCTATGTCCACAGCACAGTGTGAGCAGATGCTGAGGTGCATAATGCACACAGGTTGCCAACTTTCTGCACAGTCAATTCCTTTAGAGCTCCAGCCTTCAGATCAGCTCAAGAACAGTGCATAGAAGGTTTCATGGAATGAGTTTCCATTGCCAAAAAGCTGCATTTAAGCCTTACATCACCAAGTGCAATGCAAAGCACTGGATGCAGTGGTGTAAGCATGGCACCACGGGATTCTAGCGCAGTGAAGAGGTGTTCTCTGTAGTGACAAATCATGCTTCTCTGTTTTGCAATCCGATGGATAATTCTGGGTTTGATGAGGAAGAGGCCAAAGGAACAATGTTCCTCGACTTGTGGTAGCAACTTATCCCCTTCCCGGAGTGCTCCAGCCACCCTTTTCTGGCTGAGAATCATGGCCTCAGACTTGGAAATGCTATTTGTCATTCCCACTGCTTCACACTCTGTTTCAAACAGCCCCAGTGCAAGCTGGAGACTGATATCTTAAAAAGAGCTACATTATTCACCAAAACAGAGAGGCGGTTGTGAAGCCACTTGGGTATAAATGCTATATAAGTTAACTTAAACTGGATTTAATGAAACCATTTAGTCAAATCCACCTCTCAGGACTGCTGAGCCCCCCATTATGATTGGTGAAAAAGGGCTACTGCAAAGACCAATGTGACTGATTTCTTAAACTAAATCAGTTCATCAATTTCCTGAGAGCCCAGCAGCTCTTTTCTAGTAGTTTGTACATGTGAATTGTGACTGTAAACTGATGGGAGAGCAGCATGCGAGGCAAGCTGCCACTGGCTCAGCTGTTACTGTTCTGAGATCAGTTAGACCTACACTTCGTATAGAAATGCAGCTAGCATTAGAGGGTAAATGAATTACAGTGATTTAGCATCGTAACGGAAAAGTTTCCCCCCGCGAATCATGTGGGTAACGTGAGGATGGTCTTTGAAAAAGTTCTTAATTATTCCTTTAATACAACAGCAAGAAACCACGATGGAGAGGGGACAGGAGTTCTAACCATGGCCATAAAACAGGCAAGTTGAACAGGCTTGGCAGTCATCTTAGCAATTGGTTCTACTTGCCTTCCTGTAAAAACAGCACACAACTGGCTAGACCAAGGTCGTGTCCAAATTCATGGGCTGCATCCTCCTGAGGGCCCGGCCTTCGCGGTCTATGTGGGCCGGGTCCTCAGAGGGTCGGGTAGGCCGGAAGTAAACGGCCGTGAAATTGGACGGTCTAGCCTTCTGATTAGCGTCACCGCTGTCTCGGTGGAGTTTAATAAACTTGCCGTCTGCTCCTTGCTGTCTAAAATATAACAGGACACTGGCGTAAACTCTCGACCGTCTCATACTACTGTTTAATCAGTTTTCTGTTTGACGTTTAGTCAGCTGTGTGAAAACCAAGGTGGAACCCACCCGGGGGATTAATAAAGTTTTATTTTATCTAATCTAATCGAATAACTTTAATCTCAGCCAAACCGATTTACTCACGAACAAACAAAACACTGAAAAAAGCCCAACAATAACATTTTTAGGTTGTCTAAGTGACTTATATATCACGTTTAACCCGAGCAGCGAAAGTCCGCGGTGATCTGAAAATGATGTGCCGGGAGTTGTGCCGTTCTCGGCGGCTCCAGTAACCCTCGAGCTCCCGGCTAGCTGTCGAGCTGGTGGGTAGCAGACGTCTCTGAAAATGTCGAAGCACTTTAGCAAATATGCGATATCTTGATAAACCGAGCAGATGTTTGATGTTTACACAGCTACTTTCTCACCTGAAAATATGTTAAAAGTTTATTTTGTGACCCAGAAAGATTAGTAAGAGTAATTTTAAAACTTAGTAGCGGCCGCCATTGTTGGAAACTGGAGTTTGGCTGGGCCGCGCTATGAATTCTGGGATATGGTAGGCCACGAAGGACACACCCGACCCATCCTTCAAATTCGGGGAAAAGGAGGACGCATTTGTCGGCTGCATTCAGAGGAGTCTACGAATTTGGACCGCCTTCGGCGCGTCGCTGTGACGTAATCGGTCTAGAAATGCGGCCTCAGGAGGATGCAGCCCATGAATTTGGACACGACCCAAGAGCTTAGGCTGGAAAGAATGAAGAGCAGGTTTGGGTGATTAAGGGTAGAGGTGAAAGTGTATGTATGTATGTAATGAATGAAAAGAATGTGTTGAGCAGATGGACGGAATACTGACAAAGAAAGGAAATGAGCGAGAGAGAAAGAAAGGGTGGATGGATGGATAGTAAATCAGGAATGTAGAAAAATATTGCCTGCTCTGATGAATACCAGTTTCTGTTGGATGCTTGGTAGGGTTAGGTTTTTGACTAAAACCATGGCTACCTGCCTTGTAGCAGTGCCTTTGTGGTTGTCTAATGGTGTGGAGAATGGTGCTTTGTTTCATGCTAGAGTCTCCTTACTTCCGACAGGAAGCATAAGTTAGCATAATGATTAGCAGCTATTAGTCATTTCTGATAAAGCCTTCTAAAGTAATTTTAATGTACTTTAATACCTAACCTGCAGTAACTTTTCTGGGGGAATACTGTCTGGCTTCCATTTACATTTCTTTGCTTTCATGTAATTAAATTAGTCTTGGTTTGTTCTGTGATGTCATTTACTACGTTAGTAATGATTTTAAAAATAGCACACCTAGATGCATCCCAATCAAGACTAAGAAAACCACTGGTTGTAGTATTTGTTACTTTAGCCATAGCATTCCACATCATGTAGTATCAAGGTACCATCCATCGACCAATTACATCAGTATTTCCATTTTCAAACTAGCATTGACTCCTTGGCTTAGACAAACAGTAAGCTCTGTGAGGCACAGTGCGCTCCGAGCACAGCAGCTGCAGATGTTTCTCTTTGGGCCCTTGCTGGTGTCAGCCTAATTGATGGACAGTGATGAGTGTAGGGTGATACTAATACAAGCCGACTCACTTTGCACAGTCAGGGTCACAGCAGAATGGATGGGAGTCTGGAGAAAAAAGGGAATGAAAATGAAGGGGGAGGGGGTATATGCATGTTTAGAGGGAGGAAATGTCTATTGAATATGATAAATTACTTGATTTGAAAGACGCATAAAGAAACTATTTGGAATGTAATGATATATTAAAATGACTATGAAAACCCAGCCAGGGTTCAAACCATAAACCGTCTTGATTTCAGCCAATAGTACTAACCACTACACCATCACGCCACTCACACAATCTAACATGTCTAAAATCTCCCATAGCTTTCACTCTGGCAGGGCAGCACAGTTGAGTTTGCATGTTCTGTGTTTGTGTGGGTTCTCTCCGGGTACTCCGGCTTCCTCCCACAGTCCAAAGACATGCAGTTAGTGGGGATAGGTTAATTGGTAACTCTAAATTGCCCATGGGTGTGAATGTGAGTGTGTCTGTCTGTATCTGTTATATATAAGCACTCTAGTTATAACAGTTTATGTGAGGGGGTTGAATGTGTGGTGTACTAAGAGTATAGCTCCCCGCACCCCCAATTAATTTTGTATTTGTTTATTTCTAATGATAGACATTGAATATCCCAATGTATATGTTATTTTGGACTAATTATTTTACTTTATACAAAAATTATAATGGTACAAAGGGCAATCTGTATCTGTGAAATTGTTGCTCAGAGAACTACCATAGATGGTCGTGGTTGCTTTAATGTTCAGTATGTAAGCAGGTGGCTTGGTGCTACGTGCTGCATGCTGGATCTTTGAATGGTAATAACTTATTAGGTTCTGTTTCTGCCTTATTACCCTACTATTACCACTTTATTACTGAGCTGTAATAGACAGTGCTGCCACAACCCATATTTGCTTAATCTAGCATGAAAGTTGGATTCAATTAGCGTTTTTCTTATGTCATTCCACATTAGGGGAAAAGAGTGTCCTGTTAAAAGGATTCTAAATGCTTCATTTTACAGTATTGTCAAATTCTAGTATTAACTATTTAGAAATAGTCACTCGTTGTCTTTTGTGGTTATCTTACCATAAAGCTGACTCAGCACACATGAGATGTGCTGCTGGTTTCAGCAGGACAGGTTTGGGTGGGATTTTGTTTTTCTTCTCTTCCTAACTTTTTTCCCTATGAGTAATTTTTCAGATGAAATTGCTGGGCTAACTCTGTGTGTGGAAACTTCCCACACTCTCATTATCACCTACCTTTCCGAGTCCTGTAATGTAAAGCCTTATACCTTGTGCCGTCAGTTCTCTGATGACAGCACTCCATATTCTGACACCATAATGTTACTCTCTTGTGTGATAGCTTGACTTGCCGAGTAAATAAAAGGTCCAAGTAGCATCCACGAACCCTGACCCCAGCCTTGACCCCCTCAAATGTTTATATGTGCCACCCTTAATCTGACAGTGCTATCCTCTGAAACTGCTCAGCGCTGCTGCAGCGAGAGCTCCCCCTTACCTATTCACAACCTGCCCACTCTGTCCCTTGTCCACGCTCTGCCTGCTATAACACATAATACAAAACCAGATTAATCCCCGACTCATCATTACAATATCTTCACTAACTGCCACACTCTTCTCTAGCAGAGCTCCTGTGATTTCATCACAGGCGTTGAGGCCCTTTTTTGTACCCTGGCACCAGTTTACCAACAATTTCCTATTCTACGACATAAGATCTCCAAATAGACAGCTGCATTGCTGTTTGACTTATTAGAACACTGTGGACCAACCACCACCAGAATCAGCAGAGGACATAGCACCACAAATCATCACAGACTCTAGAAACGTCATACTGGACTTAAAACAACTTGGACTTCTTGTTCCAGACTCTTGGATCTTGGCATAGTGGCTTTTGATCTGACACTAGCCTCAAACGTTTCTTTCGCCATGCTGCTGTACATATTTTCGTACAAAATACATTAATTATTAATTTACTTAAAATCAACATATTGAGATACTGGATTTCTGATTTTCATGATCCATAAGCAGTACTGAAGACATTAAAACAAAAAGGGTTGCCTATAGAATATACAAAAGATTGCCCTTTGGAATTAAATTATGAATGAATGAAGAACTTTTTAAGATGCCTTTTTTACATTGGTGACTGGGTTAGTCACCAATGAAATAAATACATATAAAAGCTTAAAGCTTAATGTAAAAGTTTATTTGGAACCATAGGATATACCACATTACCATGTTTTCTCCCATTTCCCCAGTTATTATGTGCCACTGTTGAGCGTGACCCGCAGAGCCACAATACACATAATTATAGAAAATGTAGATGTGACAGTAAGCTAAGATATTATTTTATCTATCAACGATGACCTCGATGAGTAGCACAAAAACTACTCCGTATGTATCCATTTTTGAACAGAACAAAGCAGACCATAACCTGCTTTGGTGTTCAGACTGGCTGACACGATGAAGACACCAGGTCTACATGTAGGTCAAGCTCCGTAAATGAGGACATGGGTTACAGAAAAGATGATTGTGCTGAAGCAGTGCTGGGGTGAATAAGTGAGGCAACCTGGTGCCAACAGCTTCCTATCTGTTGCTGTGTGCCTGTGAAGGCATCAGGGAGGCAGCAGGCCTGTGATCTCGCCCCAAGCACAACCCCCCACCGAGAGGCCAGGCCTGGAGTGACTGATCCACTGACTGGCTGCTCTTGCCATCACCCGCCCCTCCTTCACTTCTCCCTTTGAAGAGACTTTGCACAGGTCCCATCTGCAGCCATTTTTGCAGCAGCCATTTTGTGCTTGCTCTGTTTTAGTTTTCTTAATGTTATATAAAAAAAGGACTTGACAGTTACGTCACAAGACTTCTTGCTGCCATGACTAGCATTTTGGAAGCCTGTCAGGGACATCTGGTGTACACATAATGCCTGCGAGTTTCATCAGATTTAAAACCTTTTTTAATGCCAGTTTGAATTTAATACCAATTTTATAGTGCAGACCAACAGTGAGTAGTTATAAGTTGCATAGAGAAAGAAAGAAAGACCCAAACAAACATTTATCTGTGTTAAAGTCGTATGTTGCATCAGTTGTAAAGCCATTTGTGTCTCAGGTGCTACAGCAGGTCCACCACCAATCTAACAGGCCTTTTGCTCCTACTCGGCTCGACTCAATGCAGCTCGAGGCAAGTGAATGTGATTTCATTACAATGGAGTACCACCTAACATATGCTGAGTAGGCACTGAAAAAGTACCTGGTACCAGGTACTACGATGTAATGAAAAACCCTAAAAACCAAGTAGAGCCATGCCAAGCCAATCCAAGTAAGTCCTAGTGGAAAAGGACTATCCTTGTGTAGGCTACTGGACCCCAAGATTGTTTGAATGTTAGGTTAAAAAGGGCGCTTATATCAATGTGTGAATGGGTGAATTGTTCAAACGGAGAAGAAAAGTGCTACAGAAGTACCAGTCCAGTTAGCATCTAGTTTGTCTTTAGAAATTTTCTATAAAACTCTGTAAAAATGGTGAGGCTCTTTTATAAGACATGGTTAGTAAGAAGATGTTCAGTATTTATTGGAGATTATGTATCGGGATTTCAGGAGCGGGACCACGCTTCCAAACATGCTCCTTCCGGTTGTCATTTATCTCTCCCCAGTTCTGCAAACTGTTCATTCTCGTTTACGTGCCCCACCCTCCCTCCCTCCTTGTTCTCAATTCTTTAACTTCTTCACTCCTATTTAGTACACGGGGATCTGCCAGGCCGCTGTCGCCAGTCCCCTTCGAGGCCTTCCCCAAACCGCAGCTCAATTCATGTCCAAGCATCACCTTTACCTACCAAAACGCTGTCAAACCTAAAATGAGGGCCCAGCTAGTGAATAGAGCTGATTTAGAACAAAGGAGGGTGGGTTTTAAAACCCCCCCAAATTTTAAAACTTGTTTTCAACAAGTGTGATAAATCCAAAAGTGTAATAAAATCTAAACAAATTCAGCGCTATACTTGACAGTATTCAAAGTAAAACATGTTGTGTATTGTGTGAAAGAAATTGGATCATAGGAACATTTCAGACAAGGTGAAAACAGCTTTGTCCACAAAGTGCTAGGTGTCTGAGAACTCAGTGTACACTGGACATGAATGCCTGTACAGCTGGCAGACACCAGCAACCATACTAGACTCCAGTCTGAGAGTCTGTTTGCCAATAATTTTCATTTAAGTATTAAATATAATCCTTCTGTTATATTAGATTGTCCAATTAACTCTGAAAAATGCAGAATATATATCTAAAAAAGTACTGGTGTGGGAAAAAGTTCTGTGATGCTACTGTGAAGGGCTGGAGACTATCTGAGCTCCCGTAGGGAGACCTGGAGGGAACCCATACAGGCACAGGTGCCAGGCAGGCACCTTGTGGAACAGTAGTGCCATCCACTGCACCACCATACCACCCATAATTATTGAAAAGATACATACATGCATAAGTAAACATACTTTTCCTGTTAATTAACAACAACTTCTGTTTAAAATTTGGGCTCTATGGGCCCATTTCAAATTTGTGGAGAAATCTCTTCACTTTCTCTAAAACGCAGCTATCTGAGCTACAAATATTTCAAAGCCACTTTACTGTCAAACCATGCAGGAAGAGATCTGACTTTTTCAGGATAGGGTGAACAAATTGTGGCATCCACAAACTTGAAAATCACTTTGACTAAGGTTGTCAAATGAACAGTGTTGGCCCCTCTCGCTTTATGTCTGGAGATAACAAAAGAAAAGCATGAGAAAAAAAACAAATTCTCCCAAGCTCTCTTTTTTAGGCTGCATGGGGATCAGCAGGGGGCTAGCTCTTGCAGACAGCCAAAATAAGCGTAATATGGCTCTGCATACATAATGCCATAACCCCACAGGGATCAAAATCTGTGACATTCTAACGAGTTCCATCTGAATCATGGGCCCCGATTTGCTCGACAGCCTTGACTGTGTTAGTGCATTTGTGTGTGTTTTGTCACCTCACAACAGTCTGATGAAGCTCTACCTACACTTGGGCAACATGCACACCCTGTACAACACTAAACACACACACAAGCACACTGCCTCATACACATGTATAAAATTGGTCCATCCCTCTTTGAGCAAAAGATGGGCGATAGAGCAACCTCCTGCCCCCATTTGACACCAGCTCTTGCCACTGCTACACGCAAACCTCATGCATGTTCACACCCCAGTCTTCAGATGGTGCTTGGCAGTGGGGGGCACTGCCACCAGCAGGATTTGCAGTACACCTCTAAACCCCCGAAACCTTCCCCAACTACCTACTCAGCTGTTTAATGAAATTTTTTGCATTGAAGATTATTATATTGCTGTCATCAGCAATATAATAACTTGCATTAATGCAACAACGTAAAGAAATTACACTATAAAACAAGCGAGATTCAGGGTCATGTGATCACCAGCCCTAACTATGAAACTATAAAGCTTTAGGTGTACAGTGGTCCCTCGCTATAACGCAGTTCACTTTTCACAGCCTCGCTGCTCCGATTTTTTTGCATTTTTGCATGCTTTTTTTTTTTTTTTTTACAGCGCATTGTATTCTGCATGCTGACCATTGTCAGGATGCAGGCTGTAGACCATTGTCAATCAATCTCCGTATCCTGTACAGTACAGAATGCGTTCTGCTTGACGGATTTACATAAATCTTCGATCCTAGCAGTGTGACTCTGAAGTGCTGTACTGTATGTTTGTAAGTTTTCTCCCCATAAAACACAACAATGTTGATGAAACGTTTTGCACCATCAAAGGCACCTGCAACAGCACCCAAAAGGCAGAGGAAGATGGAAAACTTGAACTTCTGGACATGCTAAAGGAAGGTAGAAGTTACTGTATTTTTCAGACCATAAGGCGCATCAAGCGAAACAAAACAGTCAGATATGTCAAACGTTACTCAACTCATTCTTCTTGCTTCCTCCACTTTCATACCATTGATTCATTAATTCCCATGTTCTGGACCTGAAAACAGGGTTTGATCTTTGGTTTCATTCTTATTTTTCTATGAAGGTTTGAACTTTGAGAGTTTAAACAAGAGAGAAAAGTGTGAAAATCTTCGTGCCTGTCTGAGAAAAGTGTATAAAGTGTGTGGTGAGGGGTTTTACAGCCTTAAAATATCTGTAATGATTGTAAAAAATGAAATTGGCTACTTCACGGATTTCACCTATCGCGGGTTATTTTTAGAACGTAACTCCTGCGATAAACCAGGGACCGCTGTAATCTTAAAAGTAAAGAGGGTGTCAGCCTCCCTAATCCAAACTGGGAGCGTGTTCCAGAGGGCCTGAAAGGAGAAGGTTCCACTCCACGCTAGTAAGCTAGCAGTCTGAGAAGTGCTTTATTGGGGTACTACGGTACTATGAGGCCTTTAAGATAAGATGGGGCTTGACTATTCATGTATGTGAGGAGCAGGATTTTAAATATGATCCAGGATTTAACAAGGAGCCAATGAAGAGAAGCCAGTATTGGAGAAATATATAGTGCGCATGCGCCAACCAGCGTGCAGCCTGTTACAGTCGCTCCTGCTTTTCTCTTAGTTTAGCTCTTTTTTCTTACGTATTCTTTTTTTTTCTGACTTGTATTTTCCTCCGTTTTCTATCTCTTACTCAATCATGTGGATTGAGAGAGTTTTTGTTCTTCTGGTGGCCGTGGAACTGTTACTTTTATCATGGAACGGGACCGCGGCACATCTCCTACACGCACGGACTGTTTACTCCAGAGATCAGCTGATCGCCCTGATGCCGGCCGGCTCGCTGGCCAGGCCCGCAGAAGTGCCCGCAGAAGTACCAGCTGAAATTTGGAGGAAAACACATCGGGGATGCAGAGGTCAAGGACAGAAGAGAAGAAAAAAGGTGACGGTGAGACAGCGGAGGCTCGAAGCGAGGAGGAGGTTTAAACCGTGTCTGCCGTCTATCGTGATGGGAAATGTGCGATCGTTGGCAATTAAAATCGACGAGCTCTCAGCACTGGTACGGAGTCAGAGGGAATACCGAGAGTGTAGCCTGATGTGTTTCACCGAATCATGGCTGCACCAGGTCATTCCCGATGAGAATGCTTCCGTGGAAGGCTTCCACACTGTTCGGGCGGACAGGGACAGCATCGCTAGCGGTAAGCGGAAAGGAGGTGGGCTTGCTGTTTTAGTTAACAACCGGTGGTGTAACCCTGCCAACATAACAATCAAAGAAAGGATTTGTTGCCCGGACACTGAACTGTGTGCTGTTGGACTCAGGCCGTATTATTTACCCAGGGAATTCTCTCACGTCATCTTGGTGGCTGTTTATGTTCCCCCCTCTGCTAACCCCACAGCTGCATGTGACACTATCCACTCTGCCATAGCTCGGCTACAGACTCAGCACCCGAGTGCCTTTATTGTGATCTCGGGTGACTTCAACCATGTATCACTGGACAATACACTACCAACATTCAAACAATATGTGGACTGTCCCACCAGGGGAGAGAAAACTTTAGACTTACTGTATGCTAACGTCAAGGATGCATACAGCTCCTCCTCCCTCCCCCCACTTGGTAGGTCAGATCATAACCTGATTCACCTCACCCCCCGCTATGTGCCAATTGTGAGGAGGGAACCTGTGACCACCAGGACTGTTAGGAGGTGGTCAGAGGAGGCAATAGCGGAACTACAGGGCTGTTTCGAGGTGACCGACTGGGAAACACTCTGTGAGCCTCACGCCGAGGACATCAATGGGCTTACTGAGTGTATCACAGGCTACATAACTTTCTGCACTGACTCCATTGTTCCAGCTCAGACTGTTCATTGTTACCCAAATAACAAGCCGTGGGTGACTAAGGACATCAAAGCCCTCCTCAACAACAAGAAGAGGGCTTTCAGAGGGGGCAACAAAGAGGAGGTGAGGAAGGTCCAGGTGTTACTAAAGGACAAGATCAGAGAGGCTAAGGACAATTACAGGAGGAAGCTGGAGTGGAAACTCCAGCAGAACAGCATGAGAGAGGTGTGGAGGGGCATGAAGACCATCACTGGATTCAGGCCAACCAACAGCAGGGGAGCTGAGGGAGGTGAGAATAGAGCCGACGAGTTGAATCTGTTTTTCAATAGATTCGACACCACAGTGTCTGCTCCCACCCCCACAACCTCACCCGCAGTCAGCCTGGAATCCAGAGCCACACCACTGTGCCAGCCTCTCTCTTCACATGTTGCCTCCTGTGAGATTCCTGACACCCCTCCCCCACCCATCACCTTCACTCAATACCAGGTTGAGATGCAAATGAGGAGACTTCACTCAGGCAAGTCTGCTGGACCAGACGGAGTGAGTCCCCTTGTCCTCAAGACCTGTGCCCCCCAGCTGTGTGGAGTCTTTCATAAACTGTTTATGCTGAGTCTGAGTCTGCAGAGGGTCCCGGTGATGTGGAAGACATCATGCCTCGTCCCTGTACCAAAGACGCCTCGTCCCAGTGGCCCCCAGGATTACAGGCCCGTGGCACTGACCTCCCACATCATGAAGACCCTGGAAAGGCTCATCCTGGACCAGCTGCGACCCATAGTAAGTCCACATCTGGATCCCCTTCAGTTCGCTTATCAGCCTCGTCTCAGAACAGAGGACGCCATCATCTACCTGCTCAATCGTGTCTACACCCATCTGGACCAGCCGGCGAGCACTGTGAGGGTCATGTTTTTTGACTTTTCCAGTGCTTTCAACACCATCAGGCCGACCCTCCTGGGTGATAAGTTAGCAGCGATGCAGGTGGATGCTTCTCTGGTGTCCTGGATTGTTGATTACCTGACAGGAAGACCACAATATGTACGTCTCCCACAGTGTGTGTCTGACAAGGTGATTAGCAACACAGGGGCACCACAGGGGACTGTCCTCTCCCCCTTCCTCTTCACCCTCTACACCACAGACTTCAGCCACTGCACAGAGACCTGCCATCTTCAGAAGTTTTCTGATGACTCTGCGGTGGTTGGATGCATCAGCAGGGATGATGAGACAGAGTACCGGGCTGTGGTCGACTCCTTTGTCACGTGGTGTGAGCAGAATCATCTGCAGCTCAACGTGGCAAAGACCAAGGAACTGATCGTGGACTTCAGGAAGACCAGGAAACACTTGACCCCTGTTTCAATCCAGGGGGTCAGTGTTGACATTGTGGAGGACTATAAATACCTTGGAGTACACATTGACAATAAACTGGACTGGGCTAAAAACACCACAGCACTTTACAGGAAGGGCCAGAGTCGTCTCTATTTTTTGAGGCGACTGAGGTCCTTCAACATCTGCCAGAAAATGCTGAGGATTTTCTATGAGTCTGTTGTGGCCAGTGCGATCCTCTATGCTGTTGCATGCTGGGGGAGCAGGCTGAGGGTCGCAGATGCCAACAGACTTAATAAACTGATCCGTAAGGCCAGCAATGTTGTGGGGATGGAGCTGGACTCCCTCAAGGTGGTGTCGGAGAGGCGGATGCTGTCCAAGATAAAGACAATGTTGGATAACACCTCCCACCCACTCCATGACATGTTGGTCAGTCACAGGAGCTCGTTCAGTGAGAGACTGAGATTACCGAAAAGCACCACTGAACGACACAGGAAATCATTCCTGCCTGTGGCCATCTCCCTGTACAACGCATCCACTTAACACACTGTTTGCTGCTACAACTACACATGTTTCTTTTCCAAATATTTATTTATAAGTGACTTATGTATGTATGTATGTATATATATGTATATATTGTACTATTCTTAGTTAGCGTATTGTCTGTCTTGTCTTAATGTTGGTTTAAAATGGAGCACTGTAACAAAAAATAATTTCCCCCAGGGATCAATAAAGTATTCTGATTCTGATTCTGATTCTGATATGCTTTCTTTTTAGTTCCTTTCAGTATTGCCAAATCCAAAATGCTATGCCAGCATTTTGGATCAACGGAAGACTTTTCAGTTAGTTTTATAACAACCTGGTAATACTGAATTACAGTAGCTGAGGCTAGAAGTAATTAATGCATGAACTAGTCTTTCAGCATCACCCTGACAGGATAATCCTAATTTCAGAGATATTTTTGACAGTTCTGAAACATGTAGGACTGACTGACTTCAGGATATCTCACAGTGTTATTGGAGGCCAAGATAATGCTATTCAGAGTAATCATGTGGTTAGACACTTTAGACCTTCTAATTATACTGCCTGATGGAGCACGTATAATGGAAAGAGAATTGGTCCCAGCAAAAAAGTACCCTTGTGGTACTTTATAATGAGCTTAATTGTGTGAAGAAGACTCACCATTTAAGACTTGAGCTCCACAGAAGTGAAGACATTACTTGGATGAGCCTTACAATGCTTCTAGATGAGAAAAATCTTGAAAAAGTGATATGTTTCATAGGAGGTCTTTAAGATAAGATTTGGCCTGATTATAGAATAGAATAGGATAGCCCCTTATTATCATTGTACATGTGCAATTAAGTTGTAGCTGCTCCACACCAACTGTGCTTGAATAAAATATAAATACTGCCCAGCAGGAACATATAGCAAACAGCAGAAATATATACAGTCCAAATGGATACACACACAACAAGCGAAATATATACAAAATAAGAAAAAGGATTGACGACTGACATTGCAGGCATGTGTTGCAGGAAGATGCAACAAAAACGCATTAAAAACACAAAAAGGTGCACAGGAGTTGGGTGCTGCATAAAAGGGTTGCATATGTCTCTACGCACCACCATTTTATTTAAGACCTTGTATGCAATGAGAAGGATTTTAAATTTCGATTCAGATATATAGGATATAGTACAGGAGAAATATGCTCTCTCTGGCTAGTCCATGTTAGTACTCTCACGACAGCATTTTGCCTGAAGGCTGTTCAGGGAGTTTTTAGGACATCTTGATAATGATGAATTACAGCCAAGATGTACTAAATGCGCAAACTAGTTTTTTTTTTGAGACAGTTTCTTTCTAACTTTAGAGAGATTGTGCAAATCCTACATATTTATTTAATATGCACATTGAAGGATATGTTAGGATAAATAGAGCTGGGTGTCATCAGCATAGCAGTGAAAATGTATGCTATGCCTTCTAATGATACTTCCTAATGGAAGCATGTATAACGTAAACAGAAGTGGTCCTAGCACTGAACCCTGTGGGACTCCATAATTAACCTCAGTGTGTGAAGAGGACTCTCCATTTACATGCACAAACTGGAGTCTATTAGATAGATATGATACAAACCACTGCAGCATAGTAGTTTTAATACCTACAGCATGCTCTAGCATGGCATTGCTTAAAAGCTCTAGCTTGTAAGTGATGTTTAATTGCGGCCATCTTGAAGGACTATGTTGAAATAAACTGATCATATTTAAGCCTGGACCAGTGATTAATGTTAAGACCTCTTTAAGCAGCCTTGTAGGAGTGGGATCCAATAGATATGCTGATGTTTTAAGAAAGTTCACTCAGAAAGATCAAGGTGCTGTATAAATGAAAATGAATTGAACTGACTAGATGATGGCTCCGAGGCATCTAAACATTTTCAATTAAATGTGTATTGCAACAGAATCACTGAGTGATGTGATAAGTGAAATAATATACCTAATAATGCCTAACCTAGTGACCTGTCTGATGGCTTGCATCACTATAAACCAGTGTTATTGATATGGTTAGACATAGCACTTCGCTTTCTTCACAGCTTTGACTTTAAGAAGTTTCTGGTTACTGGCCATTATAAAATCCTTTTATTTCACAGTAAGGTTTGCTAGATGAGGGATGATGCTAAATGTGTGATATTAACCTCAAACTGGTGAAGCAACTGACTTCTTTAGTTTTGCATATTTAAGTCTGATTACCTCTTTATAACTACAGATGACAGTAGTTATACTGATTTCTCTGTGAGTGAAAGCAGCTAATAAATAATTATTCAGACTTTGAAATACCTTCAGAATCTCTCTCCAAATACCCTGCTTACATCAGATTATGGGGGGCTCTGTGTGGATGTTTTTCAACACATGCAATCCAATATTTAAACCCACTTCATGTCATAATTTGCTAACTGTACATAAGAACTTCTCAGAAAAGATGTGCAAAAAGGCCTTATTACCCTGTTTATTTAAACGATACCAAAACAATGACAACTGCATTTTCACTCAGCCCTCCACTGTGTCTCTAACATAGTCAGAAGTTGTTCAACCAGACCATAAATCAGCCCTTATAAACACCCACACCCACCCTCACACACACACACACTCAGAAAATCTCAAAAAAGCCAACCAATTTGTTAGGTCAGAGGCCCTCCTTTGTGGGGCTATTCATGAGCCTTTATGCTGCAGAGTGACAGGAATGTTGAAGCTGAGTAGGGGCCACATTATGGTGGGTACAAAGAGATTACAAGGAATCGGGGGACTTTGCCTCTTTCTGCCTCTTGTGTGTGTGTGTGTGTGTGTGTGTGCAGTAAATACAACCTTGAACAAAAACACATGAGAGAGTACACATTTCACTATTTATTTATTAAACAATGATTTTATTATTTAGTACTCAAATTATCTAAAAAGTAAAATTATAGTCTTACTTCTTTGTTATTTATTTCAATGCTTTCAGTGGTAATTTGGTCAGTTTGTTAATGTACTTAAAGTAGACATCACTGTCAATATGTTGTTTGGACCAAAACATTTTGCACGGCCTGCTACCTTATTTGCTACTTTTAATTTTATTTTGATATTAGAATACTGTGTTTTGTAAGAAATACAGTAGTTCCTGGAGTCCAACTTTATGCCTACTCGTGCAAACCTCTAACAAGCTTTGCTATTAGGTAATTCCACCTGAGACCTTGCCTCAGCACCCTGAGACAGATCTGAATGACCACTGACTAATTAGGGGGTGTGAACTGCCTGATATTGGTGCCTATAAAACCCCGTTGCATATGCTCTGTCTCTCCTTTTGAACACAGCAACGTACTGAAACAAGGGAGTCACACAGCCTCCAGTTAAAGGTCTTTGTATTACTCATAGAACTGTTTCTATTCTGAATGCGCTCTGGCCTTAACACTGGCCACTGGTAAACACCAAGGCTTATATATAAATTGCTGAAGTTCATAAAAACATGGTGGATGTTCTTCTGAAAGAGTTACGGCTGTGTGGGGGACAGAAGGGGGGATGTGCTGCGTGGAAAGCAGAAAAAGGGTCCTGATCAAAGCCGCCTGCTTTTACTTAATTTACTTAATTAATTTGTTCTTTCAAGATTTGGTGTCGTTGTATTTTGAGTTAAGTTGTACAGCTTGCCAAATAGTCTGGACAGGGGATTTAATTCTGGCAAAACTTTCTGTTAACGTTCTGTTAAACTATTTGTCTTTTCGTATTTTATTGCAAGTGTCTGAAGAGGAAACCATGAGAGTGGGAACATTGTGTACATTAATTTAACTTATAACATTCAGATATTATTCTAACACACTAATACAATCCTGTTAAAAGCTGTATTAAACAGACATATGTTATGTTATGGTGCCTGTTGAAAGTAAAAGAAAGCAACATGAATGTAATGAACGCAAACACTGGAACCTATCTGTCTCACTTTAAAAAAGGAAACAAGATGTATCTTTGTATGTGTTTTACGTTGGGATTCTCTTCCTCTCACAGTTCACTAAGTTCACTTCTGTTCTGTTGTGTTTCAGTAAAGTCCCAGTGTTATAGTGGAGCAGGAATATGTGGGAGTCAACACTCAGAGTGAGGAGTGAATAAAGAGGGACAGGACAGGGACAAAGATTTGGCAGTGTGTTCACAGCTTAAACCATCAAGCCACGCTAATTATGCAGGTGTTCTGTTTCTCTGAGACAATGCAGCACATAACAGCAGGGTGCAAGATGCTAGCAGGCAGGGCATACATGGAACGCCATAACCAAGTGGCCGGCATAGTGTACAGGGACATCTGTGCTGAGTATGGGCTGGAAGCAATGGCGTGTCCAGCGGGGTGGCCTGGGGGGGCACAGGCCACCCCCCAAACCAGACTGGCCACCCCAGGTGCCACCCCAAAGGCAAAACAATAAAATTCAATCAAATATCAAATGTCCGATTATGTTTTCACGGTGACGCTCAGATATCCGAGTGTAAGTGAATGCAGCATCGCTTCTGCGCTATGCGCATCACGTTAGCAAAGGTAGGAGAGCCAAGCGCGAAAGACGGCACTGCAGGAAACAATTTTTCGGTGAAAGAAAATGAGGACAGAATAAATGTCCCGGTAAGTAATATTAAGTTTGTTGAGTTTAGTAAACTTCGGTGAAATTAGAATACCAAAGAAAAAATAACACTTAAAGAATTATTGCAGCTGTGGAATATTTCAGACAGTATGCTACTGAGGGGAGCTAACATAAGAGTTATGAGTTATAAGATATCATCTAAGTCGTAACATTGCTGTATGGAGCTGCAGATTTGGTTGCAGGTTAACATAGCTGGACTGGCCATCGGGCATACCGGGCATATCCCCAGTGACTTATTTTTTATTTTTTTTGTAATGGCATGAACAATGAGAGGTGGTGGATTGGCCAGATGCAGGTCGATGTGTAAAAATAACTCAGTTGTTTGGTGGTGGCTATGACGGGGCTTCCACAGAGGCAACAGGTGGATGAGGGAAGGGGAGGCAGGAGGAGAGACCCGAGGCAGCCACCAGTCCGAGTGTCAGGTGAACTGAACTTCAGGTAAGAAGTTATGACCTGCAGTCTATCTGGGTCAGATATAAACCAAGTTTAGGTGGAGTTTATTTTCGTTGTGCTGACTTTTTACTGTCAGTTGCAATAACTCATACTGCGTTCTAGCCAGTTTGACTGAGTTTTTATACAGCTGGGTGGGTGCTATGATGTTACTGATAGTGAACTTTATTTTATTCATAAGGTTAGTAGAGTTGCCAACGGCTCCTTAAAAATGGAATGGTCCCTCATTCAGAGAAAATATTACACGTTTCGTATTGAGCTGAGAAGAGACGCAGTTTGTCCCGGACTTTAGCTAGAATGGAAAAAAGACACAAAGCTGGATTTATTCTGTCTTTATGCTGCACAGCTGCCTCTTCTTCTCTCATTCTCTCCCCTCCCTCTCCTGTTGCTACTTCAATCATGAAACTGATCAATGATCAGCTGATCGGCTTTTCTCTCTTGTTTGTTTATCGCCCACTTTGCGCCAGAAAGAGGAAACCAGCGGATATTGCGCTAAACAACAGCAGCACGTTTAAGCTTGATCAGCTGTTGTTAGAATTGATTTAATATTAATTTCTAGTATCAGCTGATGTTTGCTGGAGCCACAGCTGTAAAGCTGCTGGTCATGATGTCGGTTTAGATATGTGGTGAGAGGGAAACATGAAGATGAAACCAGGAGATGTCCTTACTGAACCATCAGAGCTGAACAGGTGATGGAGAAACAGGTTTACCTTTTAGGTGACATGAATGAGTTGAAGTTATCAACTGTTTCTGAGAGACAAATAACACCAGGATCCTTTTTTATGTAGCTGACAGCTGGTAACTGTGCAGGGGCGGGTCTAGCAAAGTTTTGCCAGGGGGCCAGGTAGGGCATTAACAGGGAAAGGTGGGCACAAAGAAATACTTTTCTTTCTTATTCTCATTTAAAATACCTAGTTTTTATTAAATAATTATCTAAATCTTACAACCAAAGTTTTTATCTGACGTAAAATGTATAGAAATCATACATATACCAAAAAGACTGTACATCACTGTCACAACAGCATTTGTTTTCATTCAAAGGCTTTATGGCTTTAATACCTGGTGGGTCGGTCTGTAGTAAAAATGCCCAATTTTTTTGTCCCAGTCCAGCCCTGCAGGTTAATACTGGCAGTGTCACCATGCCAGCTGACTGTATTTTATCATCAGCCAGTGTTGTTCTTTATCAATATTACCAAAGTTTACCATAAGGCAGCATAGAAAGTATTTACTTGCTTTCAGGTTTTATTCAAATGTTAGTCTTTTCATTTGTTTCCCCACTTTTTTCCTGTTTCAAAATCAAACACCAGTTTGTGAGAAGATTATCTTCTTTTTTTAACAGGCAGATAAAGTTTTGCATTGGCATTGGCTAATTTGTCAATTGTTTGTTACAAATGTTCGTATTTCAATTTTCAAAAATGTTTTTGCCCAAAACATATGTGCACTACATGTCAGTAAAAATGCTATGCAAATATTGATGTCCTTGAATGCTGAGTAAGCACTGACAAAGCACTGATTGTATCTCTTGTACTTTATCAACGCAGTATCTAAAAACTTTGCACCGTAGTGGTTAAAATCTCATTCTAATAAGAGTTAAAAGTGCATTTGGTTATTAGGTTTATAGGATTATTGAATTATGGTTAAGGGTTGGTAGAATTTTTTTTTAAACATTATCTGCCAATTAAATCTGCCACCCTTCTCCAAATCTGTGCCCCTACCTGGCCCCCCCAACAAAAATTTTCTAGACACGCCACTGGCTGGAAGTCCCGAGGTCAACATGGGAGACGCCCCCAGGATGGTGGAGAATGACCGAGCTAAGATCCTGTGGCACTTCCAGATACAAAATGGTGGTGGCTAACCAACCGGACATAGTGGTGGACAAACAGAGGACGATGATACCGAATGACATCAAAATCAGGAAGAAGGAACAGGAGAAGTACCAAGAGCACAGAGAAGAGGTGGAGGGTGAAGGTAACAGTGGTCCCAGTGGTAATTGGAAAACAGCAAAGATACTGTGCAGGACCCTCAAGCTCCCAGGCCTCTGGTAGAGGACCCGAGCCTGAAGGATAGACCGAGGGGAGAGGGGAATTTGTTTTTAATAGTGGTTTCTTCCCTTTAGTCTTTGTTAATTTCTTTTTTCCTTCTTCTACGCTTTTGTAGTTGCAGCTTTTTTTCTTCCCTTGGATTTCTGATTTTTTCTTTCGTCCCATTTTTGCAACAGCCCAATAAAAAGCTTGCATTTTGTTAACCTCATTATCTGTATTTTGAGTCACTTACATCAGACTCCACACAGTTTGCATAATCGGCAGACTGTGACGGAAATTGAGGCGAAAATGTTTCAACTTCTTTGATTTAATTGCTGTGAAGATGTTTTTAACATTAAAGAAAAAAATGTGGAATATTAATAACTTATATTTTTGTTAAAATCCACAACTACTCATTAAGTACAAGCTAATTTAAATTTTGAAATACATTGAAAACACATCTTGTTCACAGTTGAATTGGTGTCAAAAAAGAAGTCATAATAATATAAATCGCTGTTGTTTGCTAAGTGACCATTAAGCAGACCACTGGACAAGTATGTCTGAGCCGTAGTCTGCGTAGTACAGATGAAAAATTTGTGTGCAATTTTTGCACTATTTTAGAGCGAGAAAGGCAGAAAAAGTTCAACACGAGAGAGAAAGAGAGCGTGTCCTGCTGAGACCCAGCTGTGCCTGCAATTAGCAGGAGGCATGGAATGATGATTGCTGGTGCGGCAACACTAATGCCAAGTGACAGGCTTCCTTGTGAAGGAGAGGGGAGGCCGCTGAGTGCCGTAAAGCAAGACTACTTTTTCTTCTTTTTCACTTTGACAACACACTTGCTTACACTAGTGTACACACATAGCTCATATAAGCATACTCGCACAAACAAAGAAACAAATAAGACTAAGGTGGTGGGGGTGGGAGGTCTTTAAATCTGACTGCAAGACATTATGCACTTTACACAAAGGGCTTGTCTAATCCTACCTGCTCTGCTTTCCAGAGCCCACTGCTGGTCTATTCTAGTCCGGCTCACTAGCTCAGCAGTGAGGGTCCATTGATGACGACACTCAATTACCATAGTAACTCAGACAGTAGGTCAGAGCACCTCCCCTCTGCCCACCCTGCACGGCCAAGCTTGACCCTCAGCGAACATGTAAAACCTTTCACAGAATTAAGGATGTTCTTGTACAACATGGAATTCCAGAAATCACTGATGTGAGTCTATTTCTTTAGATATTGCTCAATGATTTAAAACCTGATATTCCGATGACGAATGTGGATACTAATGGAAAGCTACTTTCACAATTTAGCAATGATGATAAAAACAACTTTCTGATGTCTTCAGTCCAGTGATCAATTATTTTATGAATTAGTACAACAGGGGACCCCCCAGAGCTGGGGAACTCCCAATCAAAATGTTTTGACTGCAAAGGTATCCAAACATTCTAAAAGGTCAAATTAATTTTCACAGATTTAATTTCCTATTTTTCGTAAACAGTGATATATTCCCCCAAATGTCCTGCTATGAAGTAACACAAGCAATAAACATTATGGGAACAGTTTGTATGTGGCCAATGATTTTGGAGCCAAGGGTCTTCTATAGAGTTAGAAAAGTTGCTGCTAATGTAAAGCAGGCGTTTGGAGAATGTGAACCATTTTTCTGTGATTAGGCTATTGGTGCACAAATACAAACATCACCTTTAGTATAAAAAATGAGCTTTTTACATAAACTCCGTGAGCCACAGCTCATGTTTGGGTATGGCACAAATTGCAGCTGACCATTGACCATAGTCATAGCTGGGACAGCCATAAAAAGAGCACAGTGGGCGCTTCATGAAGAGAGCTGGTTAAAAAGTTAAGAAGAACAGCTAAATGCATCTCCTTCTACCTGCAATTCAGCAGATAAGAGAGAAAATACGGCGCAGCATTATAAAAACACGGTGGCTTGGAGAAGGGATTGGTGTATATTTGGGGTGGTGGGTGAAATGGGTTGAGGGGCCATGTTGTGAGGAACTAAACAGTTGGAATTACGGTCAGCGACCAGTCATTGAGTAAACATACAAAGAGCGTCAGAAAAGCTCTGTGGCAGACAATAAAAAAGAAAAAAAACCCGGCAGCTTCAGGCCCTGAGAAAAGTGAGCCATTCTACTTACAAAGAGCCGCTTAGGGGAGGATTGAGGGAAGAAAAAAGAGGGCTAAAACACTTGTGGGCTCAGAGAACTCTATGAGGGGAGTGAAAATGGAATAAGCCAGCAAGCACTTGAGGGTCCTGCCGAGCACCTGAATGGGATAGAGGGGTGGAACACTGGAGGGGGGTCTGGGGAAGGTGAATGGCCTTCTTTTTGGGTCCAATTTGTCTCTTTTCACCCTGCTCACCCTGCTCAGGCTCTGACAGATGTACAAAGAGGGAGCGGCGCTGGGCCACTCATCCACATACACACATGAGCAGCTGTCACTTTTGTCAGACAAGTTAATCAAACAAATGCCACCGTACCTCCCTTTATAACAAAGCAGAAGGAAAAGGGGCTGTGAAAGAGTGATAGAGACCTGAGAGATGACATGCGTGTCCTCAATCAATTGACCCTGTTGGTCATCATCAATAAACCAGCAGGACCCGACAAAAGAGAAGTCTCCATTAAACTTGTATTTCCCTCCTCTCGGGATGATCGTGGCTTTAGCATCCTTAGCCGTTTCCTCCCAACACCATGGAGCTGGGTATGCTCACAGAGGATTTAGGCCAAAAAGAAACCAAGCAGGGAAACAAAATGCTCTCTCTCCCAGTAATTATTGAGAACTCTAAGCTGCTTACAGACTTCATTAAACAGAAGTGAAACCTTTCAGAGCATGTTATGAAAAAACACAGTCAGTGTAACATATTCTGCCTGGCTGTCCTTCGTTCTTCGTAACAACAACAACAACAATAATAATAATAATAATAATAATAATAATAATAATAATAATAATTATTATTATTATTATTATAATGATGATAACAAGAATAACAACAATATTAATAACAATAATAATAATATCATTATTATGATTATGGTTAATATTACTGATATGACTGTAACCATGACTCCCTGTTTGCTTGTGTAATCCTTTTAGTGTCATTTAAACAACAGATTACTCGGTAGCATAAAAAACAACGAGAGGATCAGTGCAGCATCACAGTCATGTTGTTGTGGACGGGGTGAGGACAACTGATCTTTCTCTATGAGAAGTAAAAAAGTGGATTTGAAAGACGCAATTCTAAAAACGTTAGCTCTGTTGATATGCAGTGCCCATTATTGTGGGGTGTTCTCCTTACAACATAAAGAGCTTTGAGGTGTTTGTGATTTGATGCTATATAAATAAAACTGAATTATATTTGCTGAGATCAGAATAAATAATAGATAAACACTTTCAGTTTTTTCACCACAGTACTTCAAATAAAACTTTCAGCCAGTCAGATAAGGACAGCAGTTAAGATTGCATGGTGTTGATTAAATTGTTCACTTAGCCTGGCAGCTCATGACCAGAGATGGCAAAGTGGTGACAGCCAATTGGTATGACGGTATTCTCTGTCACTGCTAACCCCCCCCCCCCCCCACACACATACACACACTGCACTCCGCACACACAACACTAACACAAACCCACCCGCTGTGACCAAAGTACAGCAGTGCAGACAGCACCGATCTTAAATCCCACAATCTACAGCTCAGTTTGACCCGTGCCCTCACTCCACTTTACTTCAGCCCTCCGGCAGTTGGTAAACAGAGACGGCAGAAGCAGCAGCGATTAAAAAGCTCTTTATCTTTGGTCGTAGAGGAGTGCAATTTCACCATACTTGTGAATCTGACAACTACCCAAGGTCAGCGGAAATGCTTCAAATCAATCAATGAGCCGTGCTCCTAATCCCCTGTGAGCAAAGGCAGATTAAGTGTATAATTGACCCATGTAATCCCAGTATCTGCAACTCCAACCTTGGGGTTGGCTAAAGATTCGGTGGCTCAACAACTCTATCTTTATTTTCCTGCTCGCCTCGTGCCTGGACTGGGTACAGGGAGTGTCATAGTCCACAAAGCTGTGGGGTATCATTGCAGGACTGGATTTGTCTCAAGCTAAAGACATGTTTTTTTTTAATCAATGATCCCCAGGCGGCGCCAAACTAAGTCCTACTCCAGTATTATTTCAGCACATCTGTTTTAATCTATGCCTCTTCAGCCAGTCTTTCAAGAACCAGGGAGGGTAGAAAGGTTGCAAGGAGCCAAATTAATTTCTCCCTCATACATATAAATACAATCTCATAATACCTTAAAAAATCCAGCAACTCTAGGAGCCTTTTTATAGTGTGAGTTAGAGACTGCAGAGCTTAAAGCTGAACAAAATACTTTATATTGTATCTGCAGCATGAAGACCTTTGGAAAAATAATTAATCATATTTTGGAAAAGCTGTAAGTTTAGTGCAAAGTAAAGGCACACAACACACCACAACAATGCTTTTCATATTCTCTAAAGTCTGTATGTGAAATGGGTTGTTGCATAAAAGTGTTTGGTTTGTGATATAGCCCACATCTATGGGTCTAATTCCCTTAACATAAAATGACAAAGTTGGCAGTGTATTGCCCAAGGTGACTTATAAAGAACAGGTCATTAGAATGTTAATTATATGTTATTGTGGTAAGGCATTGTAGCACCAGAGAAAACTAAAACCAGAATTAAATGAAATAATTAACAAAAGAGCAAAATGCATTTGGAGAACTTTCAACATGGTAATAAATCTGGGAAATAGGTACCGTCTATAGGTCTAATGCAGGGGTCGGCATGATGACGAGTGCATCTAAAATTTCCTCAGAAGCCAATGTGCCATATGACTGCATTAGCAATAAATGTAATAACGCTCTATATTAACAGTTACACACTATATAGAACAACTTTATAGGATTATATTTGTTCGCAGATGTTGGCAGCTGTCAGCGAATACTTATCAGCTGTTTGGAAACAAAAAAAATACTTTTTATCCATAACAGCAAATGAACTGTACAACAGAAAATACAAATGCTATTTATGGTCTCCTCACAACAATGATAAGAAAAATAAACTGGGCCAATATGACATGTTTGTTGATACAGAGACACACATGTTAATGTGATCTCTGGTCTCCCACTCAGAGACACAGGTCTCCCAGTGTCCAGCATTCAGAGGCTACCTGAGGACTCATGTGAGAGAAAACCTGCTCACACAGACGTGTGGAGCCAAACACTGTCAATAAGGCCTCTGCAATGTTCTGAAGACCGTTAAACCTGTCAGGTAGTGACGTCCAGCAGGTGAACATGCAGCTCCATGAACACGCACAGCTGTGGATTCCAGCTGCGTCTGTAGTTCTGCAAACTTTGACCCCACAGAGTCGAGCTTTTCAGTTCAATCAGCTGCATTTCGATGTCCTCTGTGTCGAGCCAGTTAATGCGAGACAAATCCAGCTGACAAACCTTTCTGGTTTGATCAGAAAAGAAAACATTGGTCTAAACACCTGAAAGTCCCGAAAACACATTGTGAATTCTACGGATGTATCCGTGTTTTTCCGTGGTGCTGAAAAAAATCATCGGCCCGTCCAGCTATGCTTGTGCCATCAGTTAACTCTTCGCGTGCCAGCTGGGGCACGCGTGCCCAAGGTTGCTGACCCTTGGTCTCATGTGTAGGTGGCCCAGTGTATATGTGGAAAATATAGGCCCAAGGATATAATTCTGTGGAACTCCAGAAAATATTTATTTTTAGACGTACAGTCTGTACTTGAATCTGTTCAACCGAATTGGGGTTGCATAACAAAGTAAAGACTAAAGAGAATCCATCCATGTTAATTCAAGATGACAACCCCTACCCCAGCACTCACGTGCACACACAGCAGGCCCTTTGATGTGGTGGACTGTAACTCTGGCTGATGGTGGCTCATGTTTCAAAATAGTAGCAAATTTCCTACAACAGTTTTACAACAATTAATGTCAGCGGCTTAAATTTTGGAACCAACCACCTTTTGAAGAACGTGCCAGTGATTTTCCATTTATTTATTTATTTGACACAAGGAACCTTTCTAAGTGTGGCGTATGCACTGCATTATTGCACAAAGCTAACAGAGAGAAAACAGGGTTTTGTTTTGGGGGGTTTTGTTGTTGATTTTTTTAAAGACTGAGTGACAAGAAAAGCACAACAGAGCTGTAGGCAGCAGCTACAGACACCTTCACTGGCCCTTGTAATGCTGCAGGGAGAACTGATACAGACTGACAACAGAGGAGACTGCCTGAGACAAATTCCATTAGAAATGCTCTTGTGGAGGAGAACAGGATGCATGGCAAAGTAACAGATCAAGCTGTAGAAACAAACAGCAAACATCTAGCGCCAGACATCTTTCTGTCAGCCTGTGTGAGGACATACAGACAGAGAGATCACAGAAGAAGGAATAAACCTAAAGGCTTTGATTTAACACAATGCTACAGGCAGGTAGGGCCAACTGTACATATCAGGACACAATAAAGAAATGGGCATGCTTGACTAAGATTCTTGTTCTGTGATCCAGTTTAGAGATAACCCAGCAAGGAGAATTTTCAGGCCCTTGTGCTCTCAGTTTAGATTATGGAAACAGACACTCTCTACTTTTAAGATTAGGTTTTAAACTTTCCTTTTCGAGTGGATCCATCCCTTAGTCATGTTCTTAAACAGCTCTATTAGCTTCCAGTTCACCTATAAGTGATATTGAATCAGAAAGGCTGTGTACTTTCTCCTCCGCATTTCTCCATGTACACTTAAAAGCCGCACCTCCAGACACCAGTCCGTCAAACTGAAGCTTGCAGATGACACCACAGGTGCAGGTGGAGATGAGTCGGCCTATAGGAGCGAGACTGACAGTCTTGTGACCTGATGCAGTGCCAGCAATCTGGAGCTCAATGCTGCCATAACAGAGAGATGATAGTGGACTTCAGGTTGAAACCAGCCTCCCCAGATCCCATCTTCCTGTATGCCTGCCCAGTGGAGACAGTGAAGGCCTTCTTCTTCATGGAATCAGCACCTCCCAGGACCTAAAGTGGGAGCTTAACATCAGCTCTCTCATAAACAAGGCATAGCAGAGAATGTCCTTCCTGCACCAGCTGAAAAAATACAACCTGTCAAAGTCTATGATGGTGCAGTTTTACTCCTCCATCAATTAATCAATCCTCACCTCCTCCATTACCATCTGGTACACAGACTGCAGTGTGTCTAAGAAGGTGATTGGCTACAATCTGCCTTCCCTACAAGACCTGTACAACTGCAGGACACTGAGGCAGGCAAGGAATATTGCTGGGGACCCCTCACACTGGACACAAACTGTTTGTGACACCTCCCCCTGGCTGCGGTCCATCAGAACCAACACCTCACGGCATAAGAATAGTTTCTTTCCCTGGGCTGTCAGACTACAACAACGGCCCCTCAGATCACTGCTCAGTTAACATGTTGCAATAACACACTTATTTACTCTGGCTATAAAAACTTTGCACACTGGATTCAGTGAAAGCATTTTGCACATCATGTCCCAGTTATATTTCGTCAGCTCATAATATCATATATTTCTTATTTTCTATATGTATTCGATATCTGTATCTGTTGTTAGTTAGCATATACAGTGGTCCGTCGTGTGAAAGGTGATAGGTGAAACCCGTGAAGTAGCCAACTTTATTTTTTACAATTATTATAGATGTTTAAAGGCTGTAAAACCCGTCACTACACACTTTATACACTTTTCTCAGACATTTTCACATTTTTCTCTCTTGTTTAAACTCTCAAAGTTCAAACCTTTATAGAAAAATAAGCCCAGTATTATAGAATGAAACCAAAGGCACACGCGGTTGCCTTTGACGGTGCAAAATGATTCGTCGACATTGTTGTTTGTTAGGGAGAAAACGTACAAACATATACCGTACTTTCTGGACCATAAGCCGCTACTTTTTCCCTAGGTTTTGAGCCATGAGGCTTATAGAAAGGTGCGGCTATTCTGTGGATTTTTCTTCCACCACTAGGGGGACTCTAACCAGAATTAGAATAAAAAACAAGATAGATGAAAAATCAATGCAAAGAAGAATACACTACTTTTTCTTTAGCAGATAGAACACGCACAACAAATTACCAACTGGTAATTATTTTCAAATCCTCGCCCCTTCATCATGGAAACCACACGAAGAAGTTCGTATGATGCAAGTTTTAAGTTGAAGGCCATCGATCTTGCTATCCAGGAGGGAAACCGCGCTGCTGCACGCAAGCTTAGCGTCAATGAGTCTATGGTGAGACGTTGGAGGCGGCAGCGGGAAGAGCTCATGCAATGCCAAAAGTCGAGAAAAGCTTTCAGAGGACATAAAAGCAGGTGGCCTGAACTTGAAAATGTCCTGGAGGAATGGGTGAAGACACTGAGAGCAGGTGGCCGAGGTGTATCCACTGTACAGATCCGACTGAAAGCCAAAACAATTGCCCGCGAAATGAATATTAAAGATTTCAAAGGTGGGCCGTCATGGTGTTTCAGATTTATGAAACGTAAAAACCTGTCCGTCAGGGCACGGACCACTCTCTGTCAGCAACTCCCCCCTGACTATCAGGAAAAAGTTGAAAACTTCCACAAATTCGTTGAAAAAAAGATACAAGAAAACTCCATCGGACCAGACGACATAATCAATATGGATGAAGTACCTTTAACATTTGATCTGCCTCTGACCAGGACCGTTAACAAGACAGGTGCATCATCCGTGTTGTTGAAAACAACAGGCCATGAGAGGACGCACTTCACCTGCGTTCTGGCATGCACGGCATCCGGACAAAAACTTCAACCAATGGTGATTTTTAAGCGCATAACTATGCCGAAAGAACAACTCCCGAAAGGCATAGTGGTCAAAGTTAACACCAAAGGGTGGATGATAGAAGGTCTAATGAAGGAATGGTTAACGGAGTGCTATGGGAAGCGCCCGGGAGGATTTTTTCACCGGAAAAAAGCACTGCTTGTTTTGGATAGCATGAGGGCCCACATCACAGATTCTGTGAAAGCAGCGATCAAGAAAACAAACTCCATTCCAGCTGTGATTCCTGGAGGTACAACAAAGTTTTTGCAGCCACTTGACATCAGTGTAAATCGGGCATTTAAAGCTGCACTACGGGTTGAGTGGGAGACTTGGATGACAAGCGGTGAAAAGTCATTCACAAAAACTGGCCGCATGCGAAAAGCATCCTTTTCTGATGTCTGTCAGTGGATCCTAACAGCGTGGAGTGCTGTGAAAGAATCCACCATCACCAATGGGTTCCGAAAGGCTGGACTGCTGCGCGAAGAGAGCGGCGCACCTTCAGAGCCAACTTCACCGGAGGATGACAGTGACACGGAGAGCGAGACTGATGGAGGCAGATGTGATGAAGCGCTTCTGAGCCTGTTCAACTCCGACACTGAAGAAGACGACTTCATGGGTTTCAGCGAAGATGATTAAAGTGACATGTGGTTTCAAATACAGGAAAAATGGAGGTAAATAAATAGCGGTTATTTTCTCTTGGTTCTGTTACGTTTTAATCAGCAAAGTTGCTGCCGTGTTAAAAGGCATTGTTCGGAAAGAATCTGTTCAGGTACATACTTGTACATTTGCACTACAAGATTGTTCTGTACATGCAGTAAATATCTATTTTTTCATCATAGATATCTGCGGCTTATAGCTGGGTGCGGCTTGTATATCTTTTTTTTTTAAATTTTTTAAAAATAGAGCGGATGCGGCTTATATACAGGTGCGCTCTATTGTCCAGAAAGTACGGTAGTACAGCACTTCAGAGTCACACTGCTAGCAATTTATGTAAATTTGACAAGCTCAACGCATCCTGTACTGTACAGGAGACACGGCACGAGATTGACTGACAATCTACAGTCTACAGCCAATCAGGACGCAGAACACAATGCGCTGTTAAAAAAATAAATAAACGCTTGGTGTAGATGGACAGCAGGTCAGGGAGCTCTGATTGAATGATGCGTTCTGCCGAGCGCACCACCCTTTGCAGATCTCGTCTGTCCTGCTTGGTGCTGTTCCCAAACCAGGTGCAGATGTTTGCCATCAGGACGCTCTCGATGGTGCAGGAGTAGAAGTTCTTGAGCACCTTCAGTGGCAGATGGAAGTCTCTAAGTCTTCTGAGGAAGAAGAGACGCTGACGGGCTTTCTTAACCAGGGAGTTGATGTGACAGGACTATGACAGGTCCTGAGTGATGTGGACACCCAGGTATCGGAAACTGTCCACTCTCTCCACTGGTGTGTTACTGATGACCAGGGGCTCATAATTCCTCGCCTGCTTTGTAGTGAAGTCCACGATCAGCTCCTTAGTCTTGCTGATGTTTAGGAGGAGGTTATTCTCCTGGCACCAGGTCTCCAGGTTCCTAATCTCCTCCAGGTAGGTTGTCTCGATGTTGTCGGAGATCAGGCCCACAACAGCAGTGTCGTCAGCAAACTTGAGAATGGAGGTGGTGTCGGATGTGGCTACACAGTCATAAGTGTACAGTGAGTACAGCAGGGGGCTTAAAACACAGCCCTGAGGCACTCCAGTGCTGAGTGAGATGGAGGGGGAGACTTGTTTTCCCACCCTCACTGATTGGGGTCTGTCTGTGATGAAGTTGAGGATCCACTGACACAGTGATGAGCTGAGTCCTAGATCCTTCAACTTGGTGCTTAGAGGGAATTATTGTGTTGAATGCTGAACTGTAGTCCACGAACAGCATCCTAACATAATTCCCTCTGCCAGTGTCCAGGTGACTCAGGGATGTGTGGAGCAGGTGAGATATGGCATCGTCTGTGGAACGATTAGTCCGGTAAGCAAACTGAAGTGAGTCGATGGTAGCAGGAAGTGAAGAAGTGATGTGATCTCTCATCAGCCTTTCAAAACACTTCATCACAATTGAAGTCAGTGCTACTGGACGGTAGTCATTGTGGCAAGCGGGCTGTTGTTTCTTTGGAACAGGAACAATAATGGACTGTTTGAAGCACGTGGGAACCACAGCTTGGGCCAGGGAGAGGTTGAAGATCTCCGTGAACACCGGTGCTAGTTGATCAGCGCAGGCTCTAAGGACCCGGCCAGGGATTGCATCTGGTCCTGCTGCCTTCCTGGTGTTCACCCTCCTGAAGGTGTTCCTCACGGCATGCTCTGTGATGACGAATGCATTTTCTTCACTGGTGCACTCCGAGCGCGCGCAGCCGTTTGTTGTTTTAATTGCTGTGGCGTCGCAGCGAGCATAAAACGTGTTCAGCTCATCAGCCAGTGAAGTGTCGGCATTCATCATTGAAGAAGCTGGTCGTTTATAGTCCGTTATAGTCCGCAGTCCTTTCCACAGGCTCCTAGAGTCGCACTATGAGCTGTGACTCTAGTTTTCCCCTTATCTCCACTTTGCCTTTCTGACCGCGCTGCGCACGTTGTAGGACGCAGCCTTGTATAGGTCCATATTACCGGAGACGAGCCCTTCATTGTAGGCAGCGGTGCGTGATCTCAGAGCGTGGCGGATGTTTTTATCCACCCACGGCTTCTGGTTGGGAAACGTTCGGATGATAGTTCCTTCTGCTGTGTCGTCCGCTAGTTTCCCGATAAATCCCTCAACCGCTTCCGTAAACATGTTGATGTCATCAGAGCTGCGCCGAAACATGTCTGCGTCATCCAGTGCGTCCTGCAGCGCGGCCACTGATTGGTCCGTCCAGCGAGCGACCTCACTCCTGATTGGTGGTTGCTGCTTTAGCCTTTGTTTGTAAGCAGGCATGTAAGGTTTGTAAGCAAAAAACATATCAAGGAACCAGGATCAGTATTTAACTAAACTGTCAGCAACCAATAAAACAGATCCACATGACCCCACAACAAAAGACTGCACTCCTGGCCCGTGGCCATTTCACAAATGGTTAGGCGCAGGATATGTTCATATCTCAAATTCAGGACTGCAACAAGTCATTAAGTGAAGTTATTATCAAGTGAACTGTAATAATGTAGACAGTCAAACAATTGATGGAAAGATGGAAAGGACAGTGTGTAAGTCTTTAACTGTGCACATGTATCAAACATCATCCTGTTACTTCATTATCTGTGGTTCCAAACTATAATTGGGCGGTGCTTTGGCCGGGCACAGTGTACAGCGGCAGCCTTTTGGTAGCTTCGTCATCTTCACACAGAGGAATCGTGTTCACAGGAATAGTTCCTTTTAACATTTTCTACCTCTGACAAACAAGAGTATAAAAATCTTTTTGTTTGATGAAGTTGGATAAAGTGAAAAATCTCAGCATCTCTCTCGACTTAACTTTTTTTTACGTCGGTCCTCCTTAATTTTTCTAACAGGATGTAAATTTTTCTCTATTAATGCACGGTCTTTCCTTCACAATACAAAGCACCTAGAGACAATTATTATTGTGATATGACACTTATATAAATAAAGTTATATTCCACTGGATTGAAATATTTGTGACATAGACAAAACCCAAAAGTTTGTTTTTAAATGAAATTCTATCAGTAGGTTAGGCGAGTGACTGTGCAGTGTACCTATACAATTTATGACCAGTGTTGGGCAAGTTACTTTGAAAAAGTAATTAATTATAGCTACTAGTTACTTCTTCAAAAAAGTAACTCAGTTAGTAACTGAGTTACAAGATTCTAAAAGTAATTAATTACTTGAAAAGTAACTATTGCGTTACTTTAAAAAAATGTTTAACCCTCTGGGGTCTAGGGTATAATGGCCATTTTTTAACTACTTTTGATGTTTCCTCCACAGTTTACCTTTAAAAACTGTTTACTTTGCCTTGCTTGGTCTCATTCTTTTCAGCACAACCTCACGTGTCTGAATTTACAGTTATGTTTTAATTTTGACTACTGTATTAACGCAATTGATCTAAAATCAGACAAAAAACATAAAATCTGAGTAGAAAAAGTTATATATAACTTTAAATGCAAATATAAATTGTCAATTTTAAAATCATATGCACCAGTTTTGCAAACAACAAAGTTATTTGCACCCATTTACCTTTTATCCTTTTTTTTTATTCAAACGACAATTTATTTGAAGTATCTTCGAATTTTTGAAGGCGATGCATGTTTGTTTTTATATTATATTTTTCACTGTACATTCTTGTAAATACATGTTACTTCTTTCTCTTTGTGTTTTATAAAAAACTTTGACTTGGAAAGCAGCCGTATGTCTCTTTTACTCACCAAATGAATGTTTTTCCCTTTTTCCTGGTGTTATTATCTCATACAGTAAAACTATGAACACTGAGAAAACCTGTTTTTTCTTTATTGACTAATATATATAACACCTGACTACTATATTTAGAGAGTTTAAGAATATGTGTAAATATATGTTTTATTAGAAGCAGATATCGCAGTATCGCAATACATTTAAACTCAACAGAAATTTGTAGTTGCCCAGATGGAAATCTTTTCTATTGTGGTCTAATGGAACAAAGACTGAACTATTTGGTCACAGTGACTGGAAGTGTATGTTTAATAAGAAAGGAAGCCAGGCCATTAAATTAAACTCTGCCAAGAAAAGTCATCAAATATGACACCTAAAGTGCTATGAAACTTTTTGGGATAGTTTTCAAATCATCAAACAAATTGTGACACTAAACAAAGAAGTTTATTAAGGGGAAAAGCTCTTCAAATCTAACTGTGATTAGCCACATTTTTCAGAAAGCTTCAAACACGAGTGAAACATCCCAGCAGTTAAATAAGTTGAGAGCAAAAGAAGAATTGACAGCTGTGAAAAACTATTTAGAGCACATTAACAATGGGGAAATACAGAAAAAAATCCAGACCTCACACAGTGATGCAAATGACCCATCAGTTAATCCATGTCCTGTTTCTCATTAGATTTGGTCTCATTGGAAGGACGGTTGTCCAGAAGCCAATCTTAAGGAACAGAATCATCAGAAAAGGCTGAAGCATGCCAGACTACACAAGAACTGGACTTGAAATCAGCAACAAGTCTGAAGGGGTTAACAATTCAATTCAATTTTATATATATATAGCGCCAAATCACAACAACAGTCCCTATAAAGGTGCTTTATATTGTAAGGTAAATACCCCAAAAGAATACAGAATTACTCCAGCAATCAGATGACCCTCTATGAACAAGCACTTTGGCGATAGTGGGAAGGAAAAACTCCCTTTTAACAGGAAGAAACCTTACAAAGCTCATTGACCAGTTTGGGTGAGGGGAGGGAGACAGGACAAAGTTGTCTCTTTCTCTATGTTAGCCCTGGGACAGCCTGGTGACCTGTCTAATATTATGGCCTGTTTATGGTAGTTGGGATAGGCTTGAGCTCCTCAGCAACCTTGAATTGAATAAGTGGAAGAGAATGGATGGATAGCAGCAACTTCATTTTTCAGAATAACAATGACCCCAATCAAAATATCAATGCAGTGAAAGCATACCTGGATAGAAAAACACATAATGGAACATTATCTGTCATAGATTCACCTCCTAAGAGCTTGGACCAAATCATTACTGAAGCCGTGTGTGATCATCTTGATGACAAACAAACATAACAGAGGGCAGCCAACATCTAAGAGCAACTTTGAAATGTCCTTCACGAAGCATGAAGAACCTTTCTTGAGGAGTAGTTACAGAAATTACAAGTGGGCTTGGACAGAGTTCAGATGGTGTTGAAGAGTAAACTTGGTCATACCAAAGATCGACTTTCAAACAGAATACAAACTCTGCCTTTACAGTGTTTTATAAACTGTATTTCCACGTATGTTTGAACATTTCAGTAAATCACTGTACCTATATTTCATTTTTCTATCAAAATACAAATAGAGGTTAGATGGCTCAAGACTCTTGAACACTACTGTAAATTTTTAAGGTTTGTCTTAATGCACTTTAATTTAACTGTAATGCATGAAAGTTAACCAGAGGTTTTTAAACTAGTACTGTCCGCTGCCAGTGCTACCCCTCGGCTTGCCATAGAAACACCTATGGCATCAATTCAAAAATCTACTTCCCCTCATTCTCAAATTAGCGCATTCACAAGATTTTCAGAAAACTTTGGCTCTCATGAATCTCATTGACCTTTGACCTTACGGTTGAGGTCAATGAGACCTTCCGAGATTTTTAATAGATGCACTGAGGTATTAATTTCAAACTCCTACATTGCCTCATCCCTGAGTTATCACATTCACAAACCTGGGTGTCAATGTCAATGTCTTGCATTTGGCTTCTCTCCTCTCCTGTGAGGCAGTAATTGAAATATACGTCAATGCACTCTAAGCTATGGAGTAGAGTGTTGACTATGGGAATTTGTATCACCTGTTAACAAAAGCCCTGAGCTCTGTGTACTCTTCAGAGTTTACAAAACATTAGTAACTGCCAGTTTTGCTTGTTTGCTTATTTTTTTTTTGTCTTTTTATTAAAAAAAAACCTGTGTACTGTTTTAATAAGACACTGTGACCTTTCCACTTTCTTACAGTCTCTGAATGTCCCTCTGCGCATTGCTGAGTTTGTGAGCTTCATATTGAAATATCAGCTGCTGTATGTTTTCCTCCCAACATCTGGACATTTTGGGTTCCAGCAGCATTCCTGTTCTATCCTTGGCCTCCAAATCTCTATAATAACTCTGTGTACTTCTTGCGAAGAGGCCTTAGTCATGTCAGGCTTTGTGCCTGTTACATGATCTTTACATGGCACTTTTTGTAAATATATCAACTCACTCATTGTGTATATCACATGCAGAAAGAGCGAACTTTTTTTTTGTACACTTTTGTGCAGGCCTTGGATCCTCCTGGAGTTATCTGCTTGCAGTTGTTAGCATTTGTTCTTGTCCAGCAGTAACAAATAACAAACAGCCAATCTCGTTGCCTACGTTTGTTATTTGGAATCTCTGTTACACTGAATGTAAGAACTGCAGTAGCTTAAAGTGCTGTGTGTTTGGTTTGTTTAACTCACCTCCAACTATACATTAATTTTAAAAAACCCCTTTAAAAAAAAAACAAGCAAACCTTAATACTTGCGAACATTTACTGTTCTCTTTTCACTTGCAATGATGTGAAACTAAATATTTACCTGACAGCTGCACATTAAGCGCAAATGAAGTAAATGAAACTTTGGTGTTACTCTTTGATTTGGAGAAAAGAGGCAATGCTGTAGCTTACTTACATCAAATATTCGCTCTACATACACCTCCTCATTGACCTTCTCCCGCAGCATGTCCTGGGAATGACGGACAAATGTCACATAACTGTCAGCTACATCCATCCCTGGCTTCTGTAAATAACCCGGAAAAAGGAGAAAAAGACATCAAATAAAAATTGTCTTTGCTTAGAAAAACAGTAAAAATGACAAAGTGTATTTTGGAAGGTACATGATTTACTCCTCATGGTGACACTTTATAATGACTATACACTTAAAAGCTTTAGTAAAGCATTAATGAATAGTTAACTCGCTGGTATGTAATTTATAAACATGGATAATTAATGGCGTAATACGCTCATACATGTTTAATAATAGCATTTTTATGAAATTTTATGTCATCTACAAAAAAGTTATTAAACAGCTGTTCATAGTTCACGGTATCATTTAGCAACTGATGAAAGAAGAACTTAGATGAAAATGTATGCATATATGAAACTAGTTGGTTGAGTGTGTACTTATTTTATTAGCTGTTAGCTTTAGTACTTTGTGTGATCTCAAATTAATTGAGGTCACACAACAAGGTTTGCCTTACAAAGCATTCACAAATGAAAGTGAAAGGTCAGCCGGATCTCAAGTCTCAGTTATCTTCACAACAGAGAAAGGAAACAGACAAAGCTCATAGTGATACAGAAAATACAAATATTTATTGCATGATGCAAAAATACCTCACTTAAAAGCAGAATATCGAAATGGATGTTGGACCGTAATGTGAGTGCGTTTAGGTGTGTTTAAGATAGAAAGAGAAACAATATTATCTTAACCTCTTAAGCCCCAGGGGGGTTTCTGAGCTTCCTGCTCGAAAATGTAATGCCCAAATTTTATTGATTATTTCTCTGCAATTACAAACTCTGTCCTTACAATCTTGGTATCAAAATAAAGCTAACACTTGGGAAATTTCATCAGAGGTGTAAATATTGAAGCAGATATTACTGTGTCAAAGTTACTGAGACTGGAACACAGAAAAAGTAAGTAGATTTTATCCTCGCCTAATTCTTTTTATTTTTTTTTTATTTTAGCAGATAACCCTTTTAAAAATATGCCTCAGATCACATTTGGTTCCAGAAATTCAGTAACCAACATATAAACATCATCTGTGCAAAGATTTATGTTTCTAAAGTGAAACAGTGAAAAATTACAGCCCTGTCAATACATGAATATCCAGACGTACAAAAATGTCCAATTTTGGCACACAATTGGACACCATGCCAGTTGATTTTTTTAGGTATTAAAGAGCAGATTAATAATACATTTTATTAACAGGCCTAAAAATGCTTTTTTTAAAAATAGATTTTTGAAAAATTAACCACACATTTACATTGTAATGGCCCTTTTCTGCAGTGCGCATGAAGCGTTTAATTGGTCTCTGGCCCTTTAAACTCCGAGGGCCTGTAACTTTGGTGTCTTTTGGTCAATTTGCATGATTGACACCTCTTTTTAATCGTTTGAGCCAATAGATTCACAGTAATGATGTCACGTTCACGTCACTTCAACCAATCAGACGTTGTAATGCCAAAACCCACGTTTTTACCAAATTTACTGCATGTGGCGTCTGTCCAGTCACGTAGGTGGGTCTAAAATGGAGGTTGTTGACGGAAAACAGCTCTGATGTGGCTAGGTAGGCATGGTAACTACTGGTAATCACGTGGCTACCGGCTACCGGCGAAAATAATGGAGGAACTCGGGACGGTAAGCCAATTTCTGTCCTAGCGCATTTGCGCCGCTGTTTGTTTTTGTGGTCTTCTTTTGCAGCTCATTCAGTGAATTTTGGTCTGATCGTGGTGAAACTTGGTGTGTGGAGTCAGTGATAGCCCTGGAAGCTAACCAGCCTATCTTTAGCCGGTTACATGAAGTCTGAAGAATTTCTGGTTGGGTTTTGTTTGTTTAGCGGACTTCTGTGCATTTACATAACTGCTCGTTTAATCACAGCTTGTTTTCGGTGTGTTTGGTAGTTGTAGAAATGGTTTATATGACATTTTAGCTGAGATTCTGAGGTTTCTGTGGATTCCGCACATGTCTATATTTATTAAATATAATAAATACTAATAAAAAGCATGTAAACATAAGTTTAACTAATATGTGGATAAATGGTATAGAGGCAGGACTTTGTCCTTTAGAGTGTGTTTGTTAGATCCACTGAGCAACCACTCATTGGCTGGTCTGACCTTCCCCCAACCTGTGTGCGCTGCTTGGACACCTGTGTGTGCCTTCGTGTACCAGTCAGATACGCCAGAGACAGAGACGGTGAAAGATCCATTACCCGTGCGGTGAAGAAGCTAACTGGAAAGTAAAAGTCCTTCTTCGCTGAAAATAATGAGAGTGATAGTGTGTTCCGAAGGCCGTGAGCCAACGTGAGCACTGTGAAGCCCCGTGTAGCATTTGTTGCTTTATATGGTCAGGTTTTTTTTCTTTGCTTACTTCGATTGGATTGGTTTTGAGGACCTGAGAAGAATTGCGGATCCCTTTTCCAGTACTGGATGGCGAGCCCAGCCCAAAGAGCCGGATGAACTGGTAGATTGTAACCCGACTGGTTACAAACACACTGAGTGACTACTGAACATTGAGAGACTGCAACTGACTTTTAAAAAAGGACACAAAAGACAATATCAGAATCAGAAACTTTATTGTCATTGTCATGAGAACAACGAAATTAAGAATGGTCCCCGATCATTGCATCATCCCTAGCAATATCAAAATATAAATAAAACAATAAAATTCAATAAATAAAATAGATAGAATACTTAAAATACTAATAAGATATAACAGTAAAACATTCACATACATTCCCACACACATGCTTCAGACCGTGCATAGATTAACACAAGAGTGGCGTGATGGACATTTTTTTGTAGTATTCAGATGTGTTATTGCAGTTGGATAACAGCTGTGTTTGAGTCTATTAGTCCTTGCTCTGATTGCCCTGTACCGTCTGCCTGAGGGCAACAGTTCGAACAGGGAGTGGCCAGGATGTGAGGTGTCTTTTATGATGTTTTGGGCCTTTTTAAAACAGTGGGCGTTGTGTAGAACTTCCAGTGTGGGGAGAGGGCAGCCAGTGATCTTTTGGGCGGTGTTAATGATCCCTTGGAGTGCTTTCCTCTGAGCCCCTGTGCAGCTAGTGTACCAGATGCATATGCAGTAAGTTAGAACACTCTCAATGGTGGCTCTGTAGAAGGACACCAGCAGTCTCTGTGTGATGTTATTCCTCCTGAGAATTCTCAGGAAGTACAGTCTCTGTTGGGCCTTTTTCAGCAGCTCGGAGGTGTTCACACTCCAGGAAAGGTTCTCCTCTATATTGACTCCCAGGAAGCGGAAGCTTGCCACCCTTTCTACACAGTCCCCATTTATGAATAGTGGTTGGATCTCTGCCTTTTTCCTTCTGAAGTCTATTATGAGTTCTTTGGTTTTTGAAGTGTTGAGGAGGAGGTTATTGGCCTTACACCATGACGTCAGCTGCTCCACCTCGTCCATCCTTGGGTCGACTATTTGTGGGGTGTCACGGCCTGGGGGATCAGCAAGGGGCTGATCATTATGCTCCTATCTCTCGGTCTCTCTTTCTCTCTCTTTGTTTCTCTCTCTCTCTCCTGTTTTGCTGGGGTGGAACTCATGGTGGGTTCACGCTCTCGGCCCACGCCTCCCTGCATTGGAAACACCTGGACCTCATCAAGACCAGCTGGTTCTTAAGAGGTAAGAGGTCTGTTGTTCAGCGGTGGATCGTTGTTAAACTCTTGTCAGGTTTCTCGTGCCTGCGTGCTAGATATTAACGTGTGTATCTTTGTACCTAGATTTCCCGGACCCATCCCTGTGTTTCCTCGAGCGGTGTGTGGAAGGAGCAACTGGTCACTAGTAGAGAGAGAGGTCGGAGTGGAGCGTGTGTGTGATTCCCCTTTTCCCCGGATCCCTGGAGCCCTGCCCCCTCACGTCTTGTACAGTATATACCACTACCCCAGCCTGTAAATACACTCGGTGAAGAAACTGTAAATAAACTTTTATTGTTAACTTGCAAATCAGGAGTCCTGCGTGTGGATCCCCAATGGCAACCTGCGACATGGGGTTTATTTTATTCAATTTTGTTTCCACGAAGCGCACTCTACTTTTGTTAAATGTGCACAACCTGCTAAACGTTGATAACTGTTAATAAATGCAATTTTGTTTGTTTTTTTACACCTACTGTGTAGAAGTCCTCTGTTGTCAGACACCCTTGGCTCCTACGAATCTAGAACCTCTCCGATCTGGCCCATATTTCCCCTCTGTCCTCATACTGCGGTTAAAGGTAACTATACTGCCTGTACTACATGCAAAAAAGGCTAGAAGTAGCACTAACAGGTCTTACATGCCCACTAGTATTGCACCACCAGTGCTACATAGGGGCGATCGTGGCTCAAGAGTTGGGAGTTCGCCTTGTAATCGGAAGGTTGGCGGTTCGAGCTCCGGCTTGGACAGTCTTGGTCGTTGTGTCCTTGGGCAAGACACTTCACCCGTTGCCTACTGGTGGTGGTCAGAGGGCCCGGTGGCGCCAGTGTCCGGCAGCCTCGCCTCTGTCAGTGCACCCCAGGGTGGCTGTGGCTACAATGTAGCTTGCCATCACCAGTGTGTGAATGTGTGTGTGAATGGGTGGATGACTGGATATGTAAAGCACTTTGGGATCCTTAGGGACTAGTAAAGCGCTATATAAATACAGGCCATTTACATAGAATAAAAAGTGGCGAGCCAGCCAGGAGCCTAGAGTGTTGTGTGACAACATTGGAATCCTTTTTGCCCTTTGATCAGACAACTCGCATACTGTGAAAATGGATTTTGACAACAAGTATGCCATTAAAGTACCAAATGCCATAATTTTTAGCGGTGTTGCAGATAGAGAGATAGACAAAGAGGTATTTGAGTTTCTAGAGCAACATGGTACTATTCGTAGAGTACTCGCTGTCGATGATGACTCTTCTGCATTCCACAAAAGTCAGATTGTAGAGTTTGAGTCCAGTGCAGCTGTTGAAATATTAGCACCTAAGCTGCCTTACCTCTTACAGTCCACTGAGAATCCAAATGTCAGTTACCGCATTCGAGCATTAACTGACGTCTATACCAAGACCGTAGGGGGCAGTGTTACTGAAGCTTATATTAGCAACCTGAAAGGTTTAGCCAAGTTAACTGGGAAGGATTTCGAGGAAGTGTTGCGGGAGGCCATGTCCACAATAGGGAAGACCATTAAAGCTGCTGAGACAGCTTAAATAAACCCTGAAAATGACACTGCTGATCAGACTTGCCCTGTGGTAGGATCCACACAACTTGGAATCTCACCTTCAGTTTTAACTGAACTGGCTCACCCTCCTGAACTCATTCAGGGCACATTCCAACGCCCCATAAGACCAAACTTGACACCTCAAATATTGAGTCCAACTGACCTCGGCCCACCAGAGGTTCAGAAAATAGTAGTCGAGCATGTTGTCAAGAGTGTTGAAAAGGCATCACATGCTCACTCTATATTAAGACTCAGAGCTTTATCTGGCAAGATGCCCAGAACTTACAGTGAAGCTGACTATGAAACATGGCGTTCTCATGTTCTAAGGGTTGGCTCCCGACAGCCCTAAACAAAAAAGCACAACAAACCCGAGCACCAGACCAGGGCGGGCAGAGGGGGTCCAGGAAGGAGGGTCCAAAACAAAAAAAACAAGGAGCACAAGAGTCCGGATTAAACCAAAAACAGGACAACACAAAACAAGACTAGTCATGAGGCCACAGTAAAGTCTGGGGGTCGACCCGGAGGCCGACAACACAAGAGCCAAGACAGATCAGGGGGCCGAGCGTGCACACGGCAACGGCGGTGACGGGCAAACAGCTCCAGGGGCAGAGCGTGCACACGGCAACGGCGGCGACGGGCAAACAATTCTGGAGGCCGACCACTTGGAAGGCAGTGGCGGCCACTGAGCAGGTCTGGAGGTCGGCCGCGATGCCGGCCGCGACGGGCAAACAGTTCTGGAGGCCGACCACTTGGAAGGCAGTGGCGGCCACTGAGCAGGTCCGGAGGTCGGCCGCGATGGCGGCGGCGACAAACCCTTTCCGGAGGCCGTCCCCGAAGGCCATGACGCCACCTTAGAGGCCCGGAAAACGGCCGGCAGAGGCGAGGCGGAACGGGTCGAGCTGGCTCTGACGGTGGCGTGGCAACCGCAGGACCAGGCGAGGCAGGACCAGGCGTGGATGAAGACACGGAGGCTGGACCAGGCGTGGATGAAGACACGGAGGCTGGACCAGGCGTGGATGAAGACAGCGGGACGGCTGCGGAACCTGACGGCAGCGGGACGGCCGCGGAACCTGACGGCAGCGACGCTGCAGGCGGTAGGGCTGCTCAATGAATCGAATTTTAATCACGATTACGATCTGGGCTTTCAACGATCATTAAAAATGACTGAGCCGATTATTAGCCCCTCCCTCATTTATCCGCGACACCTTAAAGGCCAGTCCGTGAAAATATTGTCGGGCATAAACCGGTCCGTGGCGCAAAAAAGGGTGGAGACCGCTGATTAAGAGGACCCGAGGGAAGCTCAGAAAGCTAAGCAGAAGTTATTTGAAGAGGAGAGTGACTGCTGTTGGTTGAAAAGAGAGGTAAAAAAACTTAAGTGGTGTTGCACACTATTTTATATTATTTTTTAAAGTCATTATTCAATACGTTGTTATTGTTAACCCTTTAAAGACGGTCAGAGCTGCACACTCCATTTTGTGTAACTATTTTTAAATCCCTGTAGAACCTGAACCGCGTAAGCTAGCGCAATAATTTGTTTTGCATATGAAACTGGAGGAGTTGTACTTACATCTTATGCCATCAGCTTGTCCTCAGTCACGGTTTCGTTCCACATAAAGCTTTGCAAAAATTGCATAAAAAGCGCTTGCAGGAACAAAAACATAATATTCCAGAAACACGCTTTGCCGATCCGATCAGCTGTTTATAATACTTCCCACAGTGAAACAGAAGTCAGCGCGAACTATCGCATGACCGCCATTTCCTGGCCGAAACCGGAAGTGACGTCATTTTCGCGGAAATGTAGTTTTTTATTTGTAGGCCTTAAAAACCTATACTGGTCATGTTTGACTTTTCTGAATAGTTTCTGGGATGCTTAGAACTCGAATTGCACTGCTGGAAATAGTTTATTTTGATGCACCTGCTGTTTTCTTTGCAAATTTGCATCATAGGATTGTTTTTTTGTTTTTCCTGCAGTATATAAAAATTGGTGTATCTCCAAAATAAAACTATGAAGACACTCAAAATAAATTTCCTGTTGTTGTAAACTATTTTTTGCAACTTTTTTGTATTTAAAGTTTTGAGGGATAAACCTCTTAAATTTCTCCAAGTAGAAATATATGTAAAAAAACAAAAACGATTTTCAATTTTTTTGTAGTTTATTGCACTTTTTTGCAATTAATGTAGTTACTATGGACTTAATGCATACATATTATTAAAATGTGGGCTATAACAGTTGTATAGCAACTTGAAATGCTCCCACAAATGGCACTACAACATGTAAAAAAATTATATAAGCTCTGGCGGACTTGGTTCTATAGTAGGTCTTAAAGGGTTAAATAAATATCGTCAAATAATCGTGATCTCAATTTCAGTGAAAATAATCGTGATTATCATTTTTGCCATAATCGAGCAGCCCTAGCAGGCGGTGATGCGAATGGTGATGATGTAGAAGTCGGGGGGGATGATTCAGCAGATGACGGCTGAACAGACTTCCCCGGACCGTCAGCAGATGTGAGGATGTGCTGGGCAGGCTCCTCGGACCCTCCAGCAGACGTGACTGGAAGCTGGATGGGCGGCTCGGGCCCTCCAGCAGACGTGACTGGAAGCTGGACGGGCGGCTCGGGCCCTCCAGCAGACGTGGCAGGAGGCTGGACGGGCGGCTCGGGCCCCCAGCAGATGAAACTTGAGGCTTGCTGGGTTCTCCCGAACCCCCAGCAGACGAAACTCGAGGCTGGCTGGGTTCTCCCAAACCCCCCAGCAGACGAAACTCGAGGCTGGCTGGGTTCTCCCAAACCCCCAGCTGACGAAACATGAGGCTGGCTGGGTTCTCCCGAACCCCCAGCAGACGAAACCTTAGGCTGGACTGGCTCCTCAGGCCCTCCAGCTGGAGCAGAAGCAGGACCAGAGGCAATAGGGACCCCTGACTGAGGGTGAAGATGAGTGACTGACTTAGCAGATGACAAAGCTAAGGATTCCTCCACTAACTGCGCTACTGACTGGGCTATGGACTGTAACAATGTTTGGAGAAGGTCTGATTGTGGTAGAGCCTGAGCTATGGGTAGCCGGGGTGAAGACTGAACTACGGGTGACTGAATTTGAGATGAAAGCGGTGGAGTAGGTGACAGGGCTACAGGTGGATGCTGAGCAGGGGACACTGGACACTGAGCTACATGCGGCTGCTGAGCAGGAAACACTGGACACTGAGCTACAGGCGGCTGCTGAGCAGCAAACACTGGACACTGAGCTAAAGGTGGCTGCTGATCAGCTAACTGAGCTGAAGGTGGCTTGGAGAAATTCTGCTGTGGCTGCTCCTGCTGTGGTGTGAAAATGACAACTGCTCCAGTCCGTACCACAGGAGAGAATGGAAGTGTGGTTGGATGATGATGGTGAGGGCTGCATTTCTTCTTTAACGGTGGATCGAACGACTTGGCAATGAACCTTGGCAAAACATACTGCTGACGTCGAGAGCACCAAGTGGCGAGGGCCTCCAGGAGAGCAGCTGAATCCTCCTTCCCTGGGCCGCCCATGCCAAACAGTTCAAAACAAAAACTGGCTCTCAGAGCTGTTACTATCGTTTTTAATCCGTTAATGTCCAGAAAGGTTATGGCGAAGGTAGGGGATGACAAGAAGTTGTCTAGAAACACTACCTCTAGAAGCCTCTTGTAGTTATCCACAGCGTGAATTATGCGCCAGCAATAATCCCACAGCTGTGCGAGGTACTTTCCCTCTGAGGCAAAAGGTGAGTCCGCTGGATCCATCTTATGGTCGCGTCGTTCTGTCAGGGCTCTGTGTGCGGGCAGGCGGAGAGGAGGATCCAAGCGCAGGACTCGAACACAGAATTATAAATCAGAACCTCAGCTTTTATTGCTGACATGAAAACCAAACGTCAAGTGACATGAATACAGAAACCAAAGAAACAGTGACCATGAAGTGACCATGGAATATGGAAAACCGAAACACACAGGCATAATCTGAGGGTACGACGCGACACTGAGCACAGGAAAACACAGGGCTAATATACACAGGGTGGTAATCAGCGAATGGGCAACAGGAGGGAGACACAGCTGGGAGAGATCAGGGTTAACGAGACGGGGGGAACAGAGCTGCACACACTAACATAAGACAAAGACTTTCACAATAAAACAGGAAACATGAATTACTAAACAAGCATGCAGACTTTACATTGAGAGACAGACAGAGAATGACACATGGAACCTGGGGCCCGTTCTTCGTACGTCGCTTACTACATCCAAGATCAAATGACACATCCAAGATCAAATCATCGCTCTAACCGTGAGCTCGCTAATCCGGTTCCCCGAACACACCTGCTGTTGACGATTAGTACAGCTGGACGCAGTAATGTGACATCACTGGGTGTCGTAAAAGGGGCCACGCATCGATAGTAGAAACATTGATCGGCAACCCTCTGATTGGTCGGCGAAAATGTCGACGGAGCGCGCTCGGCTCGGTATTTTTCGGCAGCAGAGCAAGAGCTCTTGAGTGAGGGATTTCAGGAGTTTCAGAGTTTAATCAGAACGCAAGGGAACACTGCAAAGGCTGCAAAAGCAAGGAGCGAGGGCTGGCAGGAAGTTGCTGACAAATTAAACTCGTAAGTAATTTAATAATAACAATAATAATGGAGTGGATTGATATAGCGCTTTTCAAGGCACCCAAAGCGCTTTACAATGCCACTATTCAGTCACTCTCACATTCACACACTGGTGGAGGCAGCTACAGTTGTAGCCACAGCTGCCCTGGGGCAGACTGACAGAAGCCAGGCTGCCATATCGCGCCATCGGCCCCTCTGGCCAACACCAGTAGGCGGTAGGGTAGATTTATTATATTACACTATATTATCCAATATTATATTACATTATATTATAATATGTTATATTTTATCCTCTTTCACATTAGAGCCACGACAGGACCCACTAGAACATGGGAACAGGTAAAAGTGAAATATAAGAATATCCTACAGAATGGTAATATTTATCACTTATATTGCTTTTAGTCTCTTGGAAAGAGACCCTGGAATAATCTGTTTGTTTATAACAGCAACCAAGAAAAGGGCAGAGGAAAAAAAGACAGGTGGTGGTCCTGCACCCCCTCGTCAACAAGTTGGTTAAGTGAATAATACCCTCACGGGAAAATCGATATCTCTCTATGAGCACACTGTCGCGCTGAGCTAAAGGATCCTGTCTATCCCGCAATATACGCTGAATTCTGAGGACTCTCCTTATCAATCTTGCACCTTCCGCAATGGGTGGCTCGCGTATACGGACAGGACATGGCTGCGACAGGCTTCCCAAATCCACCTTCGCTTTTATAGCCGTGGTCTCTCATCTTGATTACACGAAGTAATTTACAATTGCTACTCTGAAATATGAATTAAATCTGTAATAATCACATACATGTAATAGAATGTTAATAGTACATTTCCCTTTTTTAGGAAATGACCTGTGTGAAATCAATAAATGGATCAGGTGCTGCATTGTCTTTAGTTACATTGATGTTATTTATTTATGGTGAAACAGTGGTGGAATATCGCTGTTGCTTTCGTATGATGACGCGGACATACCTGCGTGGCCGCGATCTAATCCTGTTTACATAAAGTAAACCTGCTCCCGAGCAGGTTTACGCTTACGGCTCTGTTGCTATGACAGCAAGTCCCGGATGAGCTTCGGGGAACCGACTGATCCAGGATCACGCGAAATCGTCAACAATCTAATCCGGCTAACCTACTTAGCGAGGTACGAAGAACGGGCCCCAGAACTAAACTAAACGTGAGATATAACTGAGAACAAATCCTTAAGCACGAATAAACAGAAACAAGAAATAATCATCATCATCACTATGAGAATAAGAAAACAATCCATGAAGCAGAATTAAACCGAAATATAATAAACTCAAAATACTGGGTCCAACGGACCCAGAACCGTGACACCAATGCCACCTCCAAGGCTTACCTCCTCTCTGATCTGGACATCGGGTCAGTTGGAGGCGCAGTTGAAAGATTGCAGCGGTCCCAGATCAGATGTACACACTGGGACTCTTTCCCATGTTGCTGTCTGTGTTTATTGTGCTATGGTGTGTTGATATCTGTGCATTCCTGTATTATCCTTTTATGTTACACATTTCAATGTTTTTTTTCCTCGCTACCTGGCCTGACCTGTCTCCCCAATGTGATGTTTGTGTATTGTATGTACGGTCGGCAAGGTCTGTCATCTCGTTTGTGGGCAAAAGACCTGCAACTGACAAATAAAGGCCATTTCATCTCATCATCTCATCACCTGGCCTGTGCCCCGTGATGTTAAACAGCTCCGCTCATTCTTAGGCTTTTCAGAGTACTACAGGCGGTTCATTAAGAACTATTCGAGCATTTTTAAGCCCCTCACTAACATAACATCAGGCTACCCTCCTTTGCGCAAAAGCACAAAGCCTAAAGCTAAGTCTGTCCAGTACCATGACCCCAAGACACCTTTCGGTGAGCGATGGACTCCCTCTTGTGATCTTGCTTTCAAAACCGTCATTGAAAAGTTCAGTACTGCACCTGCATTGGGTTTTGCTGACCTTAAACTGCTATATACGCTCCATACTGACACCAGCACTACAGGGCTTGGTGCCGCACTCTATTAAGAGCAAAATGGCCAGACCAGGGTAATAGCTTATGGAAGCGGTGGGTTGTCTAGGAGTGAATCTTGTTATTCTGCCCATAAGTTTTTATGGGCAGAGTTTTTAGCCTTGAAATGGGCAGTGACGGAAAAGTTTGCTACAGTGCTACACTTGTCTAACTAAAGCTAGCTGACTACAAACAAAAGGAAAACTGAACTTGAGGAACAAAGTAAAGAATTTCCAAACTCTTAAACATTTCAGAGACATTACCATGCACTGCTTTATTAACAGAGAGGAATACTAATACTATTAATATGAGGAATACTCTGTGGTGTTCATGCTTGATTTTTAAGCATATTCACTGATGATTTGTGATAACAATATTGATGTTTTATTTTGAATGAAGGTGCTTCATATTCCACTTAAAGTACGCTGTGACTCCGGATGCTCAGTGTGTCTCTCCCATCCTACAAACTCACACTGGTCCTCAGTATTTTGTTAACCTTAAGGGTGTGCATCTTGTTGTGAATCTGTTCTATATCATGTTGTGCTTTGTTTCCTTTTTCTGTTAGATAGCTGAGGATTGTTTGGTCCTGCTGACCTTTCAGTTTGATTTGTTGAAGCTTTGTGAGGTATAGCTTGTCTCTCATTTTAAATGTGGTTAAACAAAATAGTTAGTCAGCTATTAGTAACTGACTGAATTTAACATGAAGTACAATATGAAATAAGCATTTATAAAAACCTTTATGAACACACAAAAGTAGTTCATTTTGTAATCTTTATGTGTATCAATGTTCATCTGAATACTTGCCTACTATTGTTCTGATACCTATTTCCTATACCACAAACCATTAACCTTTGCTTCTAAAAAACGTGTTTGGTGCAATAATACTATTAAGAAATTGTAACTTCATCATTTATAAATGATGAATGAACTATTAACTGAGACCTTACTATTGTATACTAAAGTGTTAACCTCTTTATTTCCCAAGTGGTCACCACAATCGATGCATTGGCAATGGCCAATTGGCCTGGCAATATTGCAAAAGCCAATAAAGCTGGCCAGAGGATCACATTGGTTTCAATATATAACATTCAAGCTGTAACACTAGCATACCAGAACCAGGAGCTACCTTGCTTTTTACATTATGGTATGGGACGTCACACTATTCACAATGAAAGGGCCAAAGTTTTTAAAGTGAGGGGCTCACATGCACAACATCCAGGTGCTGGGATAGCTTTCAACACAAGCAAAAGCCGCGTGACATTTGTCTCAGCTGCAAAGGTTTTGTAAATAGATGCTAGATTTGGAATTGATTTCAAGTGTTGAGCCTGGATTTGGCAGCTGGGAGTTTTAGGACCCTGTTACCCTGTTTCACAAATCTAAGTGTAATATTACTTAGCTTAACCTAAATGCAGGTATAACTATTGTTGATGAAAGAAATTGTTCTTACTTTGATATAACTTTGGTAAATAAGTGGTAATAACTTATCTCCCTATCATTCCCTTCTTGTTTTCACCATAATATCCGACTATCACATTATTGATGCGCTCTGATAGAAAGTGCTACCAAATATTCTCTAGTGCCCACAGCAGAGCAAAGTTTTCATCAGTGTATTTTAGTAAATATTAAGCTACTCCACTAGGTTCCTCCGGGAAATTCAGTTCAACCCACCAGTCTCACTGTCTGTGTGGGTTGTGATTTTTTGCAGTCTGCTGATCAGTCTGCTGATGTGCTTAAGCACAGTAGTATTAGCAGTAGTATATTAGTTGTCATACCTGCTTAGCAGCAGCATTTTCACACTGCCACCATAAACATATTGGCTTAGTGATGATCACAGTATGTTGATTTACTGTCTCAGCTGTCAGCAGTTGCAGAACCATTAAAATCAGATAAGAAACCGTATTTATTGATGATGAGATCTAACATGATAAATTGTCTCATAATCAAGTGGAAGCCAGCTCTACTACATTCGAGCCGAGATGGTTCACAAATCGTTGAGGGTTATTTTGGAAAGGAGGAACATTCGGTCATTACAGGGTTGCACACCAAGCTCTTGTAACGGAGTTGAGATTGACTGAAACTAGTCTCTGCAGTCTGGGCATGTGCAACGTGAATGGGGAACTGTCACTTGGACAACAGCCTGTTAGGAGGCCCGCCACTCTGATATCTGAAATATCAAAAAAACAACTAAAAACACATCTTTTTAGAATTGCATTTTGTTAACTTTTGTCTGTTTTTGTTTTATACCTTGTGAAGCACTTTGTGATCTTTTATCTAGAAATGTGCTATATAAATAAAAATTTACTTACTTACTTACTTATATTGGGAGGACATTGCAGTTGTTGGCACCTTAGCTGTCTTTCTAAGAACAACATATTTTCCCATTTTCATATTTCACAAAATAACACTCTTTTAACCTTTTGTGCTTGAATTTCATTCATCAGGACTCCAAAAAGTCATCCAAACAACTCATTGCCATCTCTCACTAAATGTGGATAACACATCTGCAGTAATGCCTACAATGTGTGAATGAGTCTTTTTTTTTTTTGCCATTTTTAACCAGCATAACTCAAATGTTGTACGATGAGAACACAATTAGCATGCTGGTCCAGAAACTGTGACCCTTGCCAGCGTACACAGTGGCTCTTCAGATTTACTGACAAGGCATTAATTTGATATTTGGCATTTTTCAAGGGCCAAAGTGTTGGCAGCTTATCTAGAACTGATGCGCAACACAGACACATGCAAACACCACCGCCGCCAACCTGACAGCAGAATGGGCATGTGTTGTACAACAAGGACTCACAATGTATGCGGCACAGAGATGGATGCATGAGGCACGGATGGCTGTCAGTGTCTGGCCACATACATATGAATGGACATTTGGGGAAGGAAACGTGGGGACATTCAATGTGGAAATACAACACCCAGGACCATCTGGATCATGATGGTAGATGTGAAAGTATGGTCAAATATTTGTAGATGAACAAGAACACACAAACAAACATTCTCACATCACCAGGGAAGCAAAATGCTCCATTTAAATTCATCAAAAATAGCAGACATTATTTTCATAAGTAAGATCTAGCACAATATGTTATGATATTGCTATGGTTAAGACAATATCAAATATAAAGCATTATATATATATATATATATATATATATATATATATATATATATAGCCAGGGATGGGTATCGTTTAGGTTTTATCCAATACCAGTACCAAACCGGTACTTTTGAAACGGTTGCAGTGCTTGAATGGTGCTCGAACCGGTGCTTAAAGACTGAAGAACACAAACTTTGTCCAAAAACCTCTCATTTTTAGCTGTTTTCCACTTTTTCTTTTGTCATTTTAGCCTTTTTGGCCAGGGTGAAGGGAGTATCTGCCATCAAACAAGAGGACAGCCGCATGTAGCTATGATGATGTTTGCTAGTTCACCTTACATGCATTAATGTAATAACTTGGTTAGCCTACTCAACGTAAATTACACACGAACAACATTAAGCTACTCACGCAGAGAAGAACGGCTGCTGCTGCATCCTCATCATTTCTGCTACACTGGCAGGGCTAGGGGCCGGGACTCTCCTCTTTGGGTTCTTGGGGGATGTTGTTAACTCCGGGTCCGATAACAGGCAACCCACCCGCAGTAGATGTGCTCGGTGTGAGGTCTCGCAGCAAGCTATCAAATACGGTGCATTTCTCGGCTTTTAACAAAATGCTATACGTCGCCAGGTGTTTCATCAGATTCGATGTGCTACTTCCTTTGCACAGTATCACAGTATCACCTTAAAGCACTTGTTGCAGGCTGCTGAGTTTGCATCTTTTGCTGTGAAGTACAGCCAGACTTTGACCGCTTCACCTTGGGCATTTTTAATCTGTAGCTCTGCTCTAAAAGAACGTACGTACCTGGGCCCGCCTACTATGCTTGCAAAGGTAAAATGATTGGCTAGAATCCAAAGTGTATGATATCTTAGGAAAAAAAAAAGCACCAAAATAAAGCACCGAAATGTGCGCTGCTTTTTGGTCTGGTTACTACCGTTTATATCAGAAAATCATGGCACCGGATACCGGTACCCATCCCTATATATAGCATTATAAAAAATTAATATAACAGCGATTTAAGTCAGATTTGATTTAATCACCATTGAATGACAGAATACACCATTTAAGTATGCTGCAGAACCACACACACACACACACGCTCTACACTGGATCCCTTCAACACCTCCAATCAGCAGTGGAATTAGGGTTGCCAACCGTCCCTTGAAAAACAGAATCGTTCCGTATTTAGAAACAAAAGTATTGAGCTGAAAAGGGTATGCACTTTGTCAAATGGTTAAAAAAATAATTACACACACAAATACAAGAGCTACACTTCCCACACTGGGAAGGGTGAAGACAATTGGGTCGCCCAGCCCTGGCCAATTAGGCGTCCCTTTTTTTTTCTTCAGGGAGTTGGCAACCCTAACTGGAATGGTTGGATGGATGAATAGACAGATGGATGGAATTTCAGCAAATGGAAATCCCGACACTCACTGTATACATCATATAAAACAGCAAATGTCATTTTAAAGTCAAAGGCAGAAATTTTCTTTGTGAGAACTTTGTGAGAGGGTGATGACTCATCGTGTGTAAGCTGAGGCTTCGGGGGAGATGTGACCAGTAAACAAATTATCTCTGAATGTCACGTCATATTATTTATCGAATATGAACTATTAGGTTTTCTATGTCATTTTTTAAATATCAAAATATTTACACATGTCATCATGTAACTCCCATATGAAGTGGATTTTCAAATTCTTTTCATGAAATGGAATCAGGAATCAGGGATGGAATTATATGTTGAGTGATACAATACAAAGGAGTCTTAACAGCACTCACATGCATGTGAGTCATGCAAACACAACAGGGACTGGGATTAATGATGACATTTTGAGGCCAAACAGTCACCAAAACTTTCAGAATTTAGATTTAGTACTTCTTAGTGCTCCAAAATATATCTGATGAGCAAATCAAAACTCGATAAAGGCACAATGACCCATACTGTACACACATACATTACAACAGCGGAGATGTAAAATGAATACTTACAGGCACGTCCACATACTTCGAAGCAGCTTTTACCTTGACAAAGATAGAAAAACACTGAGTACAGCAGCTGAACAAAAGTTGTCCAGGTGAGACATAGCATCTTATATCTTCTCACCTTCTGAACTAGAAACACTGATTTGTGGTGATATTAGCTGCACAAATGCACTCATTGTTATTGCATTCATAATTTAACAGTTTAGCTTTTGTAGTGTTGTGGAAATTTAGGGGCGCTAGTGCCAGAGAAGCTCACCAAAAAATATACCGTAGTTTCACGACCATAAGGCGCACTTAAAAGTCTTAGATTTTCTTCAAAAAGTGCGGCGCGCCCTATAGCGCAGTGCGCCCTGTGTGTTGTAAGGAGGACGTAGTAGAGAACACCATGAGAACGCTAAAGGGTGAAGTGTGGGCGTTGATCGTATATACCGGACAATCGCACATACCTGTATAAAAGGACAGGTATGTGCATTATGTGGAACATTGTTGTTTTAACAACCCTGAAAATGGCAAAGAGACACGCTTATGAAGCACAGTTTAAACTGAAGGCCATCAGCTATGCGGAGGAACATGGAAATCGAGCAGCGGCGAGAGAATTTAAGATTAACGAATCGATGGTTCGCAAATGGAGGAAGCTAGAAAACAAGCTCCGGCAGGTCAAGAAAACGCAGCTGAGTTTCCGCGGACATAAGGCGAGGTGGCCCGAGTTGGAGGAAAGACTCAAGCGGTGGATCATCGAGCAAAGAACGAGCGGGAGAAGCGTTTCGACGGTCACCATTCGGCTAAAAGCGGTTTCACTAGCTGAAGAGATGAACATTGAACATTTCCAAGGAGTTCCGTCTTGGTGCTTTCATTTTATGAAACGGTGCCATTTTTCCATCCAGACCGGGACTACGGTAGCGCAGCAACTTCCAGCGGATTATAAGGAAAAGCTGGCCATCTTCCGCTCCTACTGCAGCAAACACATCGGCGACAAAAACATCCAGCCCAGCCACATCACAAACATGGACGAGGTCCCGCTCACTTTTGACATCCCGGTGAGTCACACTGTGGAGAAGAAGGGGACCAGCACGGTAGCGATACGCACAACGGGGTATGAAAAGTCTTCTTTTACTGTTGTGCTTGGCTGCCATGCTAATGGACAGAAACTGCCGCCTATGGTGATTTTTAAGCGAAAGACTTTGCCTAAAGAGAAGTTTCCAGCAGGAATCATCATTAAGGCAAATGAAAAGGGCTGGATGGATGAGGAAATGATGAAAGAGTGGCTGAGGGAGGTGTATGTAAGGAGACCAGGTGGTTTTTTCCACGCATCACCATCGCTCTTAATCTGTGACTCTATGCGTGCCCATCTCACAGCCGATGTGAAAAAACTAGTGAAACAAATGAACTGTGAGCTTGCTGTCATTCAGGAGGCCTGACAAAGGAACTCCAGCCGCTGGACATCGGTGTGAACCGCCCGTTCAAAGTAAGGCTGCGAGCGGCCTGGGAGCGATGGATGACCGGTGGAGACCACAGTTTCACTAAGAGTGGAAGGCAGCGCCGGGCGAGTTACGCCACAATTTGCCAATGGATTGTAGATGCTTGGGCTAACATGTCTGCTGGCACTGTTGTTCGAGCTTTCGCAAAAGCCGGCATCATTTCCGAGGAGCCGCACGGCACGGAAAGTGACTCTGACAGTGAAGAAAGTGAACTTGGCATGTTTGATGGAGATTTAGCGCAGCTGTTCAATTCAGACACAGAGGATGAGGACTTCGATGGGTTTGATGATAAAAATGTGAGTACCAAACTTTGTTTTGCTCCTGCTTTATTTTTAAATATGCACACTTGTATGCTTGTGTGTTGTTGATGATGACGATTACCGGTAATAGAAATGGGAGTAAGGTACCGAACTCAGGTTTGCTCCCGCTTTATTTTTAAATACGCATACGGTACTTGTATGCGCCCTATGGTCCAGTGCGCCTTATGTGTGTGTTAAATACAGTAATGGCACACATAACTGAGACTGCGCCTTTTAGTACAGTGCGTCTTATGGTCGTGAAAATACGGTAATGATATTACAGTTAGCATAAATGATTAACATAAAAACTATAACAATTTCAATGAACTAGTGAGCATAGAAATACACATATCAAAACAGATGATTATAATATGATGCTATGAGAATTTATATAGTTGCACACCATTGTAATTTACAAATGCATACAATGTGGGGAGTTTTATAAAATATTTGTATACGCACACTCAGTGCCAATGCAGTGTTTATGAAAATGGTCCACTTGTGTATGAGGAGATACATACATACATAGAGTATCAGTATAGTGAGATAAATGGATGCTTTTTCATTAAATCAAATTTAAATTCATATATTTCCAAATTCCTTTGGAAAGATAAACCCCCGCGTATTAGCTTAAAAACGCTACAAAGAACCAAGGATAGAGGAGGATTAGATCTGCCTAATTTTCACCAATACTTCTTAGCCAACAGGCTTCAGTTCATCTCAGAATGGTTAAAACATACCTTCTTAGTTGAGCCCTGGCTAGATGTTGAACAGGCACTATGCAAGGATCTAGAGATTTCAGACCTACCATTTATTAGCTCAAACATCAAAAGACATGAATGCTTTAAAAGTATCAACATCAGCTTTTCTCTAACAGCATGGTGGGAGTTTCTAAAAATAACGGAGTCTTCATTAATCCCATGCAAACGTACACCTATCTGGAATAACCCTGACATATTACAAAACAATAATATGATTAATTTCCCAGAATGGAGTTGTAAAGGAATTAAATACTTAGAACATATATTAGAGGGAACAGAATTTATTCCATTTGACAGACTAGTTGAACAATATGGGATCAACAAGACAAGGTTTTTAGAATATCAACAAATTAAATCCATAGTAAAAAAGAAATTTAACCTCAGTCAAGTTGAATTACAAACACCACTAAGTGCGGCACATTTTCTTACTCTTAAATCCCCCAAATTATTATCTAAAATATACAGAACACTTTCTAAATTAGATGAATCAATATCCCTTCCTACTGCAAAGTGGGAAGCAGATTTATCAGTCAACCTAGACCAAAACTTCTGGTCTCAGATTTGCTTAAAAACTTTTAAATTAATTAAAAATCCCAGTCTGCAATTAATACAATACAAAATACTTCATAGAGTGCACTATACAGGTCATCGGATGTTCAAGATGGGCTTTACATCTTCCAACAACTGCTCACACTGTCAAGGCAATACACCAGACAATTACATCCACGCTCTTTGGTTCTGTCCACCAGTGCAAAAGTTTTGGCGCGAGATATGTGAAGACTTATCAAAATGTCTGAAATGTAACATTCCAACCTCCCCCTTAGTGTGTTTGTTGGGCAGCTTAGATAATGTCACTTCAGAAAAGAATATAGCCCATATGATCTTCACTGCCCTATGCATAGCCAAGAAAACAGTCCTCATGAACTGGAAAAATAAAAATAATCTTAATTCTAACCAATATAGAAATTATCTATTAGATTACATTAGTCTTGACACAGCCTCTGCCACCACATCAGATCAATTGCTCTGGGCCCCTTTTATCAGCTCCATCACCTAGTGGGGGTGGGGGGTCATAGTTTGGTCCCGCCTTCACTGTTGTGATTGGTGAGGGGGTAGGGACAGGCTTAGGGCGTCGGGGGGTTCCCCGGAGGCATCTTCCTTGGGGGGCTCAACCCGGGGTAGCGGTCACGTCCGGTTGAGGGCTCTGTTGGCTCTCAGGTGACTGTTTCCTCGCGGCTGCGTGCAGCGGGGCTAGGGGAGGGTCTGTGCTGACGGACGTGGGTTACTGACCTGGCTGCCCCTGGGTGGGTCCGGGATGGGCGTGAGGTTCTGGGGGTGCTCCGTCTCTGGGCGGGGGCCCGGGCCGGGCCTCGGGGGCTCGGGTCCTGGTTGGTGTGTTGCCGGGGTTGTGGGCGGGTGGGTGCATGGGGGCCCGGCCCTGGAGCAGGGTGCCGCCGGTGCATCGAGCCGCCTGGGGGGCTCTTCAACTGGTGGGGGGGATGGTCACATCTGGCAGGAGCTTTCTTCTCTCAGGAACTCTCTGCAGGAGGGGGAGATACAGGAGAGGTGGAGGAAGATCTCAGCCTGGGCGTTTACCGTCTTATGTAGTCTGGAAGATGTGTGGTTGGTGGGGTGGGTGCAGTTTTCTCTGTGGTGGGGTTGGGTGGACTGTCCAGGGCTCTGTGGAGCCGGGGGGCGCTACTGCACTGGGCCCCGGTCTGATGGGCCTGGGCCCCCCTTCCCTGGCGGGTCGCGGAGGGTGGGAGTGCCTACTGGGGTCAGCGGGGGAGCTGGCCCCAGGGAGGGGTTACCTGCCCCTCCCTTCCTTCCCTCCCCATCTCCAGCTGCCTCCCTCTTCCCGCTCCTCCACAACCACCCACACATGCAGGGCCTTGGAGTGGGGGTATGTCACCAGGGTGCAGAGGAGGCTACCCCCCCCCCCCCCCCCCCCCTGTCCCCTTCTGGCTGCCTCTGCCTCAATTTTATCCCACATCTTAGACATTCACATTATTCACACTCTCATTACACATACATATAGGATCTTGGGGGTGGGCACAATCACGGAGTCCAAATCACCATCAGGGTGTATACCTCACCCCTGACGTCGTTGCCCACCTCTCAATTTTAAATACACTTAGTCATTGAGGGTTAGCAGGAGGGACTATGCGCTTACCTGCTGCTCCTTGGCAGGTAGCTCCATGCCCTCCTGGGTTTTAATTGCACCTTAGAACACATATGCATCAACACTACAATGAGCGGGTGGAGGGAGGTTTGGAGTCTTCTCCCACCCCCATTCTCTGCGGCCTGCTGGAGCGGGAGGGCTAGTAGGAGGAGTTGGCCGTCCGACTGCGGTCTGGGGTGTGGGGCCTCCCTGCTGCTGCGGAGTCGGGGTGGTCTGCCTCTCCCCACCGCAGGGAAAAGGGTAACACCACCTGGGTCTGGGTGCAATTCCCCCCTCCAGGGGCAAGGGTACCTAGACCCGGATTGTAGAGTACGCTTGGGGAGTGTGATTGTGTGTACAGCGTCTCCTTATGTCTGTCTCCACGTTGGTTGAGTGTGGAGTGAGTGCATATGAGAGCATGAGGGTGGGAATGGATGTTTGTGTCTGTGTGTGCCTGTATGTCTGTGTCTATATGTCAGGTTGGGTATCAGACGCCACCTCTCTGGGGACACCTCAGGCCCTCCAAGGTTTGGAGGCCTATCTCCACCCACCACCACTTCCCCTGCCGGTGGCGGACTCCCTCAGGTGTCGGTGTGTTGGTGGTTCTTTGTGTCTGGGGGTGGGCGTCCGGGTACACACCGGCTCACTCCTTGGCGGCCGCTTGTCGGGGCCTGGGGCCTGGGGCTCGCTCGGGCCCCCTTTGGAGGTGGGGTGCCCCCGGCCTCTCGGCCTAGGGCTCGGTCACTCAGGCGCAGCTGGGGGCCGGCGGAGCTCACGGGCGCGTCACTGCAACCCCCCCTGGCTTCTGCTCCGCGGCTGCTGAGTGAGCCCTCATCTGGGACTCTCCTCAGCTCTTACTGGAACAGTGGCGCGGCTGCCCCTCTGTTGGTCTTCCATGGTCTTTTGTGTTCTGGGGGCCTCTGGATGTCTGGAGTTTTGATCTCCTCCATACCCGCTTCACACCCTGGAGGACGGGGCTGAGGCCCCCCCACACTCCCTAGCAGATCATTACATGGAGAAACCTTTGGAATGCAAGCATGCTGATCCACACAGGTATGCACACATGGGTATTCACAGACGCGGACTAAAGCTTTCTTGGCTGCTGCCTCAAAGCACACTGTGCGCTGTCTATCTTGCGTGCTGCACAATATTGTTTATTACTTAGTAAATACTGATATCTATGACTAGCTAGTTTATTGTGATGGTGCTTTGTTTTCTCTATTATTATGTTGCTCTTTGTTGTTTGCTGTCTCCTCTGTTTGTTTGTTTGTTTGTTTGTTTGTTTTTTTTTCTCCATACAGGTGACCCAGGAGTTTTTGTTTTTTTTTTTTTTTTTTTTTTGTCTCTCTTCCCCCCCCTTCTCACCGTCTCTTCTCCCCTTTGGTTTTCTTTCTTTCTCTCCCCCTCTCTCTCTCATTCATTCCCCCTGTCCTATTTATTAAAAAAAAAAAAAAAAAAAAAAAAAAAAAAAAATGACAAAGGATGAACTGAAGCTCTGCCATCACGTAATGTCGCATACTGCTGTTTCTGATGTCATTTAGAAAAAAAAAAAAAAAAAAAAAAAAAAAAAAAAAAATCAAATTTAAACCCCTTAATTTACCAGAACAAAAGGTAGCTTTAGAATTAATAACAAATTTCCTACATAGGTGCGCTTTCACTGAGGAAATGAAGATGTCTGTTAAAATTGTTCATTACATTCAAAAGTTCAGTTACAGTAGAAAAGCGTCACACTATGATTTACACACTGCCATTTACAGACCAAGTAAATTATTAGTGAAGTATTCTTATTCTGATGCATCTTTATTAAGCTATGTCTCTGAGTGTGTTAACTGAGTGTAGCCAAGTACAGGATAGGGTAGGGGAAATTAAAGTAAGATGGAGAGAATGGGCCAATAGCTAGATTCGTAGGAGGGATAAAGTGAGTTGCGTGGAGAAGAATGACTGGAGCCACAGGTAAAGTTGCTATGAATTGTATTAAACTATTTAGCAACAATTTAACAGCATTTCATGAACAGGAATTAAATCATAAAATAAAATACAGTGACAGCAATAATAATAACAATCAGAATCCTATCTGAGCTCAGATATGTCAGTCTTGCCGGCTTAATAGTCAGTGTTCAGTCAAGTCAAATCCAATAGGTTGTGATTGGTGCGATTTCGTCCTACCGCACTGTTGCAATTGTTCGTGAGAGAAGAGCAACCTGCCCTTCTGGGCCAACTCGGAATGGCTGTGGTTCGGTTCAAAGGGAAAGGCTCGCCATCTTCCTCGTCAGGAAGAGATCCAGGTCTCACGATCCCATAAAAAAAAACCTAGCCAGCACACTTCTAATGTTCAACTCTCAGAGAGGATCTTGTCCACTTCATCCGCTCCCATGCAGATCGCGATGGTTTCAAGGTCCGAAATGTTCACAATAAATCAGGTCCGTTTCTCCAAGGTCCATGCAGATCTCCGGTATGGATATTTGCTCAATTTATCAAGTTAATAGTTATTTTCCAGCGAAAAGCTTGGCGGTGAAAATCAGCGATGGTCTCGTGCACCTCCGTCTCTCTCTGTGTCTGAGCACGTGACGGTACAGAGCAGGGGAAGGCGGGGCTTGTTCCTTCCTAACCAGTAGGGGTGTTAAATATACTCTTTGGGTTTTATTCTTATATTTATAGTATTTATCTTTTATTATTGATTCATTTTTGATCAACTCAGTGATTAACAGAGTAATGATAAATCCCAATTAACAATAACATGTTGTAGTGCATTACTGAGTCATGTAAACTCACTGGGTTACATCAGCTTTTATAATAACTTAATATCTCAGATCATAGCTAGTTTAGGTAGCTGCCAGCTACTAATGCAAAGGCCAGTAGAACCTCGCATGTCAATTGTCTTTGCAATAGAAAAAGGAAACATATACAACACTACAGTAAAAGATGGTTTTTAGGAGGTTAAAACTACCATCCACTGGTTTCTGATGTTTTCTTTAGAAGCTCTGAGCAATTTTGCCATTGCTGTTTGGTGACAGAGGCACAGAGCTCAATGCTGATGCATGCTCTTCTACTCACAGAAGTAAATCAATGAGTATGTCTAATGAAGTCAAAATAGAACTAGAGAATATATGTTTTCATAGAAAAACAAAACACCTGTAGCTCAGGTGGCAGAGCAGGTCAGCCACTAATCAGAAGGTCGGTGGTTTGATCCCAGGCTGCCTCCTGGCTGCATGCCAAATATCCTTGGGCAAGATACTAACCCCGTGTTTGCCTACTGGTGGTGGTCAGAGGGCCCGGTGGCGCCAGTGTCCGGCAGCCTCGCCTCTGTCAGTGCGCCCCAGGGCAGCTGTGGCTACAATGTAGAGGGGTCAAAGCTTTCAAAGAAAAGCGTCTGGACTTCTTTAAGTTGCTTGAAGACGTTTCACCTCTCATCCGAGAAACTTCTTCAGTTCTAAGGTCAAATGGTGGAGAGTCCCAGATTTAAACCTAGTGGGAGTTTCCCCCCACAGAGGGACAAAAGGACCCCCTGATGATCCTCTAATTGCCTGAGCCAAGGTGTGAAACTGGCTGTGGGTCCCAATCAGCCAGGGTTTCGGGTGAGCACATTGTGAAACCTGGCCCCACCTTATCATGCGAATTCCTGAGGTCAGATGGCCCAGGATGTGAGTGGGCGTTAAGGCATCTGGGGAGGGAACTCAAAACTGGATTATAGATGGCTTCTTTCACTCCTCTTTCAAACCATCTGTCCTCTCTGTCCAAAATGTGAACATTGGCATCCTCGAAAGAGTGTCCTTTATCCTTAAGATGCAGATGGACAGCTGAGTCTTGTCCTGTGGAGGTGGCTCTTCTGTGTTGTGCCATGCGCTTGTGAAGTGGCTGTTTGGTCTCTCCAATGTAGAGATCTGGGCATTCCTCGCTGCACTGTACAGCATACACCACATTGGGCATGTGTTTTGGCGTTTTGTCTTTCGGGTGAACCAGTTTTTGTCTGAGCGTGTTGCTGGGTCTGAAATGCACCGGGATGTCATGCTTGGAGAAAACTCTCCTGAGTTTTTCTGATACACCGGCTACCACCGGCTATCAGAAAAACTCAGGAGAGTTTTCTGGGCTGCCCCGGACTCTGTGGGGCCGGGTGGTGCTGCTGTGGGCCCCGGTCTGCATTAGCCTGGGCCCCCTTGCCCTGGTGGGTTCCAGAGTGTGGGGGTGTCTACTGCCCTACCCTCATTTTTAAATGCATATAGACACTGAGGGTTTTCGGGAGGAGACGTGCTGCTCTCTGGCAGGAAGCACCATGCCCTCGTTCTGTTAACCGTCAGGGCTGGGGGGCTGGGAGGAGGTGCTGGCCATCGGATTGGGGTCTGGGATGCGGGGCCTCCCCGCTACTGTAGATACGGAGGCGGTCTGCTTTGCTCCACCCCAGACAGATGGGTTACATCTCCTGGGTCTGGGTACGGTTTGCCCCTCTGGGGGCAGGGGTACCCGGACCTGGGATATAGAGTATGTTTGGGGAGTGTGAATGTGTGTGCAGTGTCTATTTATATCTGTCTGGAGGTGGGAATGCACGTTTGTGTCTGCGTGCGCCTGTTCGTCTGTGTCTATATGTCAACTTGGGTCTTAGACTCCACCTCTCTGGGAATATCTCAGGCTCTTCGAGGTATGGAGGCCTATCTCCCCTCACCACAGGGTCTATCTCCCCTCACCACACTCCCTGCCGGTGGCTGATGCCCTCAGACGTTGGTGTGTTGGTGGTTCTTGGTGTCTGGGGCTGGGCGCTCATGTATGTGGCCGATTGGCGGGGCCTGGCACCTGTGGCCCGGCTGGACCCCTTCCGGGGGGTGGGATGCCCTCAGACCTCTGGCCTCTGGGCCTGAGGCCCGGTCCTCTCTGGCACAGCTGGCTGCCGGCAGAGCCCGCGGGCACGTCACTGTAACCCCCTCTGGCCTCTGCTCCGTGGCTGCTGGGTGACCTCTTATTTGGGGCTCTCCTCAGCTCTTCGCAGGAGGGTGGCATGGTTGCCCCCCTGGTGGTCCTCCTTGGGTCCTATTCTGGGGCCTCTGGATGTCTGGGCCTGGATCACCTCCATACCTTCTTCATGCCCTGGGGGACGGGGCTATGACTCCCCACACTCCCTAGCAGATCGTTACATGGAGAAACCTTTTGAATACAAGCGTGCTGATCCACACAGGTATGCACACAGGTGTACACACGGGTGTTCACGGACACAAACTACACCTTTCTTGGCTGCTGCCTCAAAGCACATTGTGCGCTGTCGATCTTGCGTGCTGCACAACAACATGTAATATTTAGTATCTACTGTTATCTACTGTTAGCTAGTTTATTGTGATGGTGTTGTTTTTATTATGTTGCTCTTTCTTGTTTGTTTTCTCTTCTGTTTTTTCTTATCTCCATACAGGTGATCCAGGTGTTGTGTTTGTTTTTCCTTTTTTTTTCTTTCTCCCTTTCTCACCGTCTCTTCTCCCCTCTATTTTTCTTTCTCTCCCTCCCTTTTTTAAAAATTCTTTCTCCCTGTCCTATCCCCCAGTCATGTCTGTCCCGTCTGTAACAACCGAAAACCAAATAAAATAAATACATAATCATAATAAAGGTCAATCAAATGGACCAATATGGTAAAGCCATGATGATCCAATTGGTAAAGTAAATCTGCTTGGCATTTTTCTTGGCCTTGAGACAACAATTCTGATGGCTAAAGATCCAAACGGGACAGGCAAAAAACCCCCAAAAAACATCACAGTTCAACACCAGTTCAATCAGATTCAGGACTGAGTTCAGGACTTTGACTAGGCCACTCCAAAGTCTTCATTTTGTTTTTCTTAAGCGTTTCAGAGGTGGACTTGCTGGTGTGTTTTGGATCATTGTCCTGCTGCAGAACACAAGTGCACTTTAGGTTGATGTCACATTCTCCTTCAGGATGTTTGGGTAGACAGCAGAATTCACAGTTCCATTTACCATAGTAAGTCTTCCAGGTCCTGAGGCAGCAAAACAGAACCAGTCCATCATAGTAAGACAACCATATTTTACTGTTGGTATGCTGTTCCTTGTCTCAAATGCTGTCTTACTTTTACACCAGGTGTAATGGGGACGCATCAACATGTTTTCTGGAAAAATGATACGAGTCTTTGTATTGCTTTTGGCTTTCACTTTGGAACCATTTTTGCCCAGCTTCTTTATTATGGTGGAGTCATGAACACTGACCTTAACTGAGGCAAGTGAAGCCTGCAGTTCTTTGGATGTTGTTATGGGGTCCTTTGTGACCTCTTGAATGAGTCATCACTTTGCTTCCGGTTAATTTTGGTCGACCGGCCGCTCCTGGGAAAGTTCACCACTGTTCCATGTTTTCTTCATTTATAAATAAAGGGTCTCTCTGTGGTTCGCTGCTGTCCCGCAGCTCTAGAAATGGCTTTAAAACTTTTTAATGCTGAGAGATCTCAATTACTTTGTTTTTCATTTGTTCCTGAATTTCCTTGGATTATGGCATGATGTCTGGCTCTTGAGGATCTCTTGGTGTACTCCACTTTGTCAGACCTTTGCTATTTAATCCAAAGTTTTAGGTCCAATTATCTAGCTCTTGAGCATTGCCGCAATCTAAAAATTCCAACAGTGCCTGAAAGCATCAACTCTGTGCTTTTTCAGTGATATTAGGGTGATTATGGTAATCCCAGGCAGGTCGACACATCAGAATCTAAGCAAATACAGAAAACAACAAAGCAAACAGCAAAATAAAAATAAATAAAAATAAAACTCCAAATATCCGAAAAAATGCCTGTTGTCTGTACAGCCCCACCACATTCGTTCACTCTCTCTTCTCTGAAACAACTTTCATTTTCACAGGGCTGCTGTGACATCATACCTCAGGTGACTCTAATATCACTTAAAAGCACAGAGCCACTTTCAGGAACTGCTGGAATTCTTTTAACTCTTTAAAGGTTAAATGATTTCGTTAAAATATTTGGTGGGGGTAGGTTTAGGTTTTTTTCTCCCTAGTCATATACACTTTCATTTAGAAACTGCATTTCGAGTTTACTTGTATTATCATTGTCTAGTAGTTATTTTTTTATTTGATGACCTGAAGTATTTAAGTGCGACAAATATGCAAAAGAATACAAAATCAGGAAGGGACAAACTTTTTTTTCACAACACTGTATAGTTTGTTTTCTTCTGAAAAGGAAACTCTTTGAGGTTTTAAGTTGAGCACACCATTATAATGTAATATGATGTAATTGATGTAGTGCAGTGGAAATATATCAAACAGGAAACTACTAGAAGGCCATATATATATATATATATATATATATATATACACACACACACACACACACACACACACACACACACACACACACACACATGTACTACTTACTGTGAAAGACAGGAAGGAAGAGAAAAGTGTTCCCTCATCATATCTGGAAAGCTTGGTTAACACACTCTCTAGAATGACGACAAACTAGGAAAGAAGAGAGGAAAAAGAAGCCTCAGAGAAATGACTTTACATTTGGGAACATAAGCTATCACAAATTGTGAGTCGTATATAAAATTGGATTCTTGTCGTTATCATCTCATCTCATTAAGTCTTTATGGTGCTTTTGAATTTTTCGTGTCTTTTGGTGACTTCTTTAGCCTCAGACTAAAGAGCTAACTTGGATGAGTGATGAAACATCTCTTCCATTGAAAATCCTATGTCCAGATGAGTGATGATTTCTTTACCCGGATGGCTAACCATGCATTCATACATTTAAATGAAATTGTAATAGTTTAAAATGAGCCTTTTTGTTATATTATGTCTCTCTGTAGTTGTTTTGAATGCCTGGTTTAGGTTTTATTGCTGTCATTTGTTTGTCTTTTCAACAAGAACTGAAACCATGCTAGGAACATGTAGTGTACTTTTGTACCTTAGCTACTAGCAGAGTAATCATCTCCTTCACCGTCTCCTCAATTAGATTGTTGATTTGGGAGTGATATTGCCTCTGCAGAAGAATAAGAGGAAGAAAAAAATGTTAGACTGTTCACCCTCAGTAGATTACACTTGGTAACCTCTGTTTGACACCAGCCACTGAAAAGAAACACTGGAAGTTTTTACACTAAATAGTATTTAATTATTAATTTGCCGTGGCATAGTTATTATATATAGCATGAGCTGCAGATATTTTTAAGACTGGACTGACTGCCTATTCAGGAGTGAAAATAAATTTTTCATAGCATGTCATCTCTAAAACCTGTGTGATATTCTTCTCATGAAAGTGAGTTAAAAAAAAATACTCCTGTCCAAAACTTTCAGTAAATCCAGCATCTTTTGAATGTCAAAAGAAGGCTTTCAGCCGCTGCACATGAGTAAATCTAGCTCCAACCTATCAAGGTATATTTTGTACAGCCTGGTCTTGTTTATATGACCTGCAAACAAAACAAACAAACAAACAAAAACCACCAATGAAAACACTGAGGTGAATTAAGATTTTGCAGGATTCTGGAGTCTATCATCTCAATATTGTAGTTTCAAAATGCAGACATCCAGCATCACATTGTTGGGTGACTAGTGTAAGGTCGTTCAAATTCTGTGTTAGGTTGTTTCTGAACAACCTAACGATTTTCTCTCATCTCAGAGTGAAAGTTTGGGTTTTCTTTGAAACTTTGGCAAAGTGGTGATACATCCAAAGAACTAGTACTTACATACAATTGTTTGAATTAGTGGTCTTCAGTCTTTTAGAAGCAACTTCAAGAGACCTGTAAATCTAGAAGACTGACGTCTTTGGACTTTACGATTGTGCCAAGTAATATAAATCCTTATGGTGGCAAAGAAAAACTACCAGTTGTCAGTTAGTCATGATCACTAATAAGAAGTGAATGGTCCTGGACCTTCAAGTCAAGTTAAAATACACTGTAGAACATTTAGCTCTATCTATTAAAAGATTTAAGCTCCAAATTACCATGACATTCAAACTTTTGACCTCAAGTGTATCCAAGATTTAAATTGTGTGATGTCCAATATGAATCATTTTAAACTGGAGGGAAATCCACTCTGAAAGCAAGTGCGTTTACGGGAGATATTTAGTATTTCCTACCTCCTGCCCCAGGTCCATGGCACACAGCTTGGCTGACTGGACCTTGGCGTCCACCATGACATTAAACATGGTGCAGATGGATTGAGGCACTCGGAAGTCTGTGGTCCGGCTGCTCCTCTGAAGCTTGGCCTCAAAGGCTGTCCTTGTCCTAGTGAAGGAATTTTCCAGGCTATAGCCATTTAGAAGTGTGACCCAATAATGACCCAAAGTAACAATTATATCGGAAATCTAATCATATGAACATGAAAATAGCCCAGTTACAGAAGTATTTTTACTTTTTCTGACTACCTTTTAGTACATTTGTTCAGTTATTAAAAAAAGAAAAACTTTTCTCACTCATTTCTTTTATATTTTTCCCTCTCTTCCTCTCCCCTGACACAAAGTATAGTTCCCTAAAACTGTAATAGTAATTCTTCAAACATGTTACCAATCATGTATGGGCAGAAATCTGTGCCATCAGAAACTGAATTTGAATCGAATTGAATCTGAATTGTAACTTGAATAAATGCTTTTACAAACTGAATATGAATTAGCCTAATTTGAAATTCAATTTATTGGTCTGAAAATGATCATCACTAAATTGAAATTGAATTTTATATTTTGAAAATGAATTCATTTGCTTTGCTTTGAAACTGTATTTTATGCTTTAAAAATTGTAGCTCTCGAATAATTTCAGATTCACCTTTCATTCATAAAAAACGAATTAAGCATGCGCTCAGTACCCTAAGAATTATTATGGTAGTTATACACAGTGATAGTTGTATATCATATTATACCACTTCAAACAGAGATGATCCAGTAATGCTGCACTAATGAATTACACTAACTATTCACTTTAGCTAAAGTTATTAAGTTAGCTAAAGAGTTGGGATGCTGTGTAAGACATAAATAAATCTAAAACACAAAGGTTTGGACACCGTTTTGCATGTTTCCCTACTGTAGGGGTCTCTGCAAGCATACAGAGGGGGTACTCTGAGAGGGTCCAAGATGACAACTTTGGAATTCTACTAGAAACAGTCGATCATATTTGTTGTCAAAGCTGAATCCAGGGCAAACTATGCTAAATTAGTGTTTTTAGCTAACAGCTACAATAAGCATAAAAGTTACTGTACGGCTATCATTTGTTAACATGACGCTTGTTCTTATACATGTAATACATTTATTACCAACCTGAGAGTTTATCCGCTGGTCATTCGACATGACGAATGACTTCTGAAGTCTTAATCTAGCTCAAGATGCTGTAGATTCCCGTCGGTAACAATTTCGGTCCGCTAGTAAAACGTAGTTCTATTAATCTGCACTCGATTACTCTTGAACTGGAACCGGATGTTAGTTCCAAAAAACTGAATTTTGGAACTGAAACTGAATGGTGAGAAGTGAATCTGAAATTATTCGAGAGCTAAAATTTTTAAAGGATAAAATACAGTTTCAAAGCAAATCAATTCATTTTCAAAATATAAAATTCAATTTCAATTTAGTGATGATCATTTTCAATAATGTAATAATGTAATAAATTGAATTTCAAATTAGGCTAATTCAAATTCAGTTTTTAAAAGCATTTATTCAAAATACAATTCAGATTCAATCTGAGCAATTCAAATTCAAATTTAACTTATTCAAATTCAGTTTCTGATGGCACAGATTTCTGCCCATAGTCATGTTTCAAACCCATTTTCAATTCATATATCACTACTACAATATATACACTACAACTGTTTTCTAGCAGTCACACCTCATCTTACCGTTTGACACAGGATTCTATCATGTCACTAGACATCAGCTTCAGTCGGGTCTCAAGGTGTTTTCCAAACTCTTCTTCTGGCCAGTGGAGATCTCTGATGAATGTCTGCAAAGCATCAAGCTTCCAGAAGAGATCTTCTGATGTCCCTGAGCCATTACTGTAGAAAAATTAAACACATTTTTAGACATTATGTGTATATTCATGCAAACAAAATAAAAGACAAAAATCACTTTTATGGTGACTTCATTTACAATTCATTTACAATGCATAAAATAGTAATAAGACAAAAGACTTATCATGAATTGTATGTCTGTGGTCATAACTGCGTAAATTTGGGGTTCAAACTCAAAGCATTTTTGGGCTAATTTCAAGAACATAGTAAAGGACATTAATTGTGACTTTGAAGTGATTTAAAACCAGGTTTTCCAGAACTAATGAAATCCTCAATTTCCTGATGACAAAAGGGCCTTTTTTGGGGGAAAGCAAGGACTGCTTGGACCAGGATGAGCAGCACTCCCACTTATCACTGACCACATTATTAACTTGGTAAAGCCAAGTACATCATATTTGATACACAAGCTTTAGTGAGTTTTTGACACTTGTACATGATTAGTGTGATTCTCCAATATGTGCCTTTCTGTTGATTGTATATATTTCTTATGTTTGTTATTTATCCCTGCTGTCTTACTATTTACATTTTATTCCTGCACAGTCGGTGTAGAGCACAATAATGGGCTATTCTATTCTATTCTATTCTATTCTATTCCAAATGAGAAAATCCAAGGGCGATTGTGGCTCAAAGAGTTGGCAGTTTGTCTTGTAATCGGAAGGTTGCTGGTTCGAGCCCCGGCTTGGACAGTCTTGGTCGTTGTGTCTTTGGGCGAGACACTTCACCTGCCACCTGCTGGTGTTGGCCAGAGGGGCTGATGGCGTGATTCTGTCAGTCTGCCCAGAGCAGCTGTAGCTACAACTGTAGCTGCCTCCACCAGTGTGTGAGAGTGAATGAATAGGGGCATTGTAAAGTGTTTTGAGGGCCCCAAAAAGCACCATATAAATGCAATTTATTATTATTACATAACCAGTACTTACACAAGCTAAGTTATTTGTATTTAATTCTAAGTATATGTGGTGTAGTCCAGCATTTATTTTGTAATCTGTGCTAAATTATGATTATTTGGGTGTTTTCTTTGGCACGTCTTGTTGTGTGCGGTGAACACCACTCTCATTCCATTTTCTGTCTAGAAGAAGAAGAAGAAGAAGAAGAAGAAAGTGTGTACTTTATTGTACTTTATTGAGCCCCGTGGGGAAATTGCTCTCTGCATTTAACCCATTCACTTAGTGAAGCAGTGGGCAGTCTACGACAACTTCTTAACCATCAGCAGATGATGTATGCCGATATTTGGCCAATTTACTGTTAGTCTTTGGGAGGACTGCATGCAGTCTCGGTTTAGCTGTTTGACTATTCCTTTTCTGGCACTTATTGGACTTTTTTTTTGACTGAGAATCCACTGTTTCATATCAGGCCAAATAGTAAACTAACTAGAGTAGACAGATTCAAAGATCTAGATCCAGGCAAGCAGATGTAACAGTAAATGTTAAGATGCTGGTGTTTCAGCCTTTAGCAGAAAACCTCATCTTGTAAATCCTAAATGCTGAAGTGTACACAGCGGCTATTCTTAGAACATATTTTTCCACACTGAATAGACCTTGCATCTGTGGTATACCTAATGTAGAACAGGGAAAATAGTATAAATCCATCCATCCATTTTCTTCAGCTTATCTGAGGCTGGGTGGGAACAGCAAGCTAAGCAGAGAGGCCCTGACCCTCTTCTCCACAGCCACCTCCCCTAGCTTATTAAATTGAATGTGCCCGTATCACTTCAACTTTCTCCTTTCGATATTGAGGAGTAGCAGCTCTGCTTGAATGACTGAACTCTGACTGAAGACTGATCACTAAGGGAGATAGGGTAGTCACACTATGCCATGACATTTACATGAACATGGCTCTGGGACTATATAAAACCCAAGCATCAGCAACAAACTATTTTTATGCAATTCTAAACATGTGGGGGTTTTTGGGGGGTGGGGTGAGGGTGGGAGTGAAAGAGTTGCTAACTATGAAGTGAAGATTGAGATGCAACTCTCAGCACTTTTTTATAGGGCTGGTATTTTTGAATGTGTATCCACAAGATCCCAGATGTGGGAATAAAGATGGATGTGCTGCAGTGACAGCGTCACACTCTGCAGGATTCGGCGCCATATGAAGTAGGTTTCACACGTTTGAAATCCGTTGTCAGTGCAGACAACTTATAGCTTAATTTTTCAAAGTGCTATTGATGATGTGTGAATAGTATATTGTTACATCTAGGTCTTTTAATGGTAGCACTAACATGGCATATTAATAGAAAACCTGAATGGGTGGTGAAAATACATTAAAGTTGCACTTTAGTTATACTGTCCTAACCACTCCTGAGGCCAAAAAATTCTGCCAGCTTACTACATTCATTAGCAGACAAGAAAATACTAGCATCAAAAAGAAAACCACTACACAGTTATGTGCTTTGTTGATGGACATTGCTTCCCACAAGGCAGCACACAGATGTAATGATGAGGAAAGCACAGGGAGAGACTGCTTTCATTTTGCAACTATCTGTGAAATGGAATAATGACTACTTTCCCGAACACCATGTTTTGTTTTTCACTCTTACCACATGTAAACAACTGCTCAAAAGTTTTACAACACCCCAATTTTTCCAGTTATTTATTGCAATTCAAGTTGTTCAAGTCCAATGAACAGCTTGAAATCGTACAAAGGTAAGTGGTGAAGTGCCAGAGGTAAAAAAAAACAAAAAAAAGGTAAGGTTACTCAAAACTGAACGTACATTTCAGAATAATACAAAAAAGCCTTTTTCAGTAAACACAAAATAGGTTAACAATTTAAATTGTTCTGTAGCAATGGAGGTTGATCAAGCCTTGGAAGCTGCTGCTAATTCCTACATATACTGGCACTGGACACTTTCATAGACACAACTTGCTACAGAATTGACCCCCTCATGCTTTTCGGAACAACATTAATTGTTTACAGCATAGTTTGTTATATATTAATATGATCATGTCCAGAGATGGGCGATAATCTGATCACTTTCTTCAAGTAACGAGTAAAGTAAGGGATTACTATTGCAAAAACGGTAATTAGATTACCGTTACTTTCCCGTAGGAACGCTGCGTTACAGCGTTACTAAAATTGTGATTGTTTTGCGAGAATGTCTCATGTAAGCGAGTGCGCTGTTGGTGACAACAGCTGTGTGCAGATCAACAATGGATCACATATCGATTGTGGGAGAGAGTATGAGCGTGCAGCGTTTAAAGCGTGGAAGTACTGACCTTACTTTGAGTTTGATTCCATAAAAAGTGAAAAAAACATTAGTGTCCGTTGTGCTTGGGAAGAAAACTTCTTTTTACAGCGAAAAAAAACCCTAAACTTCCAAGCAAGCAAAGAGTGCGCTACGACGTGACGGGAAACTCACAGAGAAACTCGCGAATTCTTCAACTGACCGCGGCACACCTGCACCAGGGTAACCCTCCGCCTACCCCACTCCTGCTTTACAGGTGAAAATAGAGCAACAGGACCGCTGAGTCTTTGACTTTATTTATGTTCTGCTGTGTCTTACTTGTATCTATTTGAAAGACTGAGTGTAAACACAAAAAATATTTTATTTTATGTGCTGGAATGTGCAGAAAATAGGTTTTAACTTCGGAGGTGGGGTGCCCCCGGCCTCTCGGCCTGGGGCTCGGTCACTCAGGCACGGCTGGCTGCCGGCGGAGCTCACGGGCGCGTCACTGCAACCCCCCCTGGCTTCTGCTCCGCGGCTGCTGAGTGAGCCCTCATCTGGGACTCTCCTCAGCTCTTTCTGGGACAGTGGCGCGGCTGCCCCTCTGTTGGTCTTCCTTGGTCTCTTGTGTTCTGGGGGCCTCTGGATGTCTGGAGTTTTGATCTCCTCCATACCTGCTTCATGCCCTGGAGGATGGGGCTGTGGCCCCCCCACACCCTCTAGCAGATCATTACATGAAGGAACCTTTTAAAAAAAAAAAAACAAGCGCGTCCATGCTCACAGGTGTACACACGGGTGCTCACACACACAAACTACACCCTTTTTGGCTCCTACCTCAAAGCACACTGTGTTCTGTTGATCTTATGTGCTGCACAATAATGTTTAATATTTAGTATTTACTGTCATATTCCCATATATCATTGTGATGTTGTTTATTCTATTACTCTTGTTCTCTTCTGCTTGTTTTCTTTTTTCTTTCTCAGCAGGTGATCCACGTGATCGATATATGCATTTTTTTTCCTTCTTTTTTTTTCCTGCTCATTCTGTTGGTTTTTGTTTTTTGCCCTTCTCCCCCGTCCCTCTTCTCAGCTGTTTCTCTTTCCCTCTTTCTTTCTCCCCTTCTTTCCCCCAGTCAAGTCTGTCCCGTATTCAGTAAGTAAAAATAAAATGAACAATAAAAGGTGAATCAAGTGGACCATTACGGCAAGGCTGGGATGGTCAATTTGGTAAAGTAAATCCGTTGGGCATCTTTCTTTGCCTTTAGACAACAATTCTGATGGCAAAAGAGCCAAACGGGACAGGCCAAAAAAAAAAAAAAAAAAAAAAAAATAGGTTTAAAATGTTAAACTAATTTATTCAAGTCAGAGAATGTTGCATATAATTAAATATTTGCTTGATGCATAAAGTTAAAAGATTAAAACTGCTAAAACAAGTTTTAAAAAGAGACTTTTCCATTTGATTACATTTTGTATGATGGATTATGTAGAAAAAGTAGAATTGGGCTGAAAGATCTATCGCTTTATCACCTCTTCAGGTTGTAAATCGTGTTTTTAAAAAGTAACTAAGTAACTAATTACTTTTGAAAATAAGTAATCAGTAAAGTAACGGGATTACTTTTTGGGGAAGTAATCAGTAATTAGTTACCGATTACCTTTTTCAAGTAACTTGACCAACACTGGTGATGAGCTCTGAAACCTGACTGAAACTCTTCAGTACTCCTAAGTACTGCTTGGCTCCTCAATCTGTAGCCACATCATCTCCTTGCAATGGGTTGGCTGAAGGGGTTGATGCATATGCATCCACAGTGGTGGGGACAGTGGATCACTTTGGTATATTCTGAACTCCTGAGCTGGAGAACTCAGGAGTGGACCATCACTTCACAACATGGATACTGGACTACTTCACCTACCGACCACAGTATGTGAGACCTCAGGGCTGTGTGTCAGACAGTGTTGTCTGCAGTACGGGGGCCCCACAGGGAACGGTTCTGGCTCCGTTCCTCTTCGCCATCTACACTGCAGACATCTCCCACAACTCCACCCAGTGCTTCCTGCACAAGTTCTCTGATTACTCTGCAATAGTCGGCCTCATCACTGATAGGGGACGACAAGGAGTACAGAGGACTGACCCAAGACTTTGTGGACTGGTGCCAGCTGAACTACCTAAGAATCAACACTTGAACAACCAAGGAGTTGATGGTAGACTTCCACAGGCACAAACATCCTCCACTGCAACCACTGAACATCCAAGGTATGGACATTGAGACTGTGGACAGCTACAGGTGCCTTGGTGTTCATCTGAACAATAAACTGGACTGGACTCATAACTCAGACGCCCTCTACTGGACAGGGCAGAGCAGGCTGTACCTGCTGCAGAGACTCAGGTCTTTTGGCGTGAAGGGCCCACTCCTGAAGACCTTCTATGACTCTGTGGTGGCCTCAGCCATCTTTTACGGTGTGGTCTGCTGAGGCGGCAGCATCTCTGCTGGGGACAGGAAGAGACTGAACAGGCTGATCCACAGGGCCAGCTCTGTTCTGCCCTCTGGACCCAGTGGAGGTGGTGAGTGACAGGAGAATGGTGGCTATGCTGTCATCCCTGTTGGACAACATCTCCCACCCCATGCAGCAGACTGTGACAGCACTGAGCAGCTCCTTCAGTGGCTGCGGCACCCATGGTGTGGGACGGAGAGATTTCGCAGGTCTTTCCTTCATACTGCTGTCAGTCTACAACATGGTCTCTGCAGACACACGTGCAAACAGACACACACATATCCAATATACCATGGTAGCCTTTGTCTAGTCTCCCTTAAGTGCAATATTACTAAGTGCAATTTTTCTGATGCAACATAGTATTTTATTCTATGAAAGAAATGTTATGCGATGAAAGTTATGCATGCAAAATTAACTTTGTGCAGTGCCAAGCATTTCAGCAGTGTGAGACATTAAGAGCAGCTCAGGCTATTCCTAATGTCTTGATATACTTCTCTCTCAACCAGTAGCTGGCACTTTGGCCATCTAGTGTTGTTTCTAATATCCATACACGCAATGGCGGTCCTAGCCTTTATGATGCCCTGGGCAAACAAGGGGGCCGAATACTTTTGCAAGCCACTGTATATATCAGAATCAGAATCAGAAAGGGTTTTATTGCCAAATGTTGAGCGGGTTTACAACATTAGGAAATTGCTGCGGTGCTTCAGTGCAAACATACTTTTAGAAATACTGTTATAAATTAAGCTTAAATGGACATGAAAATAAAAATGAGAATAAGAATTAAAAGTGCTAAGTAGATAGATAGATATATACATGATATATACATGAGTGCAGGTGGTGATCAGTGCCAAACATGGAATGATGCAGTGAACACAGCGTAGGGTCATGTGTTAGTGGTGGGAACAGTCATAAGGTTATTGTTCATGTGTCCAACAGCAGAGGGGAAGAAACTGTTCTTATGGCGAGAGGTTCTGGTGCGAATGGACCGGAGCCTCCTGCCTGAGGGGAGCAGGTCAAACAGACTGTGTCCAGGGTGAGAAGGGTCAGCTGAGATCCGAGCTGCACGCCCCAGTGTCCTGGAGGTGTACAGGTCCTGCAGAGATGGGAGTCTACAGCCAATCACCTTCTCAGCAGAGCGCAAAACACGCTGCAGTCTCTGTTTGTCCCTGATAGTGGCTCCAGCGTACCACACGGTGATGGAGGAGGTGAGGATGGACTCGATGATTGCAGTGTAGAATTGCATCATCGTCCGTGTTGGCAGGTTGAATTTCTTCAGCTGCCTCAGGAAGTACATCCTCTGCTGGGCTTTCTTAATATTGGGCTTTCTTAATATATCTATATCTATATAATATATTAATATCTATATCTCTCTCTATATATATAGAGAGAGAGAGACAGCGAGTACACATGGAATGCAAACAGCTAACAAACAACCATTATAATTCGTTATACAATGAGAACAGGCCAAATCAACAATTGACAATGACTAATTAATATTGTGCTGAACACAGTCCAAAAGATTCAGTAAGCTACATCAGTGTCTACTGTTTACTATCATAGCCAAGTGACTAACAAACATAAACAGAAATTTTCACTATCCCTACTAACTAATGTTATGTTGTTGTGTCTCTGTTGTGGTCAGTGCTATCCTCTCTGCTATTGCATGCTGGGGCAGCAGGTTGAGGGTCACACATGCCAACAGACTAAATAAACTGATCCACGTGGCCAGTAATGTGTTGGGGATGGAGCTGGACTCCGTTAGGGTGGTGTCTGAGAAGCAGATGTTGTCCAAGATAAGGACAATCATGGATAATACCTCACACCCACTCCATGACATACTGGCTAAACTGAGATTACCAAAAAGCACCACTGAACGACACAGGAAATCATTCCTTCCTGTGGCCATCTCACTGTACAACTCCTCCGTGTAATACACTGTAAAAACTGCAATAGTTACACCCTTTTTACACACGCTCTTTTCTACTCTGGAATGTTTTTGACGTTGCTAGCTGGCAGTCTTTTCAAGCGATGTTGAAATTTCCACATTTCGACACTTCAAATACTTCAGGAGCTGTCCGCTCAGCGCAGCATCAGCACCACGGATACATCTGTAGACTCGAGACAGAATTCACAATGTGTTTTTGGGACTTTCAGGTGTTTGGACCAATGTTTTCTTTTCTGATCAAACCAGAAAGGTTTGTCAGCTGGATTTGTCTCGCATTAACTGGCTGGACAAAGAGGACATCGAAATGCAGCTGATTGAACTGAAAAGCTCGACTCTGTGGGGTCAAAGTTTGCAGAACTACGAACACAGCTGGAATCCACAGCTGTGCGTGTTCATGGAGCTGCATGTTCACCTGCTGGACATCACTACCTGACAGGTTTAACTGTCTTCAGAACATTGCAGAGGCCTTATTGACAGTATTTGGCTCTACATGTCTGTGTGAGTCCTCAGGTAGCCTCTGAATGCTGGACACTGGGAGACCTGTGTCTCTGAGTGGGAGACCAGAGATCACATTAACATGTGTGTCTCTGTATCAACAAACATGTCATATTGGCCCAGTTTATTTTTCTTATCATTGTTGTGAGGAGACCATAAATAGCATTTGCATTTTCTGTTGTTCAGTTCATTTGCTGTTATGGATAAAAAGTCTTTGTTGTTTCCAAACAGCTGATAACTATTCGCTGATAGCTGCCAACATCTGTGAACAAATATAATTCTATAAAGTTGTTCTATATAGTGTGTAACTGTTCATATAGAGCGTTATTAAATTTATTGCTAATGCAATTATATGACACATTGACTTCTGAGGAAATTTTAGATGGCACTCATCATCAGAAAGGTTGCCGACCCCTGGTTTGGAGTTTAGTTTGTTATTGCTACTATTTTTACCATTCTTGGAGAAACTGTAACCCACATAATTTCCTTAAGGATTAATCAAGCATTCTGATTGTGTTTGTTTCAGGATACATAACCTGCCATTATCCAATCACACATCTGCTTACCTGTATCTTTTGCTCGTTTCTCCTCCTCTTCTTTTCTCTTTTTTCTAATCTGAGCACCTGATGGCTTTGAACTTTTCTCGTTCTTCTTCCATTAGTTTTAATTTTGCACTCCAGTATGAACACCCATCCCCCAACCCGAGGATCACCACAACATAACCTAATAGACCAACACCTTAGTTCACAGATTTGTGTTGTCTAGGGTTTATTTCTGGGATTTTGCACAATCCAGGATTTCAATCATGAATACATAATGTCCTTGGATTTACAACATTATGAATGAAATGTGCTCTATTTGGAACCAGCCCCCCCCCCCCCCCCCTCCTTTCGACAGGTTGTGTGTGAGACTTTAAATCATCAAACTGTAAATTATAAACTTTAAATTGTTATTGATCCCTTTACCCCGAGTCCTAAAGTGTATATTTATTTTCTTACTCTTCTTATATTTATTGTTTGTTTACTTGCACTGCTGTAACTGGATCCTCATCGTCTCATCTCTCTATACACTGTACTGTATATAGCGGAGATGACAATAAAGTTTACTTTAACTTCAGCAGCGAGCAGGCACACCGACGGCTCCCACGCTCACTTTTCACGTATAGAATTAAAAAAAAACATTGGTGCAAATTATAATTCTGTATCATAATGTCTGGTGTTTGTTGGTTTGTTTTTATTTTGTTTTATTTTGGAAGTTGGTTATTAGATGGTGCTCCAGCCAGCCAGAGAATCCCCCTCCGCCCCGCCGTCTCCTTCCTGTGCCGCAAGCAGCAGGCAAACGGAGGGCGCCCTTACTCCCAGCAAATGGCATAAGAACACAGATCGGTGCCTATGCCATCCCCAAAATGCGCTGGCATGATGTCGGGGCAGCATGAGTATGAGCAACTTTTTTTGCCAATACCCGTGATGCCGCCCCCACCACAATGCCGCTCTGGCTGGTTTTTAATATGTCGCCCATATCAAAAAACGCTACTGCATACACGTCAATACTGTTCCTTTGAGCTGTGGCCTATTAAGCTCCAGCTTTTCTATATCTAATAAAATAGCATGATATAATAAAATAGTATATTTTATTAGATATAATAAAATAGCTAGCTACATTTACAGCTGCTCAAAAATTAACACAGCCTTGCAAAATTTATAAAATAATAATCTGTTTGCGATTTGACATGCAGTAGAATCTTATACATATAAATACATGTAGACATTACGATTAAACTCATCTCCACTGTGAGTAAGATGTACTTCATCTTGTGTGCTCTTTGAGTGCTGGCAAATGTTAAAAATAATGATGCTGATACTGTTGCGTTTCTGAGCAAGCAATTAATACAAATAAGTTAATTGTTTTTGCCTCAGCTGATATCAAGAATGTATCCTGTGTCCCTGTATATCCTAATACATAAACTGAGTTTAGTGTTACTTAGCCCACAAATTTTGAGGCATGTTACAACTGATCTTCTTACTCATCTCTGTGCTTGTCCTGCTAGACCTCAGTGCAGCATTCGATACTGTTGACCATAATATCCTATTAGCGCGATTAGAGCATGCTGTAGGTATTACAGGTACTGCACTGCAGTGGTTTTTATCATATCTAATAGACTCCAATTTGTTCATGTAAATGGAGAGTCTTCTTCATACACTAAGGTAGGGCTGTGCGATATGCAGCAGCCTAAGCAGAGAGGCCCAGACCTCCCTCTCCCCAGCCACCTCCTCCAACTTATCCGGGGGAACACCAAGGCGTTCCCAGGCCAGCTGAGAGATATAATCTCTCCAGCGTGTCCTGGGTCTGCCCCGGGGCCTCCTCCCGGTGGGACATGCCCGGAAAACCTCACCCAGGAGGCGCCCAGGAGGCATCCTTGTCAGATGCCCGAACCACCTCAGCTGGCTCCTTTCGATGTGGAGCAGCAGCGGCTCTACTCCGAGCCCCACCCGGATGGCCGAACTTCTCACGCTATCTCTAAGGGAGAGGCCAGCCACCCTTCGGAGGAAGCACATTTCTGCCGCTTCCGTATCCGCGATCTCGTTCTTTCGGTCACTACCCACAGCTCGTGGCCATGGGTGAGGGTAGGGACGTAGATCGACCTGTAAAATGAGAGCTTCGCTTTTACACTCAGCTCCCTCTTCACCACGACGGACCGGTGCAACGTCTGCATTACTGCAGCTGCAGCCCCAATCCGTCTGTCGATCTCCGGCTCCCTTCTCCCATCACTCGCGAACAAGACCCCGAGATACTTGAACTCCTCCACTTGGGGCAGGAACTCATCCCCGACCTGGAGTGGGCACTCCACGCTTTTCCAGCTGAGAACCATGGCCTCAGATTTGGAGGTGTTGATCCTCATTCCCGCTGCTTCACACTCGGCTGCGAACCGTTCCAGTGCGAGCTGGAGGCCCCCACCCGATGAAGCCAACAGAACCACATCATCCACTAAAATCAGAGATGAGATTCTGAGGCCACCAAAGTGAAAGCCCTCCGCCACTTGGCTGCGCCTAGAAATCCTGTCCATAAAAATTATGAACAGAACCGGTGACAAAGGGCAGCCCTGGCGGAGCCCATCACCCACCGGGAACGAGTCCGACTTATTGCCGGCAATGCGAACCAAGCTCTTGCAACGGTTGTATAGGGATCGAATGGCCCATAGCAATGGGCCAGACACCCTATACTCCCGCAACACCTCCCGCAGGACACCCCGAGGGACACGGTCGAATGCCTTCTCCAAGTCCACAAAACACATGTAGACTGGTTGGGCAAACTCCCATGCACCCTCAAGTATCCTGGAGAGGATAAAGAGCTGGTCCAGTGTTCCGCGACCAGGACGAAAACCGCATTGTTCCTGCTGTATCCGAGGTTCGACTAGCGGACAAACTCTCCTTTCCAGCACCCCGGCATAGACTTTCCCAGGGAGGTTGAGGAGTGTGATCCCCCTGTGGTTGGAACACACCCTCTGGTCTCCCTTCTTAAAGATGGGGACCACCACCCCGGTCTGCCAGTCCACAGGTACCGCCCCTGATCTCCACGCAACATTGTAGAGGTGTGTCAACCAGGACAGCCCTACAACGTCCAGAGCCTTCAGGAACTTGGGGCGGACCTCATCAACACCAGGGGCCCTGCCACCAAGGAGTTGTTTAACTGCCTCAGTGACCTCGTCCCCGGAAATTGTCGGGTCACTCCCCTTATCCCCAGACTCTGCTTCCTCCTCGGAAGACATGTCAGTGGGATTAAGGAGGTCCTCGAAGTATTCCTTCCACCGCCTGACAATTTTCTCAGTCGACGTCAACAGTGCTCCGCCAGCACTATACACAGTGCAGGTAGAGCACCGCTTTCCCCTCTTGAGACGCCTGACGGTTTGCCAGAATCTCTTCGAGGCAGTCTGAAAGTCTTTTTCCATGGCCTCCCCGAACTCATCCCACACCCGAGTTTTTGCTTCAGCCACTGCCCGAGCCGCATTCCGCTTGGCCTGTCGATACCTGTCGGCTGCCTCCGGAGTCCCACAGGCTAACCAAGCCCGATAGGACTCCTTCTTCAGCCTGGTGGCTCCCTTCACCTCTGGTGTCCACCATTTGGTTCGGGGATTACCACCACGGCAGGCACCAACCACCTTGCGACCGCAGCTCAATGCAGCAGCTTCGGCAATGGAGACGCTGAACATGGTCCATTCGGACTCAATGTCCCCAGTCTCCCTTGGAATGCTGTTGAAGCTCTGCCAGAGGTGTGCGTTGAAGATCTCGCGGACGGGAGCCTCTGCTAGACTCGGCGCATAAGTCCAGATGACAGTCAGGACCCGTTCCCCGACCCTAAGGCGCAGGGAACAAACCCTCTCATCCATCGGGAAAAACCCCAACGTACTGGCAGCAAGTCGAGGGGATATTAGAATACCCACCCCAGCCCGCCGCCTCTCACCAGGGGCAACTCCAGACTGAGACAGAGTCCAGCCCCTCTCCAGGAAACTGGTTCCAGAGCTCAAGCCATGCGTAGAGGTGAGCCCGACTATATCTAGCCGGTACCTCTCAACCTCACGCACTTACTCAGGCTCCTTCCCCACCAGAGAGGTGACATTCCATGTCCCTATTGCCAGTCTTGGCAGCCGGGGATCAGTCCGCCAGGGCCTCCGCTCCTGGCCGCCACCCGGCACACAATGCACCCGACCCCTATGGTGCCTCCTGCGGGTGGTGGGCCTGCGGGAGGATGGGCCCATGTCTCCTCTTCGGGCTGTGCCCGGCCGGGCCCCATGGACTAAGGCCCGGCCACCAGACGCTCGCCCTCGGGCACCCTCCCCGGGCCTGGCTCCAGGGCGGGGCTTCGGTAACCCTATCCCGGGCAGGGTAAAACTGTTCCCTCGATGTTCTCTTCATAAGGGTCTTCACCAGAAATCTACTTAACAGATTTTATAATTTACTTTAATTTCACCACTCCTGAGCCAATTTAAGGATCTTCCATTCGGCAAACAGATCATTTAGAATTCATCCAATATGCACAAATTTGCGTTTTCCTTGAACAGGCTTGTGCTTACCTTTAAATCTTTTAGACCGGTCTCCTGTTCGCCTCATATCAGATCCCACCTTAAGCCAATCTATCCTCTCAGCCGCAAAAGAATCCGGGTCACGGCACCAATTATTAAATTTAGTTCTTTAAATTCTTTTGGCGAAAAAAGAAAAACTGGACCCAGTGTGGTCAAAACTCAAAAAATGATCTTGATTTTACATTTACGGAAATGGAGAACTGCAGCACGAGCACACATCCGCAGCTCTGACAAAATCACAAGGTGAATGTGTATATGTATAGTTTGGCTACGTCACACGCTAAGTTTCGATCAAAAAAACTCCTTGTATGGTACCAGTTGCTCTTTCTTTGTGTCTTACTTCCTGTGCAGCTCTGCACTAAACTTCCTCTTCTCTTTACTTCTCCTTTCTAAAGTCTGTTGCCAGGGCAACTTGTCACCCTCTGACCTAGTTCTTTGTCAACTCTGGGCCTTGTTTATAAAGGCCTCTATTATTAAAATACATAAAACAATATAGTCAGTAAATAAGCATTAAGAATATATATTTATTTCTTAACACAATCCATTTACCATTCCAGTGTGGCTTGTTCCTTGTGCAGCCATAGCCTCCGCATCCTGATATTCCTCTGTTACGGCCCTGGCCGAACAGTGTTTCTGCAAGTCTCTCCCCTGATTGGTTGAGCTAGTCTAGCCTCAACGCGTCAACTTTACCTTCAACTGTGAATTTGATTCTGGTTTTGGAGAATGGAAGAGCAAGACCTTAACCCTTAACCCACTCTTAGCCTTTATTATTGTACTTTCTTGCCCCTAGATAGTGGCATATAAAGCGTCTCTCTTCTGCTTTGCTCATTGTGTTTTCCCAGAGCTTAGAAGGCTTCAGAACCAGTGGAACCCTTGTTGAGCAGCCCCAGCCTGAGGAGACTACATGCCGTGTGATGCAGCCCCAGTTGCTGGACCCTGAGCTTGTGAGTACCACACTACCTGAGCCTGAGCTGTAGGTGTTATGTTGCTTGAGCCTGTGGGTCTCGTGCCACCTGTCTACTAATACCTCAGTACACTTAATATCATAATCTGTAGATTTTGCAGACTGAGTGCAATACCTGACATGAACATGCCTGACCGTTTGCCAGAAATACAGAACAAGCTTTGCATTGCATTCATAAGAAGGCATGTAATTTCCTAACAATTGTGGTCCCCCAATGTTAAAGCACAGCTTCCTAACCCCTTCATTGAAAAGGGGGACTACTGCTCCAGTGTGACATTTAAAGGGTACTATCTATATATTCTACTTAATATTGCCAAGGTCTGAAGAGCGTGATTAAAGAAAAGAACCCTCTGATGATGAGAACAAGGAATCAGGAAACCTTGCCTGAAGTACACATACTGGGGCCTCACCCTGAAGCAAGGCCCAGGGTAGGGCCCATGTTGAGCCCCTACCCCAGCCCTTAATCCATGGGCTGAGCCTAAATGTATGTGGAGTCTACAAGACTAAAATTCAATAGACTCATAGTTAAAACTTTTATCAGGAACATACACAGTAATGTGCAGTTCTGCTTAGGGCTTAAGGTCAGAGTTTTACTGTCTTGCCCTGAGTTGTCTGCATCATTTCACACTGACATTTTTGGCCCATCAACATAATTGCCCCGTCCTTCATCTACTACTTGCTAGCCTTGGCTCCCTGGAGCATCTTCCTGTTCCATAAAATAAGATTCAAGGTGATGAGTTAAAACTTTTGACAGTGGTGGAAATGTGGTGCAGATAAGAGATGGTCGTTACTGGTGTTACACAATAGAATTATAGGGAGAACGTGAAGTACCGTATCTGTGGCAGGAGTGTGGAAAGAGACATATAATTGCATAAGGCACTTGTGGGATAAGCAAATCTGAAATCAGGTTCAGACTTGTTTCTGTGAGCATAGAAACAGACGGAATTTTCTGTATAAACTCAGTTGTATATGTATTATGGATTAAATGAATTTTATGTATTAAAAAATAAGCATGTTCTTATGCTACAAAAGTTGCTGACAAGGACTACAAAGCAAGGCTAATGGATGTGTGCCAATCAATATGGTTTGATCCTCAAGAAAAAGAAAAAATTAGCAAAGGTAAATTAAATAAAGATGTCCTTACTTAACCGGTTCCCATGATTCTCTTTCAAAGCCTCTGTGAATAGACTGAGCAATGGAAGACTCCATCAGGTCAACATATCGGACTACCAGGGGGGCATACAGGTCTTGCAAGTGTTTGTGGAACTTCCCATTGCACAAGTTATCTGAAAGAGAGAGAAAAAGGGAGAGAAATAGACAAGGAGGTGACAAAATAGCATAGAACCTGACCGGTTTATTGGATTTCTACAGGGTGGGCCATTTATATGGATACACCGTAATAAAATGGGAATGGTTGGTGATATTAACCCTCTGGGGTCCAGGGTATAATTGGCCGTTTTTGACTACTTTTGATTTTACCTCTATATTTCACCTTTAAAATATGGTTTTCTTGCCTTGTTTGGTATCATTATTTTCAGCACAACCTCAAATATCTGAAATTTGAGTTATTTTTCCATTTTGGTATACTATATTAGCACAGTTGATCTAAATTCAGACAAAAAATTCAAAATCCAAGTAGAACAAAAGTTATATTTTTTACTGTAAAACCCACAAACATGTTTAATGAATCATTTTCATAACTTGAAATGCAAATAGAAATTGTACATTTCTAAACATTATCCACAAGTTTTGCAAACAACAAAGTTATATGGTACTATTTACCTAAAAATGCAGCCAAGGCCTCAGGCGTTTTTTATATAACCATTTAAATCTATTTACAGAACAATCAGGTGTTCTACATCAAATAAGAAGGCACACAAATTATTTGTGCCAGTCCAAAAAATGTAGTTTGTGTTCAGTATAAGACAGAGGAGCATACCACAGGCCTAAACCCTGCAGGTCTGACAGCAGGAGGTGCATCAGTCCAGTTTTCCATGCGGGAACAGCGTTTACACTAATCTTCCTTTGACGGCTTTTTGAAAGCAAATATGAAATTCAGCAGTCTACCTGACACTCAATACAAGACAATAACTACACAACACACTAACTACAGCCTCCAAACACGCTAAAAATCACTAATGTCTCACATATGAAAACTCGCTCTCTCTCTGTCTTTCGCTCGCCCGCTTTCCGTCACGGGTGTCACTCCTAAAAACTTTCCCTTCTCCCTTAACAACCAAGTGCCACATGTTGCCTTATCATTTTTTTGATTGGCTGACATGGTAAACTCTATCACCAATAGGGAAGGGGTGTTTTTTTTTCTTTTTTCGCTCGCAAAGGGAGCGTTTTTGCTAGCGCTGTCTGTAGAAAACGCAGTTTTTACCGTTCTTCCCACTGTAAACGCCACTGGTTTGTTCAGAAAAAAACAGCGCGTGTATTTTTTATCATAACTCTGGTTTTACGTGGCCCATCGACACAATTCAGAAACTGCTATATAGTTTGAAGTCCGTACTTTCGACCCAAGTTGAAATGGAGACTCTGACGTGCTGCATCTTGTAGCTGTGTCGTCTTAAATTGGTCATGTGATTTTGACCCCAGAGGGTTAAAGTCCTGTTTGTGGCACATTAGTATATGTGAGGGGGCAAACTCCTCAAGATGGGTGGTGACCATGGTGGCCATTTAGAAGTCGGCCATCTTGGATACAACTTTTGTTTTTTTAATAGGAAGAGGGCCTTGTGACACATCAAACTTATTGGTAATGTCACAAGAAAAACAATGGAGTGCTTGGTTTCAACGTAACTTTATTCTTTCATGAGTTATTTACAAGTTTCTGACCACCACCACCCTGTAGTTTGATGGAGAGATGACCAGTGTTGGTTAAGTTACTTGAAAAAAGTAATCAGTAACCAATTACTGATTACTTCCCCCAAAAAGTAATCCTGTTACTTTACTGATTACTTATTTTCAAAAGTAATTAATTACTTAGTTACTTAGTTACTTTTTAAAAACACGATTTACAACCTGAATAGGTGATAAAGCGATAGATCTTTCAGCCCAATTCTACTTTTTCTACATAATCCATCATACAAAATGTAATCAAATGGAAAAGTATATTTTTTTTAACTTGTTTTATCAGTTTTAATCTTTTAACTTTATGCATCAAGCAAAAATTTAATTATATGCAACATTCTCTGAGTTGAATAAATTAGTTTAACATTGAAACCTATTTTCTGCACATTCCAGCACATAAAATAAAATATTTTGTGTGTCTACACTCAGTCTTTCAAATAGATGCAAGTAAAACACAGCAGAAAATAAATAAAGTCAAAGAGTCAGCGGTCCTTTTGCTCTATTTTCACCTGTAAAGCAGGACTGCGTCAGGCGGAGGTTTACCCTGGTGCAGGTGTGCCGCGGTCAGTTGAAGAATCCGCGAGTTTCTCTGTGAGTTTCCCATTACGTCGTTGCGCACTCGGTGCTTGTTTAGGGGTTTTTTTCGCTGTAAAAAGAAGTTTTCTTCCCACGCACAACGGACACTAATGTTTTTGTCACTTTTTATGGAATCAAACTCAAAGTAAGGTCAGTACTTCCACGCTTTAAAAGCTGCACGCTCATACTCTCTCCCACAATCGATATGTGATCTATTGTTGATCTGCACACAGCTGTTGTCACTAACGGCGCACTCGCTTACGTCACTGTCATGAGACGTTCTCGCAAAAAAAATCACAGTTTTAGTAACGCAGTAACGCAGCGTTCCTGCGGGAAAGTAACGGTAATCTAATTACCGTTTTTGCAATAGTAATCCCTTACTCTACTCGTTACTTGAAAAAAGTAATCAGATTACAGTAACGCATTACAGTAACGCGTTACAAGTAACGCGTTACTGCCCATCTCTGGAAACGACATGGCTGAAAAAATCGAGTGCAGAAAAGCTATAAGACATACAATGTAAAAATAAACCTCCATGTCTACCACTGCTGACTCATGTTGACACTTCGCTCAAAATGTAAAAGAACCCACCCACCACTTTAATCACATTCTGGATCTTGTTCTGACATATGGCATAGAAACTTAACAGTGTTTCCTGAAAACCTACTTTTGTCTGATAATTCTTAATAACATTTAAAATTACAATAATGGATTATAAAGCAGTGGGAAATACATTTCTTTGCAGTATATTTCTTTGTGAAAGTACTTTAGTTAAATTTTAGGATATAATTCCTGCACTTTTATCCTTTAGCTTCAGATCAGAGATACTTTACTACGTGGTATAACTCTCAAATGCACATTTAAAGCAGATACGTGTCTTTTAGACCTCATTCCTACAAGACTGCTCAAAGAAGTCCTACCATTAATTTTTGCTTCAGTAACTTAGAGGGACTAGAAAGAGTAGACTAGAAAGAGAGAGCAGATTTCTCCTATATTGGCTTATTGGCTCCATGTTATATCCCAGATCTAAAGGAAAATCCTACTCCTCACATATGAGGTCTAGAATAATCAGGCCCTGTGTCCTCTTAATGACCTCATAGTACTGTATCACCCCAATAAGCACTTCGCTTTCAGACTGCTTTACTTGTGGTTCCTACAATATTTACAAGTCGAACTGAAGGCAATGTCTTTAGCTTTCAAGCCTCTCTTCTGACACCCAGTTTGGATTTGGGAGACACATACTATTTTTATATTTAAACATTTAAAAATAATTACAAATTTTATTCTTAAGATTAACCTTAAAATTTTCATTACTTAGTTATGATGCAATAGGCCCAGCCCACTAGATGTTTCCCATGATGCACTGAGTGTTTCTTCTTCACTCACATTTTTTTCACTTACGCTTATCACCAATCTGCATTTAATTATTCGTTATTATGGTCACACTTTCTATTACAGGTAAGGAAGGGTAACAAGACAGAAACAAGAACATAATAATGTGTAATAATTTCTAAATTACTACTACTTACCAAAGTAATCACACTTAATATCCGAGTAATATTGTGCCAGCAATACTGGTTGCAGTTGAGTGATATTATCCAATTATATCAATTTCAGTGTAATAAGGGCCCAAAAACTGGTGGCAATAATGTGTAACCACAGCTTGGTAATAAAGTGGTTATAATAGGTTAACAAGGGAGAAACAAGAATGTAATAATAATTAATTCACAAATTGTAATGTTCATTTTATTTTTTATTGTATTATTATTTTTTAAATAGGACAGTTTGCATCTGTGAAATTGTTGCTCAGTGACCTGCCAGTGATATCATGCTTGCTTTAACACAAATATATTTCAAATTTTTTGAATATCTTCCTGCAGGAGAGACTGGATTTTTGGATGGTTTGAGGTCAACCAGTGATGAAGGCCTATGAAAATCTAAGGTGTTCATAAGTATTATTCTTTAAACCTTAATTATTAGCATTTTGTGTTTATTGTTCATTCCAGACTCAGTTATCAGTACCATGGTATTAAATTCCTGCTTAGAACACAAAACCCTGCGGGAGACAGACACTATCTCTACTTTTAAGATTAGGCTTCAAACTTTCCTTTTTGCTAAAGCATATAGTTAGGGCTGGACCAGGTGACCCTGAATCCTCCCTTAGTTATGCTGCAATAGACATAGGCTGCCGGGGATTCCCATGATGCACTGAGTTTTTCCTTTCCAGTCACCTTTCTCACTCACTATGTATTAACAGACCTCTCTGCATTGAATCATATCTGTTATTAACCTCTGTCTCTCTTCCACAGCATGTCTTTATCCTGTCTTCCTTCTCTCACCCCAACCAATCACAGCAGATGGCCGCCCCTCCCTGAGCCTGGTTCTGCCGGAGGTTTCTTCCTGTTAAAAGGGAGTTTTTCCTTCCCACTGTCGCCAAAGTGCTTGCTCATAGGGGGTCATATGACTGTTGGGTTTTTCTCTGTATCTATGAAGCGCCTTGAGGCGACTTTTGTTGTGATTTGGCGCTATATAAATAAAATTGAATTGAATTGAATTGAATTGAAAAACACCTGCGACAGTTTCTAAGTTTGTATTTAAAAGGTTATTAATATGTTATTAAATAGAGATGGGCAGTTTTGCATTTTGCATTTCTGTTTCCTACTTATTACCACTCAATTACTTGTGGTACCTTCTGTGTAATAATTTCTTAATTAAGCACATTACTTTCTTGTTTCTACCTTGTTACCCTACTATTACCACTTCATAACCGAGCTGTAATAGAAAGTGCTATCATTAATATTACTCTCTCTCTTCTACAACGTGTCTTTCTTCTTCCCCTCAGCCCCAACTGGCCGTGGGTGGATGGCTGCCCCTCCCTAAACCTGATTGTTGAGGGTTTCTTTGTATTATTTGGTGTATTTACGTTACTTTGCAAAGTATAAATCAAACTGTTTTTGTGATTTGGCGCTATATAAATAAATATATAAGTAAAATGAAACTAAACTGAATAAAAGATGCCATGATGTTTCAGCCATGTCTGTTATTGTTAGGGCTTTCGTTTTGTTCTGTTGACTGAGTTTATGAATATAGTTTCTCATGCATAGTTCTTACTGCTCCAACGGCATTATTCTTCCCAAATATCTTAAAGAGTTCCTGCACGTCTCTCCATTATTATCTATCATTCTTGATATTTATAATTGAGTGATTTGTATATATTTGTGCTATTTCTTTAATTTGTAAACTGTGTAACATATTGTATTATTTAATTAGTTTAGTCTGTTAATGTTACTGTCTTTGAGAAACTGTAACCCACGTAGTTTCCTTAGGGATTAATAAAGTATTCTGATTATCAGTCTCTTTGAGTGTTAATAACAAACTGTATGTATAAAACACTGTAACAAGATGATTATAAGATGCAATCAGCACAATTTTATACAAAATTAAGGTGTCGTTAAAGTCCCAGTATTATCAAGTTTAAGCATCTCTTTTTCCAAGCACACCCAACTACTTTACATCACAACAGGTTACTCCAACTACGTTTCCCACAGAAACAATATAAGGAATCTTAACATCTGTCAGTTTCTTCACAGGAAAAAAAAATGTGGGCTTGGGGTTGACACAAACTAAAGCAGGACTATGTGCATAGGATGTTCCGAAGACAGCAAGTGCAGTTGTACAGGCCAGGTGCCAGTGCATTGGGAAAAAGTGAACATGCAAAAACAGAAAAGGAGCTCCATCTGGCTGCATGTCAGTGATATTGGAGACTTCAAAGCTAAGTGCAGAATTTGTAAAATGAGGAATGGGACATATACTACAAATTTTTTTCAGAGAGCATTTATTGTAGAATGCCAAGTTTGCAAAATGTTGTCCAGGCCTTAAAGCCAATGTATGTTCTCCCCAGTAGCAGTAAATGCATAAAAATAAGGCTTTATGACAACACTGGATTAAAAAAAAATCATCTAAACACACAAACCATTCATAATTGAATGGTTAGGCTAAAACAGAACAGCCAGCTCTTCTAAGGATGCCTAGACCAGTGTTTCCCAACTACTGTGCTGCAGCACATAGGTGTGCCGTGAGAAATGATCATGTGTGCCGTGGAAGATTATCTGGTTTCACCTCATTAGTACTCTAAGCGATTGGCGTGAGTAACAGGCAGAACAATTACATTCTCTTCCACTAGAGGGCAGTACAACTACCCGCGCTAGTTAAATGGGTTGCCAACTGCAAGTAAAACAGAAGAAGACGAAGAAGAAATTACATAATAGTCATGCTGTGAGTGAGACATCTATTGCTATTAAGCGCTTCATTAAGTATTTGAAAAGAAAAACTAATCCATCTGACCTGGTTCCTGGAGAAAACCCCGACCCAGATGAAGGCCCTAGCATGAGTAGTGGTCAGAAGAAAGCGAAACTAGGGACAAACTGAGCCAATGCTATGCCTGGTGTGCTGGGAAAAATGATCGATATGTGACATTTTTGTTTGGTGGTGTGCCGTGTGATTTTTCTAATGTGAAATCTGTGCCGTGGCTCCAAAAGGTTGGGAAACACTGGCCTAGACACAAGAGCCAAATCTTTTAAAAGAGCCCAATCTCTATAGAGTAGTGATCCATGGTGCTAATTAGGCTTGAACTGTTTTAATAAATATTAATACAGCCAGCATTTCATCTGCTTAAAAAATCCGCACTGGTTTGGACAATTACAGACCCATTTCGAAACTTCCATCTATTTCTAAAATCCTCAAGAAAGTTGCTGCCTATCAGCTACTTGGACTGGTTGAGGGTAACACTATATTTGTTCCAATCCGGTCTGCAAAAACTATATTTTTATCATTTTTCCATATTAATATTTTAATATTATATTTTTACACACTTAGAGAAAGGCGAATATTTTAATTCTGCTCTATTTATTCTCGTTACTGGTGATCACGCCATTCATCTTGAAAGATTACAAAACTGGATTAATATTTCTGCAACCGATCCCATCATGCATATCTGACAGACACCTCAGAATGTAATATTACCTAGATGTCGCTGTCATAACTTCAAATATGTGAGATGCCTCAGAGCTTAGTCATTGGTCCAGTTCTTCTTTCTTATTCTACACGCTATTGCCAAAAGTATTTACTAATCTGTCTTCACATGCATATGAAGTTGATACTGTCAGCCCAGTCTTAATCCATAGGATTTAATGTGCCCACTCTCTGTAGCTATAACAGCTTAAACTCTTCTGGGAAGGCTTTCCGGAAGGCTTTGGAGTATGTTTATGGGAATATTTGACCATTCTTACAGAACTGCACAATGATATTGGCCAAGAAGCCCTCCCCTACGATCCCACACTATAATCCAGCCTCCACCAAACTGTAACTTTGTCAGCTTGCAGTCAGACAGTACTGTTCTGCTCAGCTTCAGCTACCAACTCCAGACTCATCCTTCGGGTTGCCAGATGGTGAGGCATGATTCGTCACTTCTGAGAACACATCTCCACTGCTTTAGAATCCAGTGGTGGTGTGCTTTACACCGCTGTGTCCCTACCTTTGTATTACGTTTTAGATTGTGGCTCCTAAACTTTGAAACAACCTTCCTTGTTGTCAGCAGACTCTGAACGCTTTTAGCAGCTCTTTGAAATAAACCATAAATCTCCCTTCTTTAAATTTAAATCTCCTTTCTTCTCCATTCTGATACTCAGCAGGTGTTTTCATCAGGTCTCTCTAGCAGGTCTGTATGCCTAAATGCAATGAGTTGCTTTCATGTGATTAGCTGATTAGATAGTTGTGTTAATGAGCACAGATGTAACTACAAAGTGGCTGATGAGTGTGTACCTGTGGTTTAATCACTGCAGACTTCCTCAAAGGGATTGTAAAAGCTCCCATTGTCACTATTGCATTACTGTTTTTCTTTGTTCGCAGGATAGATGCAAAGGGCACAGAAAGCAATCATAATCCCTGATAATGAATAGTGACAAAGGAGGTTGTTGTTTGTGCACTTCAATAATGGGAATGACACAGCATTTTCAATCTTTCTAAACAAGACATTGGAATCCAAGCCACATTTCCCCCGCTCTGCTGGCTCCCAACTGGTAAAAAGGCAACACTGACAAAGACCACAGGAGATAAAATGGAGGCCAGTGTGTGCTAATGTGATGCCTCACGGCTCCATGCAGTGTGCCTGCTTTTTCTCTCCCTCTCTCTCTTTCTTTTTTCTCTCCCCCTCTGAGAATGTGTGTTTGTGTTTGTGTGCATTGGCATTGGAGTCAAGGTCGATGATACACAGTAGGTGCAATGTTTGTTGTGTTCCCTGATTGCCCCTCTCCCAATTAGCCACTTGAGCGGCTGCTGTCCATTTGGATGTGTTGTGTCCAGGAGTGTGTTCGCAGGGCTTGCCATGGTCTAGCTACGACGACTTTAGACCTCATTAACTTCTTGAATGGCAGCCTGACTTTGGCACCTGACTACTGTAGTTTTTTACTGCTCCATAAGTGCACCGCTGTGGGGCAAAAGAACAGATGACCTTCTGCAAAAACATGTCACTATAATCATATACTTTTCTAACGTGCGTTTGTTATGCTGTGTGGGAAGCAGGCCTTCTGGCATGGTATATTACAAAGCATCAGGCCACATTGTCTTAACAGCATTTTGCCCTTGACACCCACAACAACCATCTTCTGTACCCAGCAGTGAACCACCCTTTCTTTTTGGACCATCATCAAACCATGTTTAATCTTTCTGAGGAACTCAGAAGGGGACCTTTTTTATGGAAGTCCAATTTAGTCAATGAAACCTAGTATATAATATCTTCTAACCAGTAGTGTTCTATCAGGACCAACAGGGCAAGCAGTGCTTGCTTAGTTAACTCTAAAAACAGACATCACTTAGAGAAATTGCTTCCACTCTGAACCCATTTCTTTCTAAGCTGTGTAGATTGCCATGACCTGGATGAATGAGAACCTTCACATTCATCCATTTTCTTATCACTTATCTGGGGCCGAGTAGCAGGGAAACAGCCCAAGCAGAGAAACCAGACCTCCCTCATCCTAGCCACCTCCCTCAGCTAACCTGGGAAACACCTCCCCAGGCCAGCCAAGAGATGTAATCTCTACAGCGTGTCCTAGGTCTGCCATCGGGCCTTCTCGCTTCAAATTTTCCAAAACAAAAAACAAACCCCGTTGGATGGACTATGACCTTTTGTGTTACAAAGGGGTTCAAATTTATAATGTTTTTTTAATAATCATAATTTAGTTCATAATTTGTTTGACCAGCTATGAATGCACATAGAGAATGCATAATTTTTTTTTTTTAGTCAGTGTATTATTGCAAGCAAGCTTTCTTTTAGTGTTTCCCAGCGTAGCTATGTTCATTGCTATGCACTATAATTGGAATTCGCACACAATGACACGATGTAGCAAATGAGAAGGAGGCCAATTTCATGACACTAACAAAAGAGCATGATCATTTTTTTGTGCTCAGGTCAGTTAAGCTGAATAAGTGGACAACATTCTATCTTCTCCTTGACTCCCAACTGACACAATGAAAAGGGGAATCTTTCCCAAGGGACAATTAGCAGATTGAGTCTGCTTCGTGAAGTGTATGTGTATCCTTTGCATGGACAGTGTTCCTGCAGGCAAGTGTATGCAGTTCATTAGAGAGATGAGTGGCCTGCAGCAACCGTCGGCAACACCAACACACACACACACACACACACACACACACACACACACACACAAAACTGCTGTAAATATATGTACATGTTAAAAAACGTTTGGGCTCAGTAGTGTGGAGATGCTTTTTTTGCTGTTTGTCACTGATTTGTCAGTGATGTTAGTGCTAAATGAGGTTTACCTACAAAGATGCAGCAGTTGAATGTAAGAGCATTTACTCACGTAATGTACATGTACATGTACAATGGTACTGTCCTTGATTTAACTGATTATTAAGTACATTTGAAATATGCAGTGTAATTCCTATTTAATAATGCCCTCATCTTTACCTATGACCAGGGATGGCAAGAACAAATTGCAACATATGATGATTATATTCAACGTGATGCACTACTGTCAATTAAACATGCCAACAATATGAAGTTATTTAAGTTGGTCAACCTTAAAAATAAGGCAAATGTACAGTAAAGTAGTAGTGGTAGTAATATGAATGAAATCATCATAGGATGGAGGGAGCATGGTACTGCACATAGTCGTCAATTTGATTGTGGTGGATTTTTAGTCTGGACTATATTGTTGTTAATTCTTAAATGTAGTGTTTTTTTCTGAATAGGGATAAATTGAGTACAGAATTTAGACTATCACAGAGGAACTAAAATCAGGATTAGTTTTAAAGTTTCAGGTTGAATTTTTTATTAAAAATTTTTTTTCTTTAGAGGCAGTAAAAAACTTTCATTAAATACTGCCCAACCAAAATTTACATTCAGTTTTTCCTGGATAAATACAGAAATATTTTAAAAACTCTTAAATACGCTGTCACAAAGAAGGTATGTGCAGTCTACTAAATAGACTATTTGTACTACAAACTGAAAAAATCTTCAGCAATTAAAAACTTATCTTCATCATTGCTTAAACAGAGCATAATGCTCAGAAGGTCTAATCCATGTGTGTATTTACTGTGTGTAATTAAGGATGTTCCCTTAGATTACACCCTTCAGACCTCCAGCCCTAGCAAAATCACTTCATCAGTCAAAGACCACTACTCCAGGGTCCATACTGACATCTGAATATACTTTTTTGAATAGCCATACACTCACAGTCCATCCTCAGAAAGTCATTGAGCAGCTGGAAGAGAGGGAAACTGTCCCAGCTGTCAGGTGGCTGAACTTCAAGAGCTGCATCCATCTCGGTCGAATAGAGACACATGAAGGTCTCAGCATGTTCCACCATCAGATCTGACCACCATGCAAAGGCCTTCAGATGGAAAGAGGGGAAGAGAGCGGGGAAAAAAGTCAGAGGTAAGTATGGAGCTGAGAGTGTAAGAAGACAGTTAATGCAGTATGAGCGACCCCACTGGACACATCTTTGAGAATTTGGAGATTTATTTCATCTTTAGCCTCTACAGGAAATGAGATTCAAAGGCTCTCACACACTTTTCATCATATGAAATCAAGTTGTTGCCTCAATGACTTTACTGCACAATCTCCGGGGAGGGATTCTTCACCACTCGGAACAGAAACACCAAGAGTGTGGAAAAAAAAATCACATGCTTTCTGTTGTCCCACAGAGGAAACAGCAGCAGCTCCTTGACAGACTTGGCAGGGACCTACTTAAACACTCACCCGCAGCTTCTTCAGCAAGTCAATCAAAAGAAAGGAGCTGTTGAACTGTGCCACACTTGTATCTCCCCATCAAATATGTGCAGTGCAGTGACTGGTCGCAACCTGGCTACTCTCATCAAATACACTGAGTTTTCTCCAGGCACCCTTACTCTTGCCAGGCCTTTTAAGAGGGACCCTGAGGATCCAAACTGTTTGTCTATTCACACCAAGCTTTTAACACTGTCATTTGAATGTTCTCTCTAGTACTGGAAGTGGTGTGGGAGGGTGGTATACTGGGAGCAGTTAGCAGCGGATGAATCACATTCAGTTAGTGCCAGTCATTGTTTTTGTAATCATCAGTCTTGTTATTACAATAAAAAACATTCCCCTGCAAATTTTGCAAGCTTACTCACTTATAAAGAAATGCACAGTCTCTAATTTTGTTTGTTTCATTTTAATGAGGAGAGACAGATTACCAACCAGAAATACTACGAAATAAAAAAATCATTTGCATCTCATTGAGCCAAGTAAGTGTTTGATTCCCAACAAAACATAACTTAGTAATTGGTGGAGAAACTTGGCAAGCACAGTGGTAGGACATTTACTGTAGTTGGTCACCAAGAGGGGATTTTGACCCACTCCTCTTTGAAGAAACTCTCTAAATCCTTTAGGTTTCTGGGCTGCTGCATGGGAACTCAAAGCTTAAGATCCCTCCACAAATGTCCTACAGGAGGTCCTCCAAGACGTTTCATGCCCCCATCCATTGGCCCCTCAAACTTAAAAACGAACCTGGTGGCCCCCCACCTTTCTCATGATCATCCTCAACTAATGAGGCAAGATCTTGCATGAAGCTGATCATTTCATATTTTTGTCATTTCCAGATAATTGTACCAAAGTTGTCACTTTCTCACCAACCTTCTGCTGATGCCTCGTGCAGGTCTACAGTCTTGTTTCAAACAAACTGCCTTGGCTGCTCCAAAATGCCTTGTGTAGATGAGCTAGTGAAACAAACTGATGAGCCTTTGTGTCTTGTGATACAACATAGATACTCTTCACTACACAAGGTTGTAATCATCGATATCCTCCCATCCGTCCACTGCTAGAAATTTCTTTTTGAACAAATCCACTCTTTCACATTTGCATGTTTTTTTCCTTCTGTCCAGATGCAGCATTGTGCACCATCCTTTCAATTCAATTCAATTTTATTTACATAGCGCCAAATCACAATAACACATTGTACAGTAGATCGTACAATAATACATACAGAGAAAAACTCAACAATCATATGACCCCCTATGAGCAGCACTTTGGTGACAGTGGGAAGGAAAAACTCCCTTTTAACAGGAAGAAACCTCCAGCAGAACCAGGCTCAGGGAGGGGCGGGGCCATCTGCTGCAACCTTTTACTTATAACCACATGTTAGCACAGTGTTTATGTGCTAATAGAGAAATAATTTCCTTGTAACTAAAACAGATTCTGAAGAAGAATGTAAGCATCTACCCAAGGCATTTTGTGGAGGGTATATAACAGCTGTGGCAGTTTGTTTGAAACAACTGCAATCTCCACATTTCAACTATTTCAACTATTTCAACTATTATATCATTTCAACTTTTTTCACAAAATAGTAAAAAAAAAAAACTGTTGCAGTTTTACAATGATTTTTATAACTTAATTCCAGTTATTAGGATTAGAGTGCAAAGTCTAAGTCAAGTTAAAGCTGGTGATTACATGAGAGGAAAACCAACCCCAATTCCAAAGCAAGGGTGCTGTGTAACATATATTAGTAAAAACAGAATGCAACATTCTTCAATGTCATAAACTTATATTTTATCCACAAAATAACATGGAAAACATATCAAATCAACATGTCTCAATAAAGCTGGGAGACAGGCGTGTTTATCACTTTAGCTTCCCATCTCCTTTTAACAACAGTCAGTAAACATCTGGGACCTCAAGAGACAGATTTCCGGACTTTTGGGAGGGGAATGTTACGCCATTCTTGTCTGATAAGATGCTAGGAAGCATATGGCAGCGAAAACATATAAACTAACAAACAAGCAAAAAGTTCCTGACTTTAACTGATTTAATTATATGTACATTTTTCATATAATAGTAAAACGTACAATGTGAAATGTTACATTTATTATAATCTGGCCAAATTAAATGTACTTGACTGGTATATATTCAGTTTAAACCAAGTACACTTTTCTTAATGATTCATTATTTAAATCAGTTCACTTTGCTTGGTGTTTATTGGGGGTAAAGAATCAGTTTTTGAGTGACCGCTATACACTGTGGATATACCTTCAGCATTGATGTCCAAGCGGCTGTTGCCATGGGCAATAATCTACTCCCATACCATCAGAGATGCAGACTTTTGAACTCCTCACATATAATAAGCCATTTGGTCCGTGTGCTATTTTTTCCAAGAGGTTGAGGTGCCCACATTTGATGCGTCTGACCACAGAATAGTTTTCCAGTTTGCTTTAGTCCATTTTAAATGAGCTCAGGCCCAGAGACTTCCTGAATCACTTTATTTCTGAAAGTGCTGCCTGAGACCTGAAGGCCATGGTTAGCCAATACTGATTTTTGGCCTTAAGCCTCTAAATGTTTTAATGTTACTGTATATTCAACATTCTCACAATTTAGAGTATTATATTTTAAATTTACATTTGACACAGTATCCTAAATTTTGAAGAATTAGGGTTGTACATGGATAAACCAGGATCAAAAACTCAAGAGAAAATAAACTGTAACAGAATATTTCAACACGTTTGGGCTGGAGTCATGTACACTGGTTTAAAGTTTCACTGGAGCAGCAGGGAAAGGAATTTTGCTGAAATGCAAGGGGCATGGTCATAGTGTGAAAGATGGCTCATATCCTCCATTATGTGTGCTGAAAGGTCCAAAGCAAATTTGTTTAAAAAAGGAAGGATGAGAAACACCCTCACCAAACTTACTTGGTGGATTTACTGAAAAGAACATGTACATCTCCATGATAGATGAATTACTGAGTAGGATAAGTAAATGTCAATGACTAAACACAATAAACATGCTGTTATATTCTGGGATGATTTGTGGTAGGCTCTTAGAAAGCAAAGTACATCGTTAGAATATAGGAAAATCTGTTTTCCCCCTTGCTTTCTCCAAACATACTAGCTTAATGCTTTGGACAAATAAACACACTGCCTAAGTACTTGTGTCTGCTCTTCAATAATGAAGGCAAAACTGTTGCAAGCTTCGAATCTAACGAGCACCTCTCCAAGTACTTGAATGGCAGTGACAACAAGCTGAAATGGGTTTGTGTCATTGTTGAAAAGGGAAATATTAATATTCCTCAACAACAATAGCTGTGTCAATAAGTGCATGCACAGGTTCTATGGGTATATTGAGGGTAGGGTAGGGAATGGGGTATATGGCACCAAGACAATCACATACCTCTTTTCCCTGTTCAAACAATTCCCCGCAAAACAAATAAGTGATTGGAATAAAAAGTAGAGAAGCAGTAAGTCAGCTTTGTTTTAGTTACAGAAAAGTGACAAAAATGTAGCTAAACAGCACAGCATACACAGCAGAGCAAAGCGTTTCCCCTGCTTTTATAAACCTACTTGCACTTTAGAATATGTACTTTGTGGCCTATTGTGCAGATAACATGGAGAATGATAGTTTAACGCAGGTAGGTAGCAGTGAGAAGCTTTGTATTTATCATTCAAGTAAAGTTATACAACTACCTAACTTCAGTCTGCAACGAGACAAAAAAACGTGTTCAGTTTATCTTTGAAAACAAATGTTGAGGAGCTCTGTAGACCTTTTTATTTTAACATTGCATTGGAGACAAATATGTAGAACGTCTACAATGGAGTAGGGACATGGTGTGGCTATATGCATATGTACCAGCACACTGACCTCAGCATGATGTTCCTCATTCTGCTGAAGCACCTCAATCACCAGCTCAGCCAAACGGATCGTGTCCTCCAGTTTTTTGGCAGGGGTGGCAAGCCTTCCCACATTTTCTGAAGCACAAAGGTCAAAGATCAGTGTGGATACCCTCTAGGTGTGATCACAATCTGTTCTTAATTTCATAAGCCTCTATCCATGCAACCCAAAGTGTATGACACTAGGCAGTGCTATAACAGAGCTTTTCCATATTTACTAATAGTAAATCAGCTTTATTCTTAATCAAAGCTATAAATGAAAGTAGAAGTTTGATTAATAACTTATATGAGAAATGGGTCCCCAATAGGAAGGACTTTTGTCCAATTGATCTTCCTGACTTAACTTCAGTAATTACTTTCTCCCAACCATATCATCTGCCCCATTCCTATAAGACTGCTCAAAGACGTCCTACTCTTAATTAATGCTTCAATCTTAAATATGATCAGAAATCATTCCTGCCTGTGGCCGTCTCCCTGTACAATTCCTCCATCCACTACACTGTAAACACTGCAATAGTTACATCCTTTCTGCACACACTCTTACTTACTTGGTAATATTGCTGTCAATTTCCGTGATATTTATTTCTAATTATATCTGCCAACCCTGGATATTTATTATTTGGTGATTTGTATACGTTGTGCTATTCCTTATATCTTAACATATTGTCTTGTTAAATAGGTTGGTCTATTTTTGTTAATGTTACTGTACTGGAGCAACTGTAATAGCTCACATAAGTTCCCTAGGGATTAATAAAGTATGCTGATTCTGATTCTGATATTAACGGGCTGTTTACCAAGGGCCTTTAGGCTAGCAGTACTACTTTTAAGATTAGGCTTAAAACGTTCCTTTTTGACAAAGCGCATTGCAAGGGCTAGATCAGGTGACCCTGAATCATCACATCATGGGAGTCCCCCAGGAGCCTAGGCCTCTTGCACTATAATTGATTGTTTCCTACTTCACCTTTTTCCCCACTTACCATGTGTTTATACACCACACATCATTTAATCAATAGTTGTTATTAACCTCTGGCTCTTTTCCACAGCATGTTTTCGTTCTATCTCCACTTAACAATATCCAGTTGTTGTAGATGGCCACCCCTCCATGACCCTGTCTACTTCCTGTTAAGAGGGAGTTTTTCCTTCCCACTGTCACCAAAGTACTTGCTCATATGGGGTCATCAGATTGTTGGGCTTTCTCTGTATTTTTGTAATGTCTTTACTTTAGAATATAAAGAGTCTTGAGGGAACTGTTGTTATGATTTGGCACTATATCACTAAAAATGAAGTTGAATAATAGCTTTGTAGGAATAAATATTAGGAAGCTGCAGGCATTGGCACCATGACGTGGCACTGAAGAATATTACAGTGAATAAATTATTCAATTTAATTACAGCACATCAACTATATTGTTTTTTTCCCGGTATTGTTTTTGAAATCTTTGCATTTATCATTTCATTTTTTATTTTTAGTTTTTGCAATGCAAGTTATGCAATTTATTTATTCAATAATTTTAAAGACTTGTGTATACTTCCATAGACAGCCATTTGTACACGCACGGCCAAAGTTTCATAGTTTCAAATTGTCATTTGTTCCAGTATGAAAAAATTCAGGTACCAAAAATCAGATTTTTGAGTGTAATGTTTGTATGTCCAATTTATGCACAAATCTGTGCATAAATTGGACATACGCTCTATAAGTTCAGGACAGCCATTGTCTGATGCATGAGCCAGTTTCAGCCAAGCCTTAGTTCTTATGTCGTCACTCCTATATAAACACTATGGAAAGCTGCTCCTTTCTGACTTTCTCTTTGTACAAAATTGTTTACGTTTCTTAAGTCAGACTTTCTCGCAGATTGCATGCAGATTGCGCACACCTACTGGTTCAGAATAATTATGATTTACAAACATATGAAAAACAGAAATAGTCACATGCTTCATAAATGAAATAACTTTGCATACACAATTGTTTTTACACAGGGTAAGAACAGTTCCACAGACATATTGGTAAATAAAGTCCAATGATCCCAAACACACCAACAGAATGGCTGAAAAAGAAAAGAACACAGATAAAGGGATGGCCCAGTCAAAAGTCCAGACCTCAGCCTATTTGAAATGCTGTGGTGGGAACTGAAGAGAGCTTTAACAAATGCCCAAAAACCTCAATGAACTGAAGTGATATTGTACAGATGAGTGGACCAAGGCAATGTGAGGGACTATTAAATTAACACAGAGAAGAATTTGTTGCTAAAGGTTGTTCTAAAAGCTGAATGATTAGGTGCACTTCTTCACAGATTGATTCTTCATTTTGGCTTTATTCTTCTTAAATAGTGAAATGGTTTCATACCTGCGGTTAGATTAAGGACAAGATCTTTTTAAGATCTTTTTTAAATGATGCCCTGATATGGAAAACATTTTTCGACATGATTGTACGTTATCTTCTAAGAACAAAGTTTTTAATCGACATCTTCTTACTTTATTCTTAGCCCTGTTTGTTTTTTCAGTCTTGTGTAAAGTACGGCTGTTTCAAGATATAAAACAGTCTTTCAAATATAACACACACCACAACCTCGATAACCTTTATCTTCATGGAGCTAAACAAACCTACAATTGTGTATAACCAAACCCATCTTCCTACATGGAGAAACCAATAAAACCCAGGCTTACTGCTGTGGAGTGTCTCATCAACGAAGCTGCATTAAAAGATCAGCTTGTGCACCCAGTCTGAAACAATGGGTTTACCACCTTGTTCTTTACCACCAACATTAAATAGGTCTTTATTAGCTATACTTTTGTTACTTTCTGCACATTTGGTTCTTGTTTCCCAGCCTCCTGCTTTATGCCTGTGTGTTGTTTCCCAAAATATTCGCTGACTTTTTTGTTAAAGAGACTGAAGAGCACAGCTGGCTTAACTCATTAACCCCTTATAGCCTGAAATACAAAATCATTGCAAGAAATTTCTTTTTTTAAATGGAGAGTTTATTGTTAAAAGAAAAAATTATCTCCATGTATGACTTTTAATTTGTATCGTATTTGCTATATCTGCCTTTTTTTTTTAAATGCTTATAAATGTATTGTGCAATTTATTTTGATTTTTCAGGAGGGAAAGAAATCATACTGGTGATGTAATAGAAGTCTAAAAAAAAAACCAAAACCCTGTATCTATCGAATATTATGGAGTTAAGGGGTTAAATCCAAACAGAGAACTGCTACAACAACAATAACAAGGCCGTCCCAGTAGCCCACCTCTCTGCCCACTCTCCATCAAATCCCTCTGTCTCTCCCTGGATTGCTGCTTGCCAATCCAATGCCCCTAAAAGTCATCTACTCTGGAAAATAACTAGGAAGACTTCAGAAACACATCAGCACACACTTGTGTGCTTAAATCTTGCAATCCTAAACTTCACTTCATTAACTTCCTTTCTCTTCTCCTGCAGACCTCCTTGCTTCCAACCAGTTGAGATTATTCATCCTAAGCCATTAACCAATCTTTGATCGTCAGTGGTTTTAGTCCTCTCAGTCCGCTGCTGCTGCTGCTGCACATCCTCAGTAACATCTCTTAATTAAATCAAAACCAGAAATCCACAGCATCTTGACCAGTGTTAGCTTCCAGTCTTTTCTTCTGTAGACCTCTCTCCTCTGCACTGGTTGGCATTATTCCATCTAAAGTTGGTTAATAACATCATTATAATTAAATGTCATGTTTATTCCCTTAACTTTCTTTTAAAACAGTCATCGGGTTGTTTGTACGGAGCCCCGCAGGGGACATGGGAGAGAAAAAAATTAAGACGGACTTTTGCGAGATCTTGCAAAAGTCCGTCTTAATTTTTTTTCCGTATGTTTGAGTGCTGCTCATTTTAAAACATTTTGTCAAAGGCATCTTTGTGTATCTATACTTGAGAAACATTGTCATTTATTTTAACTAATTAAATTGTTTTCAAGGAAATCGTAAATGTTTAGCATATAGAAATAGAAGATATGGTACACTCAGTAGTGTAATTCTGCTGAGAACATACACATGACACAGAAACTGCTTTAACTTGAAAATGTCACCGACTCCACTCAGACCACGTGCTGGTAGAGTTGTGGCTCAGTGATGAACAACACAGCAAGCTGATGAGAGATAGCATTTGTATAACAGCAGACTAACATGGCTGAGTCTGCAGAACACTGTGACAAAGTGGAGAAGCAGTTGTAATTCTCTCCATTTGTCCCATATGTGTTTACCTTTTTTTTGCACATTGTACACATTATTCTGTTTCTATGTATTTGCTATGATTTGCTATTTGTCAAGTAACATTGCTTCACTCACTATCCCGGGTTTGTTTGTGTAAGCGTTTTGTTGCCGGCAAATCAAACATTCTGAAAATTAAGACAAATACTAAGTTATGTTTCTTTATACTTTATTATGTTACAGATTAAGTCATTTGTTCATACTTACTCTGTTTGTCTTTTCAGTCATCATGAGTGTCAGGTGTGGGGAAACGCCGGCTTGGCATTTCCTCATTTTAAAGTCCTGATCATGTCACACATGACATCATCAGGTCAAACCATGTGGAGGGGTTTCTTTTTCCAGAGAGATGCTTCCTTTTGTTTGTGTTAATGTTTAAAGGGATTTGTTGAATGTTTTTCCTTTTGTTAATACTGCCATTTAGTTGTGTAAATGTGCATATTAGAAGTGTGTAGAGGTTTTGTGTTTTTAGATAACCTGAGTAGAGTTTTAGATCCCTCAGTCAACTGAGGGATCTAAAACTCTACTCAGGTTATCTAAAAACAATCTCCAATTGCCCAGCCAGTACCACTCACTCAAGTGAGTGGTACTGGCTGGGCAATTGGAGGGAAATTGATGGCCCTATTTAAAGCCAGTCTCTACCAGATGCAGGAGAGAGGAGAGGTGAGCTGTGTCACCAGAGCCATGTTATGTTGAGTTTTGTTAAATGAATTGATTTGGGGAAAGTTTTGTTAAGTTATGAAAAGTTTTGTTAAGTTAAATGAATTGATTTGGGGAAAGTTTTGTTAAGTTATACATTAAATTAAGTTCACTGCAAATAAATTGCTCACCTTGGAAACCCAAAATGTCTGCATAGTCTGCTTCCCTACCACCTTCCTTGACGTTCGAGTGTGACTACTTCACAAACACCAGTTTTATTAACATATTCTGGGTCGCATACTTTCACTGTAATGAAAATGATGTGCGACAGCTGAACAACAAGCACTCAGATGAGTGTGTTGAGTTTTCACTTCTAAAGCATAAACGTCAGTCCAGCCCAAATAAATGGGTAGGACTGCGTCAGGATACTGGTCCATACTGGTCTGTCGAGGTCTGGGATAAGAATGACAATGCTGTTGGATAAAAGGGTGCCAGTGGAAACTGTGCTACTGTTGGCTAAGAACAAAGGAAGGGGGAAGCCATGTTTGCATGTTTAGAATCAGCGAGAGAAAAGGAAAGGTGGGAGTTTGAAGGTAATAATAGGCGCTTCACATCTAGGGACTATGACTGGCAAAGGGAAGAGCTGGCTGATATATTGAAGAGAACAACAATAGACATATTGTGTGTGCTGGAGGTTGGGTGGAATGCCAGGAGCACTGGAGATGGATTCAAACTGTTCTATTATAGGAACCAAAACTGAGTATGAGTAATGTTGAAGCAAGAGTATGTGGAGAGTGTTGTGGAGGAGAAGAGAATGTCAGAAAGTTTGAAGCTGGGAATCAAAGGGGTAATGTTGAATACTGTCAGCCCACAAGTTGGATGTCAAAAGAGAGAGAGGAATTCTGGAGTATGTTGAATGAAGTGGTAGAGCATGTTCTCAGGGGGAAAAGATTGGTGATTGGAGTAGATTTTAATCGACATTTGGGTGAAGGGAACAGAGGTGATGAGAATCTGTTGGGTAACTATTGTGTTAAGGGGAGCAATGCAGAAAGACAAACGGTAATGGATTTTGCCAAAAGGATGGAAATGGCTTTGATGAACACGTACTGCAGGATAGAGAAAAAACATTGGATGCTATTCAAGGTATTAAAGGGAAAGTGAGGATGAACCAACAATGTGGAATTTGAAGAAGGAAGAACGTTGTGCAGAGTTCAAGGAGTTGAAAAAGGCTCTGGGTAGTAGGGAAGAGTTACCAGATGACTGGTACAGCTGAACCGGTGAGGGAAACTGCCAAAAGGTGTTGGGTGTATCCTCTGGAAAGAGAAGTGCAGTAAAGTATTCAAAGGAGGACGTTAGCAATGAAAAGGTGGGGGCGTCAAAGAAAAGGGCTTATAATGAGTTGTTTGTGAGGCCAAACACTAAGGAAAAAGGGCTATCATCAATTGATTAGGCAGAGAGATTGAGGTGGAAAGGATGTGCAGGTGGTCAGGGTGGTTAATGACAGACATGGATGTATACTAATGAGTAAAAAGAGTGTGTTAAAGATGGAAGGAGCACTTTGAGGAGCCGATGAATGTAGAAAATGAGAGCAGAGAACAGATGGAGGACAGCTAGTGAATCAGGAAGTGCAGAAGATTAGCAAGAAGGAAGTGAAGGTGGCTGTGAAGAGGATGAAGGATGGAAAAGTGGCTGACGGATGACATATATGGATATTTTGGAGAGAGGGCAGTGGACTGCTTAACCATATTGTTTAAAACATCTTGGAGGGTGACAAGATGCCTGAGGAATGGAGGAGAAATGTACTGACACCGATGTTAAAGAACAGCAGTGATATGGAGAGCTGTAGGAACTACAGAAGGATAAAATTGATACCATGACGCTATGGGGAGAGTTGTTGGAGCTAGGCTAAGAAGAGAGGTGATTATCAGTGAGAAGCGTATGGGTTAATGCTGAGAAAGAGCATTAGAGATGCAATATTTGCTTTGAAAATGCTGATGGAGAAGAACAGAACAGAAGAACAGGGAAAGTCAGAAGGACTTCACTGTGTCTTTGTGGATCTATAGAAAGCAGTGCAAAGACAGGAACTGTGACACTGCATGAGAAAGTCAGGAATAGGTGAGAAAGACATGTATGAGGACTGCAAAATAATGATGAGCTATGCGGTAGAAAGAACAGATGGGTTTAAGGTGGGGGTCAGGGATCAGCTCTGGGGCCCTTCATGTTTGTCATGGTGATGGACAGGTTGACAGATGAAGTTAGCAGGAGTCTCCATGTACTATGATGTTGATTGTGATCTGTGGTGAGAGTAGGGAGCAGGTGGAAGAGTCCTTGGAAAGGTAGAAGTATGCTCTGGAGAGAAGAGGAATGAGAGCAGCAAGATCCGGATATATGAATGCAGGCAGGTGAAGTGTGTGGAGACCCAGTGGTCTTCAAGGTGACTTCAGTCAGTGGTTTTACTAAGCTATGCCTTAACAAGCTGCACATATAACACGTGTTCCCCAGGAGAGAATCTACTTAAAACATGCTGTGAGTAAAAGACTCTGAATGCATGGCACTTCCAGCCTGTTAAAGTGAAATCAATGTGATATGAGGTCAACAAGTGCTCAGTAGGTGTCCAATTTTAGGGTCAGATATTACCACTTATAAAATAAAATGAATTGTTTGCTGCCAACATTTTTAAAAAAAGCAAAAGCAATAAAATCTATATTATTTATTACTGGTGCTCAATAGGAGAACAAAGACATTTGACACCATTAAAACACTTTAAGCCCTCCTAGGTCTGAGGTCCACCACCCACAGATTAATGTTTTAAGTCAGGCTTGAAAAACTGAAAACTTTTTAACTTGTTGACCTTAAAATATAAAATATAGTAACAGAAAGCAATGGTTCCCTCATTTCTCATTAGTGGTGTGAAACATCTTAAGATGACTGTCTTTGTTTAGCACACAGTTACTTTTCTTCTGGCCTGCTTTCCCAATGAATATTTCATTATTTGATTTTTGTACTCTTTTAGTTGAGGAAATGCATAATCTGCTCATAATACTGCTCCACAGTATCTCTCTGAACTTCTGCGCATGTCAAGAGACCCATTCATACTGTCCGACATCTTTAACAGTGACTCTCTGTCAGTCTCTTTAAACTCATTACAGATTTACAGGTGGAAGATGATTTTGTTTTTTTCTTTCTGGATTTTAATACTTCTGTGTAAGGTGACTATTTTGAAAGGTACCTAAAATAATATTTATCATTTTTATATTTAACTGGCACTCACTTGATATTTTCTCTATTTCAGAGCATCCTTTGGTATGGGAAATTGTGCACCCCTGCCAGCTCACTACTATGTGAAACGGTTATCTCAAAAGCTGCAGAAATTATTATCTAAAAGAGAAAGTGAGTGCGGACTGTACCATCATTTGAAAACGCTGCAACAGTTTTAACATAAACATTGCATGTCCCAAGTTTTTTTTCTTTTTGTTTTGTATTACATAAATTAACCTCCATTACCATGACCCACATATTGATCAGAAACAGATTAAATTGATGAATGAACGACACAAAATCAATCATGGTTTTATTTCTAGTCCTGGCAGAGATTTCCACGCTGACACTGTTGGTTGAAATAACGAAAAGTTTCGACCTACAGGAGCAGGAGTTGTCTTGTGTCAATGAACAAAAGATGAACCATTATTTAGGTAACACAGACAGTCCAAAACGGCTGAAAACAGATGAAAACAAAATCAAGCCTACTCACTACTCAGGAAGCAAACAGTGCAAACAGAAAACAGTATGACGCAACAGAAACCTAAGACAAATTTAGGGCTTACATACACACATTAGGGAAATGGATTCAGGAGGATGAGGAGAGATAGCTGAAACAAATCCATGATGATGAGACAAGGAAAGTAAACAAAATACTACATACAAAGGAAAAAGACTATTACAATAAAACTGGAAATAATCAAAACACTGAGTCAAGGACACTAAAACAGATTTGACACAGAAGACAGCACTAAGAAAAATAACAAAACCAAAATATTAAAAAGTATAATATTAACTGAAACCCATTCAATAAGACCAATAACTCAGACTAAAGAGAATGTACACAAGCTAGCTCAGAACCCAATGAAGCATTAAATGATAATGAAGGATTCAAAAGTCAAAACCTGAAAAATCCATAATGATGACTAGGGATGGGTATCGTTACCCATACCGGTGCCAAATCGGTACTTTTGAAACGGTGCCGGTGCTCAAACGGTGCTCAAACCGATGCTTAAAGAATGGAGAACACAAAATTGGTCCAAAAACCTCTCATGTTCAGCTATTTCTTGTAAAAAGATAACAATGTTAGCCTTTTCTGCAGCTATGGGGCATATATGGTATCATTCTTGGCTGGAAGCAGTGCTTAAACAATGGAAAAAACACAAACTTTGTCCAAAAACCTCTCATGTGTAGCTGTTTCCCTCTTTTTCTTTGGTCATTTTAGCCTTTTTGGCCAGGGTGAAGGGAGCATCTGCCATCAAACAAGAAGACAGCTGCATGTAACTACGATGGTGTTTGCTAGTTCACCTTACATGCATTAATGTAATAACGTGGTTAGCCTATTCAACGTAAATTACAAGAACAACATTAAGCTACTCACGCAGAGAAGAACGGCTGCTGCTGCCATCATCATCCTCATCATTTCTGCTACACTGGCAGGGCTAGGGGCCAGGACTCTCCTCTTCGTGTTTTTGGGGGATGTTGCATAACAGGCAACCCACCCGCAGTAGATGTGCTCGGTGTGAGGTCTCGCAGCAAGCTATCAAATACGGTGCATTTCTGGGCTTTTTAAAAAAAACGCTATGCGTCGCCAGGTGTTTGATCGGATTTGAGGTGTTACCTCCTTTGACAGTATCACAGTATCAGCTTAAAGCACTTGTTGCTGCTGAGTTTGCATATTTTGCTGTGAAGTACAGCCAGACTTTTGACCGCTTCGCCTTGGACATTTTTAATCTGTAGCTCTGCTCTAAAAGAACGTACGTACCTGGGCCCGCCTACTATTCTCGGAAACGGAAAATGATTGGCTAGAAGTGTATCACAGCTCAGGAAAAAAAAAGCACCGAAATAAAGCACCGAAATGTGCGCTGCTTTTCGGTCTGGTTACTACCGTTTATGTCAGAACCGGTGCCATCATGTCACCGGACACCGGTACCCATCCCTAATGATGACTCACTTACATTATCTTTCTTCCTTATTCTTCCTGACACTCAGTTTGAAATTCACAAGACTGTCTTGACCATGTCTACATGTATAAATGCAATGACATGCTGTCATGTAATTGGCAGATTAGATATGTGTTAAGAAGCTATTGAACATGTATACCTACTGAAGTGGCTGGTAAGTCTAAGTGCAATATATGGAGTCTAAATCAGCATTTCATGGGCTTTTCATTCAAAGGCAGACATATTCACAATCAGACATGTTCCCTTAAAGGACTGGGAACTGACAAGATATGCTTTTAACAACAGCTAGATTTGGGGGTCTTCCTTGTCTGTACCATGGCCTTAAAAACTTATTTTACTTAATTTACACATAAGCAAAGTAAAAATGCATTCAAATTGCAGACAGACAGAAATGGTGGTTTCAGGCAGTACAGCAAAGTAGATTACAGAAAGAATAGAAGGTGTTTTAGTAATGAACAAGGGCTTGGAGCACAGTATAACAATCAATGTTACAGACCAAAAGGATAACAGAGATGACAAAAATTTGAGGTTGCTTCTGGTGGTTTACGTGCATACTGACTGTAATAATAAGAAAACAAATTAATTGAGGCTGGGGAGGAAGGTACTCACGAATCGTTAAATCCATCACTTGAGAGGCCAAGCAGAAGACAGGATGCTCATACATCTCTCTCTTTTTCCCTATAGAGAAAGAGGCAGGATACCGAGGCATGCGAAAGGCCAGGGTCAGCGCAAACGAACATAATGGTCACTAGGGTTTGACTAATATAAAGTTTTTTGCTACCACTACCTCACATTTTCTTGCAAGAAAATCAGAACTTTAACCACACATTGTATTAAAAGGTACAATATGTATCATTGTGAAATTTGTACATGGAACTATGTTTAGCAGATTTTATGGAGTTAAAAGATTAAGGGACATCCTCTAGTTTTGTTTGTCAAATTGATTTCAATTTTTTGTGTGCTTACATGAAATAGAGAAAAAATAAATGGGTAGCAAGGTGGTGCAGTGGATAGAACATGTCCATTGTTACTGTACTATCTGTGCATGTGTGCAAGTTTCCTCCCACAGCTCTTGTTAGGTTAACTGGCAGTTCTAAATGGACTGAAGGTGTGCATGGCTGCTTGTCTTTCTGTATTATGACTGCAGTGAACTGGGGATCTTTCAGGGTTTACCAAACCTCAGATGTCAGCTGGGATAGGCTAAGTTCTCTATCATATCGAGACTGTCTTTCCACTCCCTGTCGTGGCATGTGGATACTTCTGTAAGACACTCCTGCTAGCCCTTAGTCACCAAGGCTAAGTCATCCTCCAGCCAGCCTTCACAATGCAGGATGGCTTGGTTGGGTCTGTGGGCAGACCCTTGAGTGATCTCCTTCATGACCCAGGGCTACCGCCCGCAGATTTGCCACAGACCCCCCATAGCGAACATCCCGACCTTCCCCTCAGTAGGCAACCTCCAGCAGGCCTTTCTGCAGGAAGAACTGCCAGCCCTCATGACAAAGGCTATCATACGGGAGGTGGAAGCTGCCCATGGGGGTTTTTCTACCACTACTTTCTACTCCCCAAAGAGCATGGGGGTCTCCATTCAATTCTGGATGTCAAAGACCTCAGTTGCTATCTCTGGCCCCTGAGGTGCAAGATGCTGAAGGTCCCCAGTGTATGTCAGGCCATCATTGCAGGGAATTGGTTTGCCACCATCGATCTGAAGGACGCTTACTTTCAGGTCTTAATCTGGCAGGGGCGGTGGCGCTTCCTCAGATTCTGGTCCAATGGGCAGGTCTTCGGAGACTTCCCCTTTGGCATCTCTGTGGCCCCCCAGACCTTCCTGAGATGCAGGATGCGGCCTTCACTCCTATGAGCCTGCGGGGCCTCAGAATCTTGAATTACCTGGATGACTGGCTGGTCTGTGCCTCTTCAGTAGAACAGTGTTGCAGCTACGTTGCAAGCAAGCAATGTATTTATATAGCGCTTTCAGATCAGCCACCAGCTGAGCACAAAGTCCCTGTACACTTGACATGTCAAACATGATACATCCATCCATCCATCCATCCATCCATCCATCCATCTTCATCCGCTTTGTCCGGGGCCGGGTCGCGGGGGCAGCAGCCTAAGCAAAGAGGCCCAGACCTCCCTCTCCCCAGCCACCTCCTCCAGCTTATCCGGGGGAATACCAAGGCGTTCCCAGGCCAGCCGAGAGATATAATCTCTCCAGCGTGTCCTGGGTCTGCCCCGGGGCCTCCTCCCGGTGGGACATGCCTGGAACACCTCACCCAGGAGGCGCCCAGGGGGCATCCTTGTCAGATGCCCGAACCACCTCAGCTGGCTCCTTTCGATGTGGAGCAGCAGCTGCTCTACTCTGAGCCCCTCCCGGATGGCCGAACTTCTCACGCTATCTCTAAGGGAGAGGCCAGCCACCCTTCGGAGGAAGCTCATTTCTGCCGCTTGTATCCGCGATCTCGTTCTTTCGGTCACTACCCACAGCTCGTGGCCATAGGTGAGGGTAGGGACGTAGATCGACCGGTAAATTGAGAGCTTCGCTTTTACACTCAGCTCCCTCTTCACCACGACGGACCGGTGCAACGTCCGCATTACTGCAGCTGCAGCCCCAATCCGTCTGTCGATCTCCGGCTCCCTTCTCCCATCACTCGCGAACAAGACCCCGAGATACTTGAACTCCTCCACTTGGGGCAGGAACTCATCCCCGACCCGGAGTGGGCACTCCACCCTTTTCCGGCTGAGAACCATGGCCTCAGATTTGGAGGTGCTGATCCTCATTCCAGCTGCTTCACACTCGGCTGCGAACCGTTCCAGTGCGAGCTGGAGGCCCTCACCCGATGAAGCCAACAGAACCACATCATCTGCAAAAATCAGAGATGAGATTCTGAGGCCACCAAAGCGAAAGCCCTCCGCCACTTGGCTGCGCCTAGAAATCCTGTCCATAAAAATTATGAACAGAACCGGAGACAAAGGGCAGCCCTGGCGGAGCCCATCACCCACCAGGAATGAGTCCGACTTATTGCCGGCAATGCGAACCAAGCTCTTGCAACGGTTGTATAGGGATCGAATGGCCCGTAGCAATGGGCCAGACACCCCATATTCCCGCAACACCTCCCACAGGACACCCCGAGGGACACGGTCGAATGCCTTCTCCAAGTCCACAAAACACATGTAGACTGGTTGGGCAAACTCCCATGCACCCTCAAGTATCCTGGAGAGGATAAAGAGCTGGTCCAGTGTTCCGCGACCAGGACGAAAACCGCATTGTTCCTCCTGTATCCGAGGTTCGACTAACGGATGAACTCTCCTTTCCAGCACCCTGGCATAGACTTTCCCAGGGAGGCTGGAAAGGAGAGTTCGTCGGTGTCCTGGTTGCGGTGTCAACCAGGACAGCCCTACAACGTCCAGAGCCTTCAGGAACTCGGGGCGGACCTCATCAACACCAACATGATACATTGAGCATGTTAAAAAAATGAGAAAAATAGTAATAATAATATAAGATAAGTAAAATATCGTTAGCTTCATAGCATAAGTGCCTAAGTCATTGACTTAGGCAATTATGCTATGAAGCTAACGATATATATAAAAAAATAGAAAAAGGAAAAAAAACACATTTAAAACAATAAAATCAGCACATTAGATTAAAACAATAAAATCAGGGTCAGACTGTGTCATAAGCCAAAGAGTAAAAATAGCCCTGCAGGCACAACGGCGATGGGTCTTTTGTGCATGCCCAGACCACTTCGGCCTCCACTCTCTACTGAGCCGGGGGCTGTGCCTCTCCCTCACGGGTCTGATGGCTGCCACTGTGCACATCAATGTGCTGGATCCGTCTTCCTGGCACTTCGGGATTTTCCTGCCTCGACTGCAGTGGTTTCATGTGATTGTTGGGAAGGACAGCACAGTTCTGGTGGCCTATGTCAACAAGCAGGGGGGCTTGGGCTTATTTCTCCTCTGCAGGATAGCCGCAAGGCTAAAGCAGTAGGCTCTCCCCCATTTCTGCTCCCTCGGGGCTGTGCACGTGCCACTGAATACAGAAGCAGTCATCATGTCGGGGGGGGGGGGGGGGGTGGAGTGGAGGCTCCACCCGCAGGTGGTTGAAACAAATCTAGCACTGTTTCAGAAGGGCAGAGGGGGACCTCTTTGCCTCCAGGGAGTCAACACACTGCCCCCTGTTCTTCGACAGCCCTTTCCGGGGGTGGGATGCCCTGGTGCATCCCTGGAACCAGGCTTTTTTGTATACCTTCCCTCCTTTCTCTCTCCTCCACTTGGTCCTCTCCGGGTCCAGGCTGCAGAAACTAGGCTTGTCCTGGTGGCCCCTTTCTGGCCCAACATGCCCTGGTTCTCAGTGATCCAGCCTCTCCTCGACTCAAGACTCTGCGAGCTTCCGGCCCAGAGGAACCTCCTTTCCCAGGCGAGTGGATCACTTTCGAGCAGGTCCACCCCTTACGCTGTGACCCTGCATTGAATGGTGATAGCGATTAAGGCCATTCACCTCTGTCGCTAAGCGCTTAGCGAGGCTGAGCGCTGGCTCTATACGTCAGGTATCCCCAGCTGATTTGGACAACAGACCAGGGCCCTATTTCAGGAAGCCGGTTTAGAAAACTCAGAGTGAAAAACGATACTCAGAGTTGAGTAACCCCGAACTGTCCAACTCGGAATATTCGGTTTCAGAAAGGCTGATAACAATTAGTTCAGTCAACGCGGAGTTGCTTTAACCCCAAGTTAAGCGCGCGCACGAGGATACATAAAGCCCTGATTAGTGGAGCACAGATTAAGCGAGTCACCATGGAGACGGAGGGAAAGAAGGCGCGGTCAATGTATTTCACAGCGCTTGAGGCCGAAATTCCGATGGCAGCATATGCCGATAACATGCAAATTCCGCGGAAAAAAAGTAACACAGCCTCAGCTGCAAAAGAAAGGGAGCATGCATGGCAAAACATAGCCGACAGAGTCAATGCGTGAGTGTTAATTTAAACATTGATCTAGGGATTTCCACCCATTCAACACGTTATTTTATTATATTTTATTTTATTTTTTATTTTATACATTTTATTTTGTGATGTGAGCGCAGGTGCAACCCAACAGGCTCCAAACGTTCCTGGCAGAAAGTAAAAAAGAAATATAAAAATATAGTCCAAACAGGTAAGGTGTAATTGTATTATGAGCCATAGTGCTTGGTCTGTTTGTCCCATGTAAATCAATTGCAGTTAGAGGCTACATTAATTTTCTTTCTGTAAGCACTTATTGAAATTATCTGAGCACATTACAAGTACATATTTGCTTACTCTGTATGCTCAAATGTGACCCGTTATAGCCAACAGAAAAAAAAGCGGAGGCCTGAAAAACAGGTGGAGGTCCTCCACCACCACCACTCACAGAGCCTGGCCACTTGGCTTCCACATTTGTGATAATGTTGGCAGCATCACATATGATTTTCACAGTGCAGAGAACACAAATTAGCATCCATTACTATAATGAAATAATTTGTTAGTTTGAAATGCTACAGGGAACTATGTACCTGTACATTAATGCTGTGGAAAGACTTCCTGTTCACATAGTCTCCTTCATTTACTGAAGGAGCAATGATTGGAATGTGAGTGCCATCTATACAGCCAATCACGCCTGGGAACCGTGAAAATAAATGTAAGATTTAAGTAGTAGTTCAAGTATCACCACATCATGGATTAAGTTTCGTTCATCCTGATACCTGCAATTTTGTGGCATCCCTCTTTGATAAATCTTGTGGGTCTATGACCGGGGAACACCACAAACGAGTACAGGAGACGTTTCAGTGCAACTGTAACATTCCTGACTGCCCGACAGACGGTAGCCTTGGAAACGTGCTCAGCGTCACCAATATTATACAGAAAGCTCCCGTTTGCAAAAAAACCGAAGTGCAATACAAATAATATGTACAGAACTGAGAGAATGTCCGCGATGTGTCACATGAGCAATATTAGGCCTGAGGATGTTATTCAAATAAATTATAGATTGTGCTGAAAAACGGTAACGTTCACACAGGAAATCATCAGGAAATGATAAAATGTCCAAACGCGCTCTAATCACTCTCTCCCGGCGGAGAGAATTTGGGCTTCAACATCTACTGGCTCTTCAAGGAAGGAGCACGCCATGTCTGACACTTCCTACAGTCAGGTTTCTGACAAAGAGGCGGAGAAGGTCAGGGTTAGTTGAAGTAAACCTGCTAGGGGGCAGGTTAGCTTCACGGAGTGTCGTCATAGTAACTCACTCAGAATTAATCTAAACTCGCTTTGTGAAACCGAAAACCCAGAGTTTTCGTTAACTCAGGGTTTACTTACTCAGAGTTTGCACTAAACCGGCTTCCTGAAATAGGGCCCAGCTCTTAATTGCCTTCCATCCTGGGCAGGCACTTGTCAAAGTCCCGGTTGTCCTACTGGGTGGCAGCCTTATGCCTCTAGGTTCCCCTAGAGGCATAAGCAGGTGCTAGATGCCCCTCAGCTGTAACCTTTGTCTCCTTGATCAGCTTGCGGGCCAACCATGAGCGGTCCTTGCATCTTGACTTGCTCAGGCCAGTCTTGCATCTGGCAGACTGATGTTTGCCCCCCCCCCCAGGCAGGGCCTTTGCATCTGGTGGGGCCTTGACTGTCTCCTTGTGGGGTGAGTTACCCTGCACATATGGAAATTGTAAGTACTTGTAAGTAACTGTAAGTCTCAATATGGTAACATACGGTTACACTGTAAGCTTGCTTACTTGGTTTCCCCCCCTTGACATGATGTCTGCTTCTTGGAGTGAGAGACTGTCTCCAGCTTCAGGCCGCTTGGAGATGTGTTCCAATCAAACCATCACTGGTTTCACATCTGCGCAGCTGTTTTATATCTAAGCTGTGGGGCATGACTGAGGTAGCCATATATATATAAATATACTGCTCAAAAAGATTAAAGAAACATCTTTTAATTAAAGTATAGCACCAAGTCAGTTAAACTCCTGGGATAGTTTTTCATGCTACTGTGTGAGGCAGGCAGGCAGACCCAAAATGTAGACTCACAAGCAAGACTATACTTGAAAGAGTTTACTTAATTTAAGGTTAAACAACTAAACTGGGAATGCTAAGTTAGAGAAACTAAACAAACAGAATAATACAGGGAAACACAGTACCGACAGGACACACAGCAAGATGGGATATCACAAAACTGGACAGAAGGAGATACAGACAATATATACACAAAAGAGGGACTCAGGGAGGAGAGGAAACGCCTGGGGAACATGGCTGGACATAATCTAACTGTCGAGACAGGGGAAGTAAAACTGAACATGATGCACACAGGACAAGAGACTATCAACATAAAACACAAGAAACACAAACTGAGACGCAGACTGGCTAAATATGGGGAACAGAGGGATGAGACAGAGACAAGACTAGGAAGACACAGAACAAGGGTGACGGAGCGAAAGGAGTAATAATGAGTCAACTGCAAAACAGGAATGGTTTTACCTTTTGTTGGTGACATCTTTTTCCCTGTTTTTTGCTAGTTTTATATATGGCTAGGGTCAGTTTCACTACTGGTAGCATAAGGCAATACCTGGACCCTACAGAGGTAGTAGGATTTAGGTACTGTAGCTCAACTCCTCCAGGACGGCACATCAATACATACCATTTCCAGAAGGTTTACTGGGTCTCCCAGCACAGTCTCAAGAATGTGAAGTTGTACAATATCTTCAAGCCATCACCAGGACGGGTATCTGCCCCTTTGCGCAAGGACGAATAGGATAAGTACTGCCAGTGCAGTACAAAATGACCTCCAACAGGACACTGATGTGAACGTCTGCCCAATAGCCTCTAGAGGTACCAGTGGTCACTGCTAGGCAACGGCACCTGAATAGATATTGGGTTTAAATCCTTGGAACCATTGTCAGACCCTATGCTGCTGCACTGAGTCCTAGGTGCTCCTGGTGCATGACATGCACGTGTATCATATGGCAAGAGCATGCATGCATGCAGCGCCTGGAGGATTAAGGAACTGATAACATAGACTGGCCCCCAAGCTTGCCAGACCTAAATCCAATAGAGGACCCTTAGCACACTATATTTCAGTCCATCCAGTACCACCAGGCTGCATCTCAGACTGTCCAGGAGCACAATCTGTTGAGTCATTAGGAGTATGCCTTCTCATTAGGAGCAAGTACATTCAAACAACTCGCTTTGAGTTGCTACAATGACGTTTCAGCAACATGGACTAGTGTGCCACATTACTTTTTTTGGTTGATTTTTGAGTGTCTTTGAAATTAACCTTTTGTAGGTTGATAATTTGCATTTTCATATCCAGCATTATGTAATTTCTCCACTGAAACCTAATTTGTTTTCAAAGAATTTCTAATTTTTTTGAGCAGCATTCTATTGTATCATTGGGCATTTTCACACCTGTAGTTCATTTACTCTGGTCTGAATCAGCTGATGCGGTTCTAGTCAGTTTTATCGTTTCCCCATGTTTGGGTTTGTTTTTACTCAGAGAAAAAAAATCCAAGTGAATCAAAATGCGTCACTACAAACCACGTGAGAAGATTCAGTCTGCTTATTCGCCAGAGCTGTCTGGAGTGGAAGCAACAAAAGTAAATACAGGAAAAAGGTCTTGTATTCTACTTGAACAAGAATTTACATTCATTTCACAGCTAGTTGCTAGCCCATACAGACCTTTGCACACCTAAAACACTTTGTGTCGCAGAGTGCGTGGAGTTGCAAACCCAAAATGCTAACACTATAAACAGTACAACGCGACAAAGAGCTATGGAAACTGAGGGCTTGAACACACACATGAGGTAATCAGGGAGATGGAACACACCAGGGAACACATCTGAACTAAATCAAGGAAATGAGACAGAGGGAAGCAAAACTGAAAACAATGCATTTAGGACAAAGACTAACAATATAAAACATGAAATAAACACTGACTAAGACTACGACACATAAACTGGACATAAACAAAAAGTAAACAGATAAGGATCATGGAAACTGTTACGGTCGCTGACCTCTAGTGGCTGGGGGCCCCCACCCCAGACAACACTTCATTTTTAAGTGGGGCGTAACGGAAACCTTGCCACATCCTAGAATACAAAGCATATGTACAGCTTTTTTTTTTTTTTAGTTCAAACTGATTACAACTAGTTGTTATACGTTGTAAACCAACTCCTCTGGCGTTCATTTGGAACCATGCCAAGACCACCTCCTCCAGAGTGCGGTTGTTTTGGTCCAAGCGCAATTACTGTGTTCATATCTGCCCAAACGAGTCACACCAAAGGGCAAAAACAAACCAGAGTTAATTTGAATGAATTACACACCGCATGTGTGAAAACACCCTTAAATTCAAAGCAGTTAATTACTTGTCTTATGTGTATTACATGACTCTAATCAAACGTGTCAGTTTGAGTCTGTTAGAGTTGATTGTCAAGTATGAAAAAGTTCCAGAGAATAATGACATCTGTTCCTAAAACAGAGAAAATATTGGTGCTGTATATGTAAAGTCTATTTCAGAAGACAAGAAAATAGCTCAGCTGTTATATTGAACATTAATAATCTTAATGTCAAAGGTTTAAGGTCACACATATAGTAAGTTCAAAAGATATTAAATTTACATATTCACATGTCAAATCTGAAGAATTATCACACATTAAAAGAGGTTAGTGTTCTGACACAGTTAATAAGTCATTGTTTCAGGGGCCTACAGAATGCTTGTTGCTGTTAAAGAAAACCTAGACGAGGCAAGAAACAAAAGTAAAATAAAATCCTGGCACAAAAGATAGTCTCATTGTGTCTTACTCGCCCACCTGCTTTAAAACAGAGGTTAAAAGCAGAAAAGGCCAATAGATAAGGAAAACAGAAGGATTAGTGTGGAAGTCATCAGAACACAAGGAAAACCCAGAACAGGAAACAAGGAGAATCTTCTCAGTTACCAGGCAAGTCAAAGGTAAACCAAGGCAGTGTAAGACTCGGCTGAACGAGAAGCTAAAGCACGGTGGAAGAAGTCAGCAAGATTGAATTGAATGCATTTTTACTGTAATTATCTTAGTAAAAAAATGATGAAGAAAAACTAAATAGTTGCTGTCATTTAAAGTACTACCATACAGTTTTGCTTGATTTTATCCATTTTGATACTAGACATTATTTGAAATGTTGTTCTAGCATTTCAAATATTGTCTGCAAAATCTATAGAGAAATAGACCCCTGACTTCATCGGTTTACTACTGTTTCAGTTTATTAATGTTTGATTGGTCAAATTCGGTGAAAATATTTACTACTTTTGCATTTCAATTTTCTGTGTTTTACAAGCTTATTAAACATTCTCATATACTGTCACCATAATTTTAAATAACCTCCCCACTAAGATTAGAAAATCCCCTCTGCACTTCAGATCTTTCCCATCTGGTTCTGCATAGCATATTAATTGGCATTTGTTTTTGTTAAGGTATGCAATGTCTATAACTGTAATGTGTTCTTCATTTGGATATATTTATCTGACAGTTCCCATAAGATGGAAATGGAATTTCCAAAAAACAATAAATGTCATAACAGCTTTTACTACGACTACTACTATTGCAGCTACCACTAGCACTATAGCAAGATTGCGTTCACACAAAGGAGCAGAGTAATAACGTACCTTCCAGTTTTGCATACTCTGACAGACGCTGGTAATTGACCTGAGCTGCCTGCTCCAAACACTTACGGATCACACCTTTGACTTCCTCTTGTGGGACTGGGGTGACAATATCTTTCATTAAAACCTTATACAAAAAACACAGCAAAATTATTGTTATTTATTTATTTTTGCAGTACCTTTTAATAAAAGATGTAAATAAATATTGTAAAAACATGTCCTCAGGCTTAAATGAAAAAATTACTCTATAGCCTCCATATGTCCCATTAAATCTTTAGGTTTTGTTGTCCTCATGTTAAGAGTTTTATTACTTTTAATTAGTGTTGTTTTGTTTGGTTTTGGCATGGAAATATTATCATTAGTTTCAAGAAAAGATGACAGTTTGAGCTAAAGTTTAAAGGTAGAGAGCAGAATTAAACAGGTTTCAGTTTGCTCCGCATTGTTTGTTATAAAAATCAACTAACTCTTTCCCTCCAGTAAATAAAAAGAAACCTGACAAACCTAGCAAGTAGTAGCAAAATCAACAATGATAAAAAAGAAATAGCAGCGTAGTATTGTATGACTGGACATATAGTCCTTCCCAAAGAGCCACCAAAAACAGGTAGGATCAATCTTATGTTTTATCCTGTGTTACAACAGTCTTACCCTTTCGAGCAGGGACAGAGTTGCCTTCAATGCCCCTTCAGGTCTTCCAAATGGAAAACAGTACCTGTTTAGAAAAGAGGTTTGTTTTTTGTTTTTTTTTTTTCAAACTTCAACAGTCCAATTGGACAATGTGTCATTGTGTAGTTGTTGCAATGGGTCCTACCGGAAGTGTGTAATCTGGTTTTCAAGAAGCACCCGTAGCCTCTCCTTGATTTCCTCAAAGCGCTCTTTCTCCTCAACAGTGACTGTGCCGATACCGTCGGGCCTGAAACACAGAGGCATTTGAAAAAATGCACTCAAAGTTTCTGTTGAACCTTTCAGCACAAATGTCAAAATACCCATATTTTCCACGGATAATGTTAGCATTTGCTTATACCTCAGATTTCGATCTAACGTATAATTCATATTTTTAAAAAACTGTTAACTTTTTTAATAAAGGAAATGGCAATATTACTTACTTTTATTAATTGAAATGTAAAATGCATATCTTCTGTTCTTTATTAAAACTGTGGTGTTGAAACTGGAATTAATCAGTAAATTAAAATTAAAATTTTCTTATCAGGGTCACTCCATATAACATCCATCCATTCGCTTCCTCTTGTCCTTTCCAGGGTCGTGGGGGGCGCTGGAGCCTATCCCAGCTTGTCATAGGGCAAGAGGCAGGGTACACCCTGGACAGGTCGCCAGTCTGTCGTAGGGCCAACACGCAGAGACACAGACTCACATTCACTCACAGATTCACACTTATGGGCAATTTAGATTTGGACTGTGGGAGGAAGCCGGAGTACCCAGGGAAAACATGCAAACTCCACACAGAAAGACCCCGGCCTGATGGTGGAATTGAACTCAGGACCCTCTTGCTGTGCGGCAACAGTGCTAACCACCGTGCCACCGTGCTGGTGGCACCAACATAATCTGAAAAAAGTTTCAGTTTGCCCCCTGGAGAATGAGTTACAGGCTCTCACAGCACATGGGGTGGGCCAACATTTCTTTGTAGAGCCTTCATAATGTCTTACATATAGGAGACATTATGAAGCATCCAACAGCAAACCAGGATCAAGTAGTTGTGCCTATAACTGAAGGAGGCATTGTAAGTGGAGGCATGCACGCTGAGATGGTTTAATTATATTTCAGATTAATTAAATTATTTAAATATGCAAAATTCATACAAAGTATTCAACATGCAGATTCACATAAACAAAACATTTGTTTTTGTGGTAACACTTTATTAGTCGGCAAAGCACTTGGTGAATCCATGACCACATTATTCACCTATTATGTTATTAACTAACAGTGTTTCCTCAACAACCTCAAATTACTGGTTAAGATGAGATAAGATAACCTTTATTAGTCCCAAGCATGGGAAATTTGTTGGGTTAAGGCTGCTGACCTTTGCCAGTGCCATCTTACCCTTCCGACCATACATTCATTACAACATCACATGGGGAAGACAGGTCAGAGGGGTATAACAATGGAAAAAGCACAACATGAGGAAAGACGAGGAGAAAAAATAACTCCCCCCAGACTGAGCTCCAACCGGGAGATCAGTTTGAGAACAGAAAAAAGCACCTCAGCACATGAATCAGCACATGTCACGACATAGAAGACATAAGCTTCGAAGGCATTTGGAGGGGGTGGGGGTGAGTGTAGGTCTGTGTCAGTGTACATGCATATGTGTGCGTGTGAGTGTGTGTGTGTTATAGAAAGTAACGTCATTATACATGAATTATAGTTTCAGTATTCTTTCTGCTTCTGCTTTCCTTGACATTTTCTTGCAATTTCTGTATAGAAAAGAGGTAAATTTTTAAGTGTTGTGATTATCTGTCTCTCTTCTATTGTTAATTGCCTTTTTTCTCACCATTTTGTAGCAACACACTACTTTCTGCAGTGCAATACTGTTCAACTGATGCTCACTAAGGTATGGTATCACAGTGTGTTCCATCACTGCATTTATGCAGACAGGGGGTTGTAAGTAATCCAGAAAAATTGAAACACCCATAGGCATTAGTAACAGCAGCTTTCAAGGCTTGATCAACCTGCAGGACAGCTTTAAATTATTAACCTATTTTGTGTTCACCGAAAAAGCCCTTTTCTTATAATTATGAAATGTTCATTATTTTTCAATTTTGGGTAACCTTACCTTTTTTTTTAACCTCTGGCAGTTCAACACTTACCTTTGTACCATTTCAAGCTATTCATTGGACTTGAATGACTTGAATTGCAATAAATGACTGGAAAGATTGTTGTAAAATCTTTGGGCGGTAGTGTAGTTGCACCACTAGTAAATAAATTTACTTTTTAATTTGAAGAGAGTCCACACCCGAGTCCTGCTTCTGCCTAGCAGCACATTGACTGATTCTGTTTGATTATGGAATTGCCCTAAATGAGCAAGCAGGGGTGGGTATACTTGTATCCTCCCAGTTTGCTGCCTGTATGTTGAAGTTTTCACCAGTGGATGAGGGGTTGCTTGCCTGCACCTTAGGGGGAACCTTAGGTCCTGACTGTCATCTGTACCCGTGTGTCAGCCTTGTTGGATTCACTGGGTAGGGTGCTGGAGAGTGCACTCTGGTACACACCAGGACACAGCGGTTGATGATTGATTTTGTAATCATATCATCAGATCTACGGCTATATGTCTTGGACATGCAGTTAAAGAGAGATGCTGAACTGTCAACTGTTGGATCTGGTGGTTGGGGAAGATGCTGGGCATACCTGGTGCATCCAAATGTATAATGAGCTGGCAGAGGCACCATTCCACGACATCTTCAATTCCCACCTCTGGCAGAGCTTCGATTAGATTATTAAGGGTGCTCTGCAGATACTGATGCTGAGTGAACCATGTTCTGCATCTCCATTGCTGAGCCTGCCCCAGGGAGTTGTGGCTGCAGGGTAGTTCGTTCTTGGTGTGGGAATAATCTGAGAACCAGATGGTAAAGATCAGACTTGGTCTCCAGTTGCAGCTGACTGCTAAGCCAAGGAGAGTGAAGCTCAGGCAGTGGTTGATGCAAAAAACTGTGTGGGAAGAGTTTGGTGAGACCATGGATTAAGGCTTTCGGTTTGCCTCAGAGCAATTCTAGCAAACAATTAGAGGAGTCAGGAGGGGGAAGCAGTGCTGTATTCACAAAGCATCCCACTACCATTGTGGTGGTTGAGGTCTCGGGCATTGCCTCTGGATTGGCAGACTGGGGTGATGGTTCCCTTGTTTAAAAGGGGTGAGGGAGTGATCCAATTATTAGGGCATTACACTCCTCAGAAAATCTATGCTAGGGTACTGGAGAGGACAGTCTGTCCATTAGCTGAACTTTGGATTTAGGTGGAACAATGCAGTTTTCCTCCTGGTTGTGGGACACTAGACCATCACCTTGGGGATATTCAAGGGTGTGTGGAAGTTTGCCAAACCAGTGTACTTTTTTGCTTAACTTTTTACTTCATTTTGTGGGCAAGGCATTCAATCTCAACCCTCAAAGTATCATGTGGGCGATGCTTTGGGAGTATGGAGTGTCTGGCTGTTGGCCGTTCACTCCCTGTACAACCATAGCGCGGGCTTGGTTCATATTGCCGGCAGTAAGTTGGACTAGTTTCTGAAGTTTGATTCAGCTCACACAACTCCTCCCGATCTTTCAGCTGTGCCAGAGAATACCACAATTTACAGGAAGTGTTCACTAAAGATAAAGCCCTATCTCTGTCTTTGCACAGAACCTATGACTGCACCATCAATCTTCCCTTCAGTTGCCTTTACAACCTGTCGCGGCATGGGAAGGAAGTGATGGAAAAATACAATCTTTGGCCGCTTGAATCATCTGTCCGTCTTCCTCCCTGGTAGGTGCTGTTTATTTGTTTGTTATTAAGAAAGACAAATGCATAGACTATCGTGGACTCAAATAACCTTCAAGAACAAATATCCACTGCCCCCAATCACTTCTGCTTTTAAGCCCCTCCCGGGGGTCACTGATTTCACTGAACTCAATCTCCGTAACGTCTACCACTTAATACGCATCTGGAAGGGTGACGAGTGGAAGCCTTTGACACATATTGGACACTTTATACCTGGTCATACCCTTTGGATTAACAAATGCATGCGCTGTCTTTCAAGCTCTGGTAAATGATGTGTTGAGAGACCTTTCTTCCTTCCATCTCAGAAGCTGGTACAGCATTTCCTCTGCTTTTCATTTTATTGATGCTTCATCCGCAACTACAGTCAGGTAGCTACACTTCTCACACATCTCACTTCGCCTAAAGTGCCCTTTGTTTGTTACTCAGAAGCTGCAGCAGCCTTCACTTAATTAAAGGAACTGTTCACCTCAGCACCAGTCCTCATGCAACCAGATACCAAGCTCCAGTTCATCATTGAGGTAGATGTGTCTGACTCCAGGGTGGGGGCAGTTCTCTCGCAGTGGTCAGGCCTCCAAGGTAACCTGCAACCCCGTACCTTCTCCTTCTGGTAGCTGATCCCCACTGTACTCAATTATGATGTAGAGCATCACTGGAGGTGTGATGCCACTGGCTGGAGGAGGCCGAGCAGACTTTTGTTATCTGAACAAATCACAAGAACCTCAATTACCTTAAAAGTGCTAAAAGGTTAAATGCTCATCCAGCCCACTGGTCTCCATTTTTCCTGACATTTCAATTTTAATGTTCTATCACTCAGAGTCAAGGAATGTCAAAACGGACGCACTCTCTAACGAGTACTTGGATGACACCAGCCTGCTGGACCCTGAATGAATTCTCCATACTTCATGCTTCATGTACTGTTGGATCACTGAAATGGGATTTGTAGAAAATGAGCCATCAAGCTGTGCAGGATGAACATGATCCTTAGGTCCCCCTAACTACCGATAGGATTCCATCACTGACCATTCTGTTGTGATCCACTGGACTTACACTGGCCACCCATTTCTCTTTTCAAACGTTACTTCTGCTTGGTCATCATGGAGGTATGTCAAGGACTATGTAGTGGCATGTGCCATCTGTGCCAGAAATAAAAGCAGTACTCAGTGTTGATAATGACCCACACCTTTTTTTTACACATTGGCTCATGTAATGAGACACATGACCTAGAGTGGGTTAACAGCCCGGTGTGACAGTAACCTTATCTACCATTGATAGATTGGCCTGTAAATGGCTTGTATTTTGTATAGAGCTTTTCTAGTCCCTAAGGACCCCAAAGCGCTTTACACAACCTGTCATCCACCCATTCACACACACATTCACACACTTGGAATGTGTGTGAATGGGTTCTTAGATTCTCTACAGCAGCTCAATTTCTAGTCCTTGAGAAATTACCCATGGCCTCAGACATAGCCAAACTACTTGCTGTTCATGTTTTTAAGTTACACAGAATCCCAGTTCATCGCCCAAGCTTGGAAGGCATTTTGCAATGCCCTCGGGGCCAACACCAACAGACAAATGGACAAACTGAAAGGCTCAACCAGGAGATTGAGATCTCCCTCGGCTGCATCACTCCTCAAAACCCCTCCATCTGGTCCTCTCAACTGTCCTAGGTTGAATACACCCAGAATTCACTCACCTCCTCTGCTACAGGCTCTGTTTTAGGCATCTCTGGGCTATCAACCACCACTCTTCCCCATTCTACATCAGGGCACTCTCTCCCTGTTTGGAAGTGCGTCTTCTATCCTCAGATTGTACTTGCTCTCTGATGTATCCATCAGCAAATGAATGTGTGTGAATGTTAGAAAAAAAGGACTGAGGTACAAAAATCTTAGAAAAAATGCTTGGGTGAACGGGTGAATGACACAAGTTATATCAAGCGCTTTAGGGCTACTGTGACTGCACTCTGTGTCCTCATGATGGCATGAGTCACTGCAGGAACTGCTGAAGCACAAGGAGGACAGTGCTTAGCTGCAACACTGGGTTACCTGGTTGACAGTTCAGTGGCAGTTGACCGTTCAGCCCTTGTCGACAGAATCCCAAATGATGGGGTTGCGTCTATGAAGTTCAAGCTGACAATGAATCACTGACTACACTGCAGGACCCTGCTTTAAGTTAAGTTCCCTCCACCGGTGGAGAAGGTAGGAGAAATACCCAGCCAGACAATTTCTGATGTTCTCTGGAGTTCTTCCCCTAGTATCTGAGCATGCTAAAGGAGGTCTGAGGCCCCATACCAGAACCTCAGGTATGTGTTGAGGTACAGAGGACCAGACTCTCCTTAATCCAGAAATGCACATGAACAGGCTCCTTGATATAGCTAAACAGTCAGAATACACTTGCACATGTACGACGTAGAAGAATCTCGACAATGCCAACAAAAACCACTTGAGTTAAAGAAGTTTCCAGCTACACCGAACAGCTTTGCTCAGTATATTCAGTTTTTAGGTTATATGTAAACACTGTATGTGGATAAGTAACAAATTACTATCTAGTGAATAATTTAAAAAAAAATGTACCGCATTACTTTTAAGAAGACTAATGCATTATTTATTTATTTATTTATGTATTCAGCTATCGATCCCACCCCTGCTGGGGTTGGCTGAAATATACACTTCCTAAGACACACTGATAACCAAAAGTTAATCCCTTGGAAGATTAATTTAGGTTCTAATTTAGTCTTAGAGTAGCTCTAAATATTTATTTTCCACTGGGCTCAGTTTAAAACAATAACTAATATTAAAAGTCTTTGCATGCTGCTATGAGTTATGACAGCCCAAATGTGCATTTTAATCTTATACTATACTCAACCTTATGTGTGAAACCAACCTACTTGTCAAATAGATTTTTTTTTTTTACTTGAGTACTTTTAAGTACTTGTTTTACTCGAGTTGCTGATAAAACTGCTAATTCTTGAGTAAATGTTAAATTTTCACAGAAACTCATCTTGTTTGTCAGTAAATTTGTTTCAGAGGTAAAAGCTGATCTTCACTCTAAATCTAGAACAATGCAAATCATGATAAAAACATATTCTTATTTCACACATCATGTATACTTCTTATGTAAAAGTCTGGAGAAATAAGTAGATATTTTCACCATTTTAGATTTTCATAAACTAGAAAAAAAATCTATTTCCATAGATGCTGTGGGTTGTCCACCATGTATCGCACCCACGTTGACAGGAGAAAATTACCCGTCATTTCTTGGCAGAGTGCCCAGACCTCACCAGCGACTGATGCCAATGATATGAGACTGCGTCATGAGAAAACAAGCTTTAGTTACTTTAGTTAAGAATTATGCAAAATGGAAAGATTGAAATAACATGAAAGATTGTGCACAGGACTATTATGCTCTATTCTTCATATATTAATATATAAGATATAAACAGCTTTACGTGTGTGTGTGTGTGTGTGTGTGTGTGTGTGTGTGTGTGTGTGCGTGTGCGTGCGTGTGTGTGTGTGTGCGTGCGTACGTGCATGTGTGTGTGTGTGTGTGTGTGCGTGTGTGTGTGTGTGTGTGCGTGTGTGTGTGTGTGTGTGTGTGTGTGTGTGCGTGCGTGTGTGTGCGTGTGTGTGTGTGTGTGTGTGAGTGTGTGTGTGTGTGTGAGTGAGAGAGAGAGAGAGAGAGAGAGAGAGTTTATCGTTTGTGACATGGTTGGGTCTGGGTAGAGTGTGAGCAGAGTGCATGTGACAGAAGAGGCGCTGGACTGGAGCCATGACAGCATGTTGAGAAGCAGGAGACATGACACTCTTCCTCGCTCTCCCTCTTTCTCAAACTTCCATTTGACATGTCTTTCAACAGACAGCAAGAAACTGTGTGTTAGAGGGAGGTGGGGGGTACTTGCTACACTACTTCGTGAGTGCCGTGTTAGATTAAAGGATTATCAAGTTGCTCAGCAGTTCGCGTCTCATCCAAGCTCCCCTTTGGTTTTATGGACATTTGAACAGACACTAGCAGTGTGCTGCAGTCACCTGTAGGGCTCTGTTAGTGGAAAGCATGACACTGATGAGGAGATGACTGCATGGTGTCTTTGTTGCTTTGACCTCATCATTGGTTTATCTCCCAAGAGTTAATATTACTGAGCATTGTCTGAAAAAGACAGTTACAATTTTGGTGGGCTGGAAAGAACAACAAGTAGTAATTAAAGCATCATAATAAATGTGTCATTGAAATTGAAATAAAGAAATAAATAAAATACCAGCTAATGAAAGCTTTGGTCCTAGTGGTGAATTTCCGTGTGAGTGCTAAGCTTACTGTTTTCCTTTGTTATGCGACTGGTGCTTAATTTTGCTGTGTGCAAGTGTAAAAGTCTAAAACCAAAACAGGAGAGGAATTATCACGGCTAAAATTCACTGATGAGAAGCACCTCAACTTCTTTACTGTGACAGAAAATAAAAGAAGGAAATTTCACACTAATTAGGTCCTGAAGGGCTTTCATGTGTTCTCTCTTTCAGCCACATATCATTCCTTGGCAGCTTCCTCATGTTTGCTTGACCTGATGATCTCACAGCTATGATGAAGACAACAAGCAAATAAGCCTTCTGTGACAGACAGAAAGTTGGCAGCAGTTTCACATCTGTTTTTCTGTGCAGTCACCACCACATCCAGACCACCATGGAGCAAATTTGCCATTTTCCCTTCAAACTCGTTTTTACAAAATCTAAGAAACTGAGTTCTGAGTGGAAATTATACCTTTGGAGAGAACATTGCTGTTCCACCAAACTGTGTTCACACAGTGATTTCTGGAAGTGTTCCTGTGCCCATGCAGTGATTTCCTTCACAGAATCATATCTATTTTAATGTAGTGCAGCTCAAAGATCACGATCATCTATACTAATTGATGCTTGTCCTTGTTCTTTGTGCACAGTAATTTCATTTGATAATATTATAAAGCATTGCTAATATGATATTCAAATTCTTTTTAATGTTGCATTGATGAACATTATTCTGAAATTGTCCGGTGATTTTGTAGATACAGTTATCTTTTCTCCTAATGACCCAAATACTTGATGTTCCTTCAGTTATATCTTTTTGGTAGTACTTACTTTTCCAGCCTTTTGTTGCCCCGTCCCACATGTTTTGATATGTGTTGCTGCCATCAAATTCAAAAGTAGCTAATATGTTTCATGAACAGAGATGGGCAGTAACGCGTTACTTGTAACGCGTTACTGTAATCTGATTACTTTTTTCGAGTAACGAGTAAAGTAAGGGATTACTATTGCAAAAACGGTAATTAGATTACCGTTACTTTCCCGTAGGAACGCTGCGTTACTAAAACCGTGATTTTTTGCGAGAATGTCTCACGACACTGACGTAAGCGAGTGCGCCGTTGGTGACAACAGCTGTGTGCAGATCAACAATGGATCACATATCGATTGTGGGAGAGAGTATGAGCGTGCAGCGTTTAAAGTGTGGAAGCACTGACCGTACTTTGAGTTTGATTCCATAAAAAGTGACAAAAACATTAGCGTCCGTTGTGCGTGGGAAGAAAACTTCTTTTTACAGCGAAAAAAACTCCTAAACTTCCAAACAAGCACCGAGTAGCTACGACGTAATGGGAAACTCACAGAGAAACTCGCGGATTCTTCAACTGACCGCGGCACACCTGCACCAGGGTAAACCTCCGCCTACCCCAGTGTTGCTTAATAGGTGAAAATAGAGCAACAGGACCGCTGAGTCTTTGACTTTATTTATTTTCTGCTGTGTTTTACTTGCATCTATTTGAAAGAGTGAGTGTAAACACAAAAAATATTTTATTTTATGTGCTGGAATGTGCAAAAAATAGGTTTAAATGTTAAACTAATTTATTCAAGTCAGAGAATGTTGCATATAATTACATTTTTGCTTGATGCATAAAGTTAAAAGATTAAAACTAATAAAACAAGTTTTAAAAAGAGACTTTTCCATTTGATTACATTTTGTATGATGGATTATGCAGAAAAAGTAGAATTGGGCTGAAAGATCTATCGCTTTATCACCTCTTCAGGTTGTAAATCGTGTTTTTAAAAAGTAACAAAGTAACTAAGTAACTAAGTAATTAATTACTTTTGAAAATAAGTAATCAGTAAAGTAACGGGATTACTTTTTTTGGGAAGTAATCAGTAATTAGTTACTGATTACTTTTTTCAAGTAACTTGACCAACACTGTTCATGAAACAGTAAAATATTTCAGTTTCTATATTCAGTTTCACTTTTTTCTAGGTTCTATTGTGAAAACAACAGGACTTTATAAGATTTGCAAATCATTACATTCTGTTTTTATATATGTTACATGGAGTACATTTTTTTCTACCAAAAAATCTCTTTATCTAAAATAAATATGCAAAACATCTCAATACACCTTTGCATGTCTCTGAATACACACTATCTAGATTAGTATTTACTAGTAAACATTTCTATACAGTGCTACACAAAGACTGATTATTTATATAATAGAACTTAAACTCAAAAAAGAAAAGTAAAATATTATTTTGCATTGTCAGGTTTGACAGTACAAAGTGACATTGATGTCATTGAAAAAGATGCCAGATGTTTCTGTGAAAACAGCTGTGTGAAAATAACTGCAATAATGTTCAGTTTTCTTTCAAATGTACCAATTAAACACAAATACAAAATCAACTGCAGCTGAAATATTATTTATCTGTTTTAAAGACATTTCACTGGAGCTGAATGGAGTTGACATTTAGTTCTACAGAAGTCAAATCCTGACTCTTTAGCAGGTGACCGGGCAGTTGCGTCTAACTTGATGCACCAACACCTCCAGGCTGGCAGGCTATTAGAAGGCAGTAGCGGTGGTGTGGTATTTATGTGTTGGGGGGAGGGGAGGGTTGGTCTGGCCTAGGATGAGGTGTGTGCATATGGGCACATGCAGCAGCTATGGCTGCAGAGACATTCAGCCATAACACATGACAACCTGTCAACATGTCATGACTCAACCTCCAGGCACGATGGCTGGACTGGCAGATTAGGTCTCTGCCTCGTGTCTGTGGACGGGACTACATAAAGATATAATTATTTTTGGATTTTAAAAAAAATTCTACTCTTTTTTTAGATATTTATTCACCTGCACAAACATTTTTCTATGTGTAAAGTCTGTTATGATACTAAATAAAGTGCATGAGCCTATCATTTCTAATTCCAAAAATTCTAGCTGGTCATATTTCCCCCTGTTCTTTCCCTCTCTTTCTGTTAGAGTGACTGCTATCCATCTGTCCATAGTGATCAAAAAAGGCCTCAGTCCTCCGTCACTATTTGTCACAGATAGATGAAAAGATTGATAGATGGATGGATACATACAGGAGGGTTAGTTGGAGAAATGATGCAGGTTGGAGGTGGGGGCACTGACAGACAGCCCTCCCTGACCTTTGCCCTCAATGCTGGAGTGGCCCTCGTCTATCTTTGTTTGGCTTCAGCTGCCGACAGCTGACTGTGATGTTGACAGATATGATGGCTGATCACATCACAGCAGATTAGACAAGAGGTAAATAGTGCAACTTAGATAACAGGCTAGTGGAATAACATGCAGGGAACTCATCAGTCATAGCCAAACAACCTTCAACAGAGGACACAGTTTGATCCGACTGAAAAGCACAGCCACAAGTTTTATATCCCACTCTGTGAAAATTGTTTATTTGCTGGTGTCAACATCACACACACAGATTTCACACTCCAAACCATCACGTCCATTAGTATATGGAAAATGTAATTTGTTGATTCTGAATGAACTAATCAAGGTGTGCTTTAAGTACTAACTGTAATTCAAGACTTTTAAAGAAAAAAGAACATTAACTACTGAGGACTTAAAGCTTCTTTCAGACGCTACTTCTATAAGGGGCGATCGTGGCTCAAGAGTTGGCAGTTCATCATGTAATCAGAAGGTTGCCGGTTCGAGCCCCGGCTTGGACAGTCTCGGTCGTTGCGTCCTTGGGCAAGACACTTCACTCGTTGCCTACTGGTGGTGGTCAGAGGGCCCGGTGGCGCCAGTGTCCGGCAGCCTCGCCTCTGTCAGTGCGCCCCAGGGTGGCTGTGGCTACAACGTAGCTGCCATCACCAGTGTGTGGATGACTGAATGTGGTGTAAAGCACTTTGGGGTCTTAGGGACTAAGTAAAGCGCTTTACAAATACAGACCATTTACACACCAACATCATTTTAAATAGTTTTTAATATTTGGCTGAGTTGTTCTTTACTCCTTTAAGTTCCTGCTTGATTTTTGCCATTCACTGAGGAAATATCCTAATGACCGCTGGTTAGCACTATATGGATTTGCATGCAACACAGTTCTATTATAATCAATAAAGAGCCCTGATTTTCAGTGAGCATTCCCTCAGAAGGGACAAACGGACCCAAACTTTGCAACTTTGTGTAGGGATCAAGTATTCAGGATTTGCCTTTAATTTGTCACAGCAGAACTGGGATGATTATGTAATGTAAAGTTTGTTCCATAGGCTGACATCTCAGCACAAGCACACCTGGCTCAGATCATCTAGAAAAACACATCACTCATACTGAATAGTTCCTGGAACTGTTGTAATGACATTTTAGATAATGGGTTAATTTGATAAAATGCAAATTATATCAGGTAGTAGTGAGTTATGTCAGTAGTGATGGACAAGATATATGCTATTATGGGGAGACACCAAATGTTTCCTTTTGAGGAACAATCAGTAAAAAGAGGGGTAGAAAAAGTTTAAAAGGAAACCTCTGATAGGGCAGGAATCGGACCCACCCAACCTGACAAAACTGACAAAAACTGTAGTAAAGGGCTGTTTCGTCTACAAGTTGCAAAAGAATTGTTCCTTAGAGTAAAACTGACAGCAATCTTCCAACAGACAAACACGCAGAAAGTCTCAGGCTGGATTCAGATTTAAAGTTTACCTTTGATAAGCCTTTTTTTGTCTGTGCTGATGATCTTTCTTTTCAATGGCAGAAACATTTAGCCACACCTACACTGGCTCTAGGGTCAGTCAGTTATCAACAGCTAACAAAGCTGGATGTGAAGCTGTGATACTCCTTTAGTGATATGATGGGAATAGGTTACTGTATACCTCTCGTTTGATTCTTCAGTACGTTATCTGCTGAGTGATGAGTTGAACACCTCAGTTATCGAAACCTTTGGTTAGAAAAATGTTTTGTGGAAATCTTACCATACAGCCAAAGTCTTTTTTTTATCATGAACTCTGTGGTTTTCAGTTTCTTTTAGCAGTTTGGGAAAGGATCTCAGGGATAAAGGGTAAAAAGGTTACAAGATACTGGTAAGTGCCAAACACACTGGTCTGTGCAGGTTTTAGGGTCTGTGCAGGAAGGGTAAGTCACAGTGTGAATAAGGCAAGAAGGTTATACAAAGCACAAAAAAAAGAAAAAAAAATGGAAGAGTGAGCATGAAAACAACATGCAAAATCAAACTAAAATCAGCCGCTGCAACCAAATCAAACCCAAAGTTACATATTACATATCCACATATATGTGGTCTGCCCCTGTTCCAGTTTTAATTATTAGTTAATCCTCTCGAGGCAGGCGTTGCCGATTTGCAACAGTTGAAAACTAACAACCTGATTACCCCACATACATATTTGATGAGTTTGTTTTACTCAGAAGTACCACTGCAGGACTTGGTTGTGCATTAGCAACAAAAAGTTTAATTTGAGCCTGAGAGGGTTAACTGTTCAGTTCAGAGTTCAGTTATTCAGAGTTTCAGTGATTTCTGCATTGACAAAGGAGGACTGGAGCATTTGGGGCAAATAAAGGAGACAGGAGTTGATATTTACCTGTTTCCATGGACATGGGATGCACAGAAGGCGAAGCTGTAGTGCAGCAGTGTGGGATCAATCATGGCTCCATTCTCTGCCCTCTCCAGCAGATCGCTCAGGTAACATAGATGGCGATGGCAGCCTCGAACACCATAACGAGCACAGTACTCATCCAAGACAAACACCTGACCAGGACTAAACCAGCCCTGTTGGTAACACACAGAAACACTGTTGTCGGATTCCTCTGATGAAATAAGTGATGTTTATATGCTATAACACTCTGTAATAGCACTTAACAATAGTATCATGCGAGCATATTAAACCACATCTTTACTGATAGTAAGACTTTGTTATTATTAAGACACTACGGTTGCTAAGATACAGAATGCATTCCTGTGTTCACTCCATAAGACCTGTTGCCACTGATTTTCAGTACTTTTCATGTGAAATTTGGCACACCTCAATCGTTTCTCTTTGTTTCCCTCTCAACAGCCACCATTGTTGCCGGTTTTTCTATCAATTATAGGTTTTAGACTCTTTTTGGATTTTGATTTACTTACCAAGCAGGAATATGAGTCATTAAGCCTGTGGTCCAGAGTGAGGCGCTGGACAAGCTCAAACAGCGAGGCATGGTCAAAGTTACAGGGGTTAGCTGAAATAAACTCGTCCATGCCATGCTTCTGGGCTCGATCAGCATCTGTTTATGCCAGATTATGCATTCGACGATGCGGCACACAGAGAGAGAAAGACATAAAAAAGGCAAATGTCATGTGTCGTATTCATGTTATGCAGTCATTCATAATTTGCATGATTGGCAAAATTTGTGCATTAACTCTCTTTACATGAGCTTAAACACCATATTGGCTGTGATTATACTTACTACAACAAGAGAAAGTAATAATAATCATTTTCCCAGTGAATGCCTTTTCTACATTTGTCAGAAACACAAAAAGGGCATCATTCTGATGCCTCTTCACAGCATTGGCAGTGGCCCCCAGCTCTCTAGTGTGGCCCCATTTAACTGTCACACTAAATACCTGAGAATGAGCAAAGAATGAGGACTCACAATAATCTATTTTACTCATCAAAGTAGAGGGGTTAATTAATGATTCTTTGAAATCAAAGTGGTATATTGAAAGTAGAACAAATTTTAGATAAAAATGTCGTTATAATTGACAGTATGGACATGATGTCACTGACGTCTTTGTGTAGTCTCATGTAGAAGATTTTTCCACCAGTGTCATTTTGGATGCAGAAAAACAGATGAAACCACACGCTCACTGGCTGATGACTGGTGATTGACAAGTTGTTAACCACTGAGCATGCAGTTTCATGTCATGATTAATGCACCATTTTGAAACCTTAATTTTTCAAACCCACCCATGTTTATACTGTCAATGATTATAACACAACTTTGCAAAATAAAATTTGACCAATTTTGTCATTAATTTAAAAGAAAAATTGGAATGCTACACTAAACATGTGGCTGTTGCTTTGTAATAAATATGATATTTGCTCCTGAGAACCAAGGAAAAATGAATGTTCCCATTGAACTTTTTTGTGATTTCCCTTCTCTTTGTAGCTAAAAGAAGCCAACCAAACACATGAGACATCAATGGAGAGCCCAGAATGTCCTCTATTTAGTGCATCAGGACTTCAAATGAGTCAAATTACTTATAGACCAAAACCAAATGTGCATTACAGAGGGCATAAATGAATAGGCTGGTTCTCAGGAGGCTTACACAAAAGCCACCGTAGAGTATGCCCAACAACAACCTGCTAAGAAAAAAAAACACATTTTAGTAAAGTAAAATCCAGTAGTTAAAAAAAAGAACGCACACCCCTTATTTAAAGAAATTTGAGTTATTTCAAAGCAATTTTATAGCTTCTTTATATAAAAAGAATATTGAGCTTTGTATATACTGAAGGAAGGGAAAAAATGTCCTTCCAATGATTTCGCATATTTTTAGTGAAATTTCATATACACACAACTGTATTTAAGGCATGCTCCCTAGCAATAAAAATCATTAGCACACAGAATACTTAGAGTCATTATTGACAGACACATAACTCTAATGTAGCTTCCAAACATGTTTGTAGACACAAAGGATATTTCATGTTCTGTTACAGGAAAGCAATCCTAAGAGATGAAGTTGTTATCCTCAATATAATAACTGGGACAAGTATTGTTTAGCCCAACATCTCAAATAAACAGCACATGTTTTGCTTGCTAAAAATGGGCTACAACCAGTGCAATCAGTTCTTTCCCACACATAATAGCAGAATATTCTCAAAGATGTAATTAAATTTGATGTGTTTAAATAAATCCACTAAAATCGATATGAATAGAAGTTATAGTGAGCTACCCAACAATCGAGAGATTTGTCAGGCAACATCCTCTTTACTGCCAATTGAAAGCACCTCAGCTGTCAGTCAACAAACAAAACAAAGAGTGGGATGCTGGGAGCTGATTGTGTTCCCTCAACAAGTCCCCACCCCCACAACCTCCCCCAAATATCTAAAAAGGTGACATTGAGGTGCCCCTTTGGTCCATAGCTGGTGGCCTGTCAGGTCTGTTTGATGTGAGTGAGCAAGAGTGGAGGCGGGAGGGCTGGACAGTAACATGCAGTGACATTAGTCACTCCCATCCGTCTGGGCTGGAGAAAGACGGCCCTGACAATGACTGATGGCTGCTATTCATTTTTAGATTCAAAGGAGAGAAACCGGGAGGCAGTGGATCCAGTGCTGGTGCTAGCCATGGTGGTCAAAATCATTTGGCACTATTTAGCACATGGCTTGCTTTGGTTGTGGACTGACCGTGAAATGTGTTTAGGTCCTCTGGTATACTGCACTGACTTCCATACCCAACCTCATCACTACAGCACATGGCTAATTATGAACAGGTCATCTAATGTTGTCACAGCTTCCAGTAGCCACTGTGTATCTCAATAAATTCAATTAAAATCATCATCAGTGAGTTATGATTAAACCTCCACATGTTTGCTGTAGTCGTAGTAGTTCATAAGTACTCCACGACTCTTGTCTGCACTGAGTAGGAGATGCTCTGTATCTCATTTTACATGTGTATAGTGACAATAAAAGGCACTCTATTCTATTCTATTCTATTCTATTCGAGTCTAGCCTAGTCTATTCTATTCTAGTAACATGGAATGTTACTAGAAGACATGGAATGACATTTCTGTTAAAACCATTAATAAAATAAAATAAACTCTGATTTAATAGAATCGGATACTTATTTTTATATCTTTATATATTTAAAATAAGTACCTTGATCAATGTGCTACTGGCAGATGGCATCCCAAAATATAAGATGGAAATTGTACAGTTAGACATGGTAATACCTCTGAGAACTAATGCAGGCCCCAGTTAAGCAAAACAACACAAAAGTCACAATGTTCATCATCATTAGTGAGTCTGTTAATTCTGTTACTGTTGCATAATGGATTTCTTTTTTAAGACAAATGTGACTTTTACTGGTGATGGGGGATGAGTGATACCACCCTAACCTTTTTGACTCCATGAGTTGTTTTTTTTTTCTGAGATTTCTTTCTGAAATACAAACTTGCATTGATAGTGCCATCGATAAATGTTCTCTATTCTTACCTGCTGTCTCGTTCTGAACACTCCCATCTATTTGTTTCACATTTGTCACTATGCAGTTTCCCTGTTGTAATTTTGGCCAAAACCATGGCCAAACATGAGAGACACCAGGTTATCCAAATAAATTAATTCTTTGTTCTACTCTAGACTCACAGAAGGTTTTTACAACTCTTATTGCCATGGGAACAAGGAACCTCCTGAACTGCTCAGATCTTCAGGAAAATCCTATCAGCAATGACACGTTCTGTCATTGCTCTTTCGCCCAGCTGGGAGGCTATGAAGAGAGTTTTTGCCGTTGTTCTTTCAGTTTGTTCAATGTGTCCATATACACCACAGTCTTAAGTGAGTCAAGTCTCCTTCCAAACACTGAGCTGGATTTTTTTGTCCATCAGGATGCACCCTCAACACACATCAGCACTAAAGAGAGCACTGGCCACCACACTCTGATGAAATGTATACAGCATTTCACACCACTGTTACCTTCACCCTCCACATCCTCTCGAGCTCTTCTCTGAGCCCTTGGTATTTCTCCAGCTTCTCGTGTTCCTTCTTCCTGATATTGCTGTCATTCGGAACCGCTACATCGATCATTACGGCCGTCTTCTTCTGTTTGTCTACCACCACTATGTCCGGTTGGTTAGCCACCACCATTTTGTCCGTCTGTATCCGGAAGTCCCACAGGATCTTAGCTCGGTCATTCTCCACCACCCTTGGGGGCATCTCCCATTTTGACCTTGGGACTTCCAGGTTATACTCGGCACAGATGTTCCTGTACACTATGCCGGCCACTTGGTTATGGCGTTCCACGTATGCCTTGCCTGCTAGCATCTTGCACCCTGCTGTTATGTGCTGGATTGTCTCTGGGGCATCTTTACACAGCCTGCACCTGGGGTCTTGCCTGGTGTGATAGACCCCAGCCTCTATGGATCTTGTACTCAGAGGTTGTTCTTGTGCTGCCATGATTAGTGCCTTTGTGCTGTCTTTCAGTCCAGCTTTGTCCAGCCACTGGTAGGATTTCTGGATATCAGCCACCTCCTCTATCTGCCGGTGGTACATACCGTGCAGGGGCCTGTCCTTCCATGATGGTTCCTCGCCTTCCTCCACTTTCTTGGGATTCTGCTGCCTGAGGTATTCACTGAGCACTCGGTCAGTTGGGGCCATCTTCCCAATGTATTCTTGGATGTTCGTTGTCTCATCCTGGACTGTGGTGCTGACACTCACCAGTCCCCGGCCCCCTTCCTTCTGCTTAGTGTACAGCCTCAGGGTGCTGGATTTGGGGTGAAACACTCCATGCATGGTAAGGAGCTTTCTTGTCTTTATGTCAGTGGCTTCTATCTCCTCCTTTGGCCAGCCTATTACCCCAGCAGGGTACCTGATCACGGGCAGGGCGTACGTGTTGATGGCCCGGATCTTGTTCTTACCGTTCAGCTGACTCCTCAGGACCTGCCTGACCCCCTGCAGGTACTTGGTGGTTGCAGCCTTTCTAGCGGCCTCTTCATGGTTCCCATTTGCCTGCGGGATCCCCAGGTACTTGTAGCTGTCCTCTATGTCTGCAATGTTGCCTTCTGGTAGTTCAATCCCCTCAGTTCTGACTACCTTCCCTCTCTTTGTTACCATTCGACTACACTTCTCCAGTCCGAACGACATTCCAATGTCATTGCTGTATAGCCTGGTAGTGTGGATCAGTGAATCGATGCCTCGTTCACTCTTGGTATACAGCTTGATGTCATCCATGTACAGGAGCTGGCTGACAACTGCTCCGTTCCGTAGTCGGTATCCGTAGCCAGTCTTGTTAATGATCTCACTGAGGGGGTTCAGGCCTATGCAGAACAGCAGTGGGGACAGAGCATCTCCTTGGTAGATCCCGCACTTGATGGTGACTTGTGCTATGGGCTTGGAGTTGGCCTCTAGTGTTGTACACCACATCCCCATTGAGTTCCTGATGAAGGCTCTTAGGGTCCTGTTGATCTTGTACAATTCTAGGCATTCCAGTATCCAGCTGTGGGGCATTGAGTCATAGGCCTTCTTGTAATCAATCCAGGCAGTGCACAGGTTGGTCAGTCTGGTCTTGCAGTCTCGGCTGATTGTTCTGTCTACCAGTAGCTGGTGTTTTGCGCCTCTGGTATTCTTGCCAATTCCTTTCTGTGTCCCGCTCATGTATTGACCCATGTGCCTGTTCATCTTAGCCGATATGATGCCTGACAGGAGCTTCTATGTAGTACTGAGGCAGGTTATTGGTCGGTAGTTGGAGGGGACCGGTCCCTTCTTGGGGTCCTTGGGGATCAGGACCGTCCGACCTTTGGTTAGCCATTCCGGGTGTCTCTCGTTAACTAGCAGCTGGTTCATTTGTGCTGCCAGACGCTCGTGGAGTGCAGTCAGCTTCTTTAGCCAGTAGGCGTGAACCATGTCGGGCCCTGGTGCCGTCAAACTCTTCATACTGGAGACCCTTTCTTGGATATCTGCCACTGATATGTGTGTGTGTATATATATATATATATATATATATATATATATATATATATATATATATATATATATATATATCGGAGATCTCTGTCCAGAAGAGCGCAGTCCTGGGAACAGCTAAGATACTGCGCAGGACCCTCAAGCTCCCAGGCCTCTGGTAGAGGACCCGAGCTTGAAGGATAAACCGCCCGCAGGGGCGTGCTGGGTGTTTATATATATATATGTCCTCTACAACATATATTAATCTATCACTATGATTAATCTGATTAAAAGTTTTTAATTTAATGTCTTTATTAACCCATCTGAAGTACACAATGACTCAAATCCCTGTTTCGAGCAGTTTGTCCAAGTAGAGTTAACTTCACACACACGCAAATAAGGGATGGGTACCGGCCATTATGCCATTATGGCACCGGTTCTGACATAAACAGTAGTAACCAGACCGAAAAGCATTGCACGTTTCAGTGCTTTATTTCAGTGCTTTTTTTCCTAAGATGTCATACACTTTGGATTCTAGCCAATCATTTTATCTTTCCAAAGATAGTAGGTGGGCCTAGGTACGTACGTTCTTTTAGAGCAGAGCTACAGATTAAAAATGCCCCAGGCGAAGCAGTCAAAATTCTGGCTGTACTTCACAGCAAAAGATGCAAACTCAGCAGCCTGCAACAAGTGCTTTAAGCTGATACTGTGATACTGTGCAAAGGAGGTAACACCTCAAATCTGATGAAAGACCTGGCGACGCATAGCGTTTTTTTTTAAAGTTGAGAAATGCGCCGTATTTGATAGCTTGCTAGCTCACACCGAGCACATCTACTGCGGGTGTGGTGCCTGTTATCGGACCGGAGTTAGCAACATCCCCCAAAAACACGAGGGGAGAGTCCTGGCCCCTAGCCCTGCCAGTGTAGCAGAAATGATGATGGATGATGGCAGCAGCAGCCGTTCTTCTCTGCGTGAGTAGCTTAATGTTGTTCGTGTGTAATTTACGTTGAGTAGGCTAACCACGTTATTACATTAATGCATGTAAGGTGATCTAGCAAACACCGTTGTAGTTACATGCGGCTGTCTTCTTGTTTGATGGCAGATACTCCCTTCACCCTGGCCAAAAAGGCTAAAATGACCAAAGAAAAAGTGGAAAACAGCTAAACATGAGAGGTTTTTGGACAAAGTTTGTGTTCTCCATTCTTTAAGCACCAGTTCGAGCACCGTTTAAGCACCAGCACCATTAAAAAACTACCGGTTTGGCACCAGTATTGGATAAAAGCTAAACGATACCCATCCCTAGCGCAAATGGGCAGTTGATCTGGGAGAGACAGGCAGCAGAACCAATCAACTCAATATGGAAGATGACAGCACAACACGTTGGCCCTCTTGATGCCTGAAAGATGAACAAGCGAATGGCTCAATACATGAGTGGGGCACTGAAAGGAACTGGCAAGAACATCAGAGGTGCAAAACACCAGCTACGTGTTAGACCGAGCAGTCGCCCGAGACTGCAAGACCAGACTGACCAACCTGTGCACTGCCTGGATTGATTACAATATAAACAGGACCCTAAGAGCCTTCACCAGGAACTCAATGGGGATGTGGCGTACAACACTAGAGGCCAACTTCAAGCCAATAGCACAAGTCAGCATCAAGTGCAGGATCTACCAAGGAGATGCTCTGTCCCCAATGCTGTTCTGCATAGGCCTGAACCCCCTTAGTGAGATCATTAACAAGACTGGCTACGGATACCGACTACGAAATGGAGCAGTTGTCAGCAGCCTCCTTTACATGGATGGCATCAAGCTGTATGCCAAGAGTGAACGAGACATCGATTCAGCAATGAACGAGACATCGATTCAGCAATCGATTCAGCAATACAGCAATGACATTGGAATGTCGTTCGGACTGGAGAAGTGTAGTCGGATGATGATGAAGAGAGGGAAGTAGTCAGAATTGAGGGGATTGAACTACCAGAAGGCAACATTACAGACATAGAGGACAGCTACAAGTACCTGGGGCCACTAGGACATCTGCAACGACCAAGTACCTGCAGAGGTACCGTGATCAGGTACCCTGCTGGGATAATAACTTGGCCAAAGGAGGAGACAGAAGCCACTGACATCAAGACTAGTAAACTCCTGACCATGCATGGAGGGTTTCACCCCAAATCCAGCACCTTAAGGCTGTATGCTAAGCAGAAGGAAGGGGGCCGGGGACTGGTGAGTGTCAGCACCACAGTCCAGGATGAGACAACGAACATCCAAGAATACATTGGGAAGATGGCCCCAACTGACCGAGTGCTCAGTGAATACCTCAGGCAGCAGAAACCCAAGAAAGAGGAGGAAGAGGAGGAACCATCATGGAAGGACAGGCCCTTGCACGGTATGTACCACCAGCAGATAGAGGAGGTGGCTAATACCCAGAAGTCCTACCAGTGGCTGGACAAAGCTGGACTGAAAGACAGTACAGATGCACTAATCATGGCAACACAAGAAAAAGCTGTCAGTACAAGATCCATAGAGGCTGGGGTCTATCACATGAGGCAAGACCCCATGTGCAGGCTGTGTAAAGATGCCCCAGAGACAATCCAGCACATAACAGCAGGGTGCAAGATGCTAGCAGGCAGGGCATACATGGCACGCCATAACCAAGTGGCCGGCATAGTGTACAGGAACATCTGTGCCGAATATGGTTTGGAAGTCCCGAGGTCAAAATGGAAGACGACGCCTAGGGTGATCAAGAATGACTGAGCTAAGATACAAATAATAAGGCGTAATTAAGACAGCATATATAATTTAGACAGCATACAGGGCGGAGGTAGACAACAGAAAACAACTTGAAGCTGAATGTTCTTAAAACAAAAGAACTCATAATGGACTTCAGGAGATCCACTCTTCTCTCAGTATAAATGAGAACAGGTGAAATCTGTCTCTACCGTTTCTAGTTATAAAAATCTGCTGTTAATTTTTGATTATCTCAACTGTGTAATGTTTTTTTTAAAGTGACTTCACATAAATATTATTTAATTAATAGGTCTTAACAGTTCAGCCAAGAGAGATCAAAAACAATAAACTTAGAATATGCCCTATAACGGTCGTAGCTGGTGGGCATGTCTCTACTACTGTACATTTTGTACACAGTATATTTTAAAATCTTTGAATAATATCAAAACTTAAGCAATGAATTAGGAAATAAATAATGGCTACGGGGAATTAATGATCACTTAAATATTTTAGAATATCCTAGATTAACCTCAAAAACTCAGGGCACGGTTAATCTTTTTGGGACCTAAACTCTTTAATTTATATATTAATGATATTTGTGACGTATCTAAAAGGTTAAATTCGATTTTATTTGCAGATGACACAAATTTTTATTGCTCTGGAGAGAATTTGAAAGACTTGGTTGAAATTATGACTTCTGAGATGTTAAGAATAAAAAAATGGTTTGATGTAAATAAATTATCTTTGAATCTGACAAAAACGAAATATATGATATTTGGCAATCGTGTAAAGGAGGATAAAGTCATTATGTTTATAGAGGAAGAATTGATTGAAAGAGTTACTGAATTTCGTTTTTTGGGTGTAATAGTGGATGAGAATTTGACATGGAAATCTCATATTGAACATATTAGAAAGAAAATGGTCAAAAGTATTTATATTTTGGGTAGTATAAGAGATTTATTAAATTATAAAACAATGCGTATTTTATATTTTTCTTTGTTTTTTTCATATATCAACTATTGTGTTGAAGTTTGGGGGAATACATATGAGAATACCATAAAACCTTTAAACCTATTACAGAAGAAAGTTATACGAATAATTCATAATGTTAAATATAGAGAACATACAAACAAATTATTTATAGAATCAAAATTATTAAAATTAGGAGATTTAGTGAAATTACGGACATTATTAATTATGTTTAAGGCTAAAAATAATATTTTGCCTTTTAAGTTACAAAGAGTATTTTTGATGTGTTCAAGGGGAGAAGAGAATAGAAGGAAATTTTATTTTAAACATCAGTTAGCCAGGACTACACAAAGATTAATGAGCACAACGGTTAGGGGTATAAGACTGTGGAATTCACTTCATTATAATTTAAAGAATTGTATAAATCTACAATGTTTTAAAAAGTGTTATATGTTTAAAACGATAACTCAGTATGAAGAATGCGAATGAATGTGATGTTGGTTTGGGATTCGACCGGAGAGAAATGTCAATATTAGTTTGTTCCTGATTTTTGGTGCCCATCGGTGATATAAGTTCGATGGTAGATAGGGGGCAGGGTTTAATAAGAATATTTTCTTCTTCCTGCTCCTTTTCACACATGGTTGTTGTGTTTTGTTGATAGAAGATGTGGTTGTTTTGTTTGATTTGTAGTACCAAGTGTGAAATAAATAAAAATGAAATGAAATGAAATGAAATGAAATCTGTAGTGAATGTACTCAGACTGCAAAGTGACCAGTAAGAGCTTGTAGGTTGTTGTCCATCTTCCTGTTTGTTTACCTCAGCTGTCAATGCTGGGTGAGAAGCATCTATCTTTATTTAGTTTTGAAGAGGAAATAAAACTTTTTGAAAGGAGTCTGATACAAGTTGATGAGCCAGTAAAGCTCACTTCTCACAGATGACAGTGACACTGACGTGAGTTGTTAAAAATATTCTTAACTTTTCTGTCAGTGAGCACTGTTGTTGTTGCCACTCTTAACCTTAGTTAATTGCTGTTAGTAACTGCTAATTAGGGCGCAGGCACTAAAAGTGTGAAGGCCCTATTGCATCTGTTCCACTTCTTATTAGGGCACAAGCACTAACAGCGCAAAAGCTGTATTGTAATTGTTCAGTTCATATTATCAGGCAAATGTATTGGAATTTGGGATCCTTAACATGCTCAAAAACCCATAGATTTTGCATATGTCTCAGGTCCAGTGAAAAGTTATGTATTTTATTGGATTCAGACAAGGGCGTTTCTAAACTGCTCTACAGTGCCACTTATATCAAAATCAGAATCAGAATACTTTATTAATCCCAAAGGAAATTAGGGTTACAGCAGGCTGCACGCTAATGGCGCATGCGCACTTACAAAGGAACCTTCTGACCAAACTTACACAAACAGCACATTGGGAAGACATGTCAGAAAGGTAGGCTGACAGGAAAAAAACAACGAAAATACATAACATGAGGTGAGAGGAGGACAAAAAAAACTCCACTCAGACTGAGCTCCTGGTGGGAGAACAGTTTGATAACAGAAAAAACACCTCAGTACAAAAAGCACATGACTATCAATACACCATAGAAACACAAGGTAAGCAACAGGGGCGGGTAAAGGGTAAGAGAGAGCCGGTGTAGGCAGCGCATCCGGTCCTGCAGCATGTCTGCGCTGGTCCAGTCGACCGCCATCTTCCCCGGGAGGGCACAAGCATCGAAGGCTTTTGGAAAGGGAGGGGGGATCCGTGTGTATCAGTGTATGTGTGTGTGTGCGTGTCCAGAGTTCAGCTGAGACAGTGTCCTTCGCCCTGCCAGGCTAAGTAAACAGTCTTCCAGCCAACCCAGGTGGCCTTGCGTAGGATAGGAAGAACAGTCTAAGCACAGTCTGTTATCAGGGAGTTGTTGTTCAGCTCCAGCCTTGAGATCACAGCTGGCGCCGAAGTGGTAGCCGCATGAAGTGATGATGGTTTTTACTTTAGTGCGAACAACTCATATGAATTTCAAAGCTGTTCTAACAGTCTGACACTGGTCTCTCAATCTCCTGTTGGAGAGCCGCAAACTTCTCCATGATGTTATCAAACTTACGCTCTGTGATGTTGTCCTTCTTGTGCTCAAAGAGCAGATTCTGAGAACTCACGGCCACAGTGAGCTTCTCCAAGATGTAATCAAATTTTGCTCAGAGGTTTTATTCTGAGTGTTCACAGCAGCCGTAAGCTTCTCCAAGATCTTATTCGTGCTGCGCTCAGTGAGCCCATTTTGAGAACTCACCACTCGATTGTCAAAGGAGCTTTCAAAGAAAAGCGTCTGGACTTCTTTAAGTTACTTGAAGACGTTTCACCTCTCATCCAAGAAGCTTCTTCAGTTCTAAGGTCAAATGGTGGAGAGTCCCAGATATAAACCTAGTGGGAGTAACCCCTCACAGAGGGACAAAAGGACCCCCTGATGATCCTCTAATCGCCTGAGCCAAGGTGGGAAACTGGGTGTGGGTCCCAATCAGCCAGAGTTTCGGGTGTGTTCATTGTGAAACCTGGCCCCACCTTATCATGTGAATTCCTGAGGTCAGGTGGCCCAGGATGTGAGTGGGCGTTAAGGCGTCTGGGAAGGGATCTCAAAACTGGATTATAGATGGCAGAGAGTTGGTGTCGTAAACCCCGCCTCTGTTCAAAGATGGTCGCTCACAGTGGACATAGATGGCTTCTTTCACTCCTCTTTCAAACCATCTGTCCTCTCTGTCCAAAATGTGAACATTGGCATCCTTGAAAGAGTGTCCTTTATCCTTAAGATGCAGATGGACTGCTGAGTCTTGTCCTGTGGAGGTGGCTCTTCTGTGTTGTGCCATGTGCTTGTGAAGTGGCTGTTTGGTCTCTCCAATGTAGAGGTCTGAGCATTCCTCGCTGCACTGTACAGCATACACCACATGTGGTGACCTGGATGACTGAGAACCTTCACAGACATATCACCACTCGATTCAATCCCAGCGGGCAGCCTTGTGGGGTTTTGAACAGCCGATTCCGCTTTTTTTAATTTTCAATTTTTCAAGTTTTTTTGTGGATACCATGTGGGTACCACATGGGCTTATAAAATGGGGCCATTATGGAACCCACGGACAATCCCACTTAAAACCCACTTTTTAGCCTATCTCGGTGTTACATTGGTAAAATCTGGGAACTAAATGGGCCCCAACTGAGCAAAGTACACAGAGACCCACCCGGGCCCCATCTTTCAAGTTCTTAGTGGGTACAACATGAGGACAACGTGAGCTAAAAAGTTGGAATGGCATTATCAGTGGGTTCTGTAGTTGCATTTCACTTCTAGTTTGAATTGGCTCATTTCTGGCACCGGGTGGGCCCCATGTAGTAAAACAGTCACCAAATCAATTTAACAGACGGCCAATACGGGTTCTGTGACACAAAGACACCAAATATATTAAAGCTGACTGCAAACAAAAATATAACCATTAACCATTGTAACCATTGTAACCATCCATTGTAAATATAACTATTACAAAAATCACGAGGATACACAAAACAACATTTTTCACATTTTTTTTATTTTGTCCAAAGTGCGTAAACTTTTGAAAAACTAGAAATGTCAAACTACATCAAAATTCCTTAGATATTTGGAACTGAAGCAACATGGGGGAAAGGTCAGATGGAAGACTCAAAAGCTTATCTTGAATCAGCAGGGTTTGTTTTTTTACAGAGCCGTAAGTCTATTTTGTACCCTTGCATCCCTCAGTCCTCCTCTGTCTTTAGCTCCAGTGAACCACTTGGACAGAGCCTTCTCTGCTTCTTGCAAGTTGACTTTTGATGTTCAATATTTTCTTCAGTGCCTCTGCAAATGAAGAAGAAAAATGGGAAAGCCAAAGTAAAGTTAACCTTAGCTTACTTCATTTGGTGATGATTTGCAAAGAACAATGTTTATTTCACTTTATTGCCTCAAAAAATATATAAAAATTGCATGATAACCAATCTCAGTTGCACTTTCAAACACTTTATTAAAAAAGTTTATTTTTCTAAAGTTCAAATGTCTCAAGTGAAACTAACTTACCATACACAACATTAAAAAGATGCAAATCCCTGAACTTTTTTTCCCCATGTCGGCCAAGCATGTTGTACTCCACAGCCAGCTCGGGTGATATGAGGAATTTCATCATCTTTCTTGTGGCATCGTCTACACTTGTTCCCCCTGTATCTGCTACCATGGGAACCTGAGGGGAACATACAAAAAGGACAGATTAGATACTGGCATCTGGTTAGGATGCCTCCCTGGGGAGGTGTTTTGGGCACGTCCCACCAGGAAGAGACCCAGAGGAACACCCAGGACATGCTAGAGGGACTATGTTTCTCAGCTGGCCTGGGAATGCCTTGGGATTTCCCCGGAGGAGCTGGGCCAAGTGCCTGGAGAGAGTGAAGTCTGGGCCTTTCTACTTAGTACCGGATTGGGTCGCAGGGGGCCGCCTAAGCTTAAGATAATGGACCAAGAATGGAGGATACATGGACGCTTTACATATTGGTTAATGTTTACTGTGTGGTGATAACAAAAAATATGGTTGTAAACACAAGCTAAACTATAAAAATTAATTGCAGTTCCTTAACCCTTCATCCCCCATAATGATACGCAGGATAACCGGAATTATATATTGTTTTAGCTGTAAAAGTGTCATAAAATCAGCTGTGAGTGTGTGTGCTTTTTTCGCTTTTTTCAGCATTACTACTACTTTACACATCTGGTGTCATGGTCCTGGGCCATGTTGGCACAGTATTCTTAGTTTTTGTGTGTTTTTTGTATTTTGTTCCCTATTTATGCCTTGGTTCCTGGGTTATTTAGTTAAGATGTTCCTTATTTGGTTACCTCCTGTGTGCCCCTGTGTATCTGTGAGCCCTCGTCTCTCCTTGTGTTTTATTCCATGTTTTCCCCAGCCTGTTATGTCTGTGTTCTCCCTGTGCTCTCTCTCCTCCTGTCTGAACCTCCGTGTACTTCCTGTTTTACTTTGACAGTCTCTCGTCAGTATGCGTCATGTTGTGTTCACTCCTGCCCTGTCTCGTTATGATTATCTGTGTCAGCTGTGTTCCCCGTGTGCTCCCACTTCCCTCGTTAACCCTCTGTGTATTTATGTGCATGTCTCCATCAGGTCAGTGTCGCGTCGTCAATGTCTCTTCCCCGAACCTGTGTGGCTTTCTGTTCCCTCGGTCTTTAGTTTATATTCCCGGTTTTGTTCTGTTATTTTGCACTTCTGCAATAAAGCAGCATTTTTGAGTTCAGTTCCAGTCTCCGTGAGTTTTGCGTTTGGGTCTTCTCCTGCCTCCACACAGCCAGTACATGACATCTGGTAGTTTTTTTTCCTCTACTGTATACTATATGAGTGTAATCAGGGATTAATAAGAGACAAAAAAAAAAGAAATTGAAATTTTGCCATTTTTACTAAAGGCGATCAAAATGTACATGAATAAAAGATTTAAATTAGTCAATTCGAATTAATAACTCTAAAACACTGAACAAAATCAAGTATTTGACCCTGTGGTTTATTTTTGGACACTTCTTTTCTTCTAAAAGTCCAGGCATGTTGGGCGCCTGGTAGAGCTCAGGTTTGACGAGACAGGTTTGGAAAAACCTGTCGCTGACAACTTTTTGGGGGCTAAAGGTTTCAAATAAACAGGAATTGCCCAAAATTTGTATAAACTATCAAAGCAGAAGAAAAGTAAAAAAAATCTTTATCTGTTATCAGAATCAAACATTTGATTAGAATAATAAATTTAACTTTCTGGAAGATTTCTCGTTACATCTGTCATAAAAGTAACAACATCTCAGAAAAGAAACATGATAGCAACAGAAAAATATGGTAGCAGTGTGATGTGATGGTCCCTGGCCAGATTTTTACACATATTATAAGCCCTGTGACACAAAAACCACTGAACTCGGATACGCACAGACTGTTTTCCTTCGTGGTGATGAAGGAAAATGCTACTCTGGTATGTAAACGGGAATTTATTCTTCCAGGACCTGAAGCGCCGTAAAGCAGCCAAACCTATCTGTTCTTGATTGTCTTGATGCATGCTCAATCATCCAGGTAAGTAAATCTCCAGAAGTTGATTCTGTTCATGTGGAGGTAGCGTTTTCAGCATTTTCTCCCACTGAAAATGCTACATCCAGATGAACACAATCAACTTTTGGAGATGTTCTCTGATTGGATTGTTAAATTTGTGATTGACATGAAATTGACCAATCAGCTGAAAGGAAGAACAATAGGGTCAAAATTTGGATGTGTAAGTTTAAATCCACACACAGCCAGGAAACCTGAGCGCAGAGTTGTTTGTAGCACCACTTCAGCCAGAGTGGAGATTTTCCATCCATCCACACTGTAAAGTCTGTAGACCAGCAAGTGATAAATGATCAGTGTTGTTGGTATTTTCTAAAAGAGTTGTATGCAATGGGAATTGCTGTTTATAGTCCTCCTGTATATCTGCATGTTGCCTCCCAATTAAAACCTGTGATAGTGGAGATTCATACCTATACCAACAGTTATCAAGTATCCGGATCTACCTTTACTGACGTGCTTAAAGGAAAATTGTTATTTCCATGCATTTTCCTGTTCTGCCTTCAATTTTTCCTCCCACATTTCTAGTTGTGACAGTGCACCTACAACAAAAAAATCTGCTGTGATTTACATTTGTTGAATGAGCAATTTTGTAAAATAGTCTGTTTTTGTACGCACGGTTTACAAATCTGTCCTGTATGGCATGGCGTGATTGCATGCTAAAAAGTTGTTGCTTAAAAATAAAACAATTAATTTTTAATTGATAACATCAGCAGAAAGCCTTGTTATTAATTAGATGTACAATTTCTATAGAATAGGAAACAACTCAGTTCATTTTTGATCATATCAATACCAGCATATTACACAACTCCAACAACCATGATGAAAAACGCTCATCTGCTTCCATCACTATCAGCTGATTAACATTGAGCTGCTGCAGTCAACACCATCAAACTCATTTAGTGTTTAATGTTATGTTATTTAATGCCTTTATTTTTAAATCTTTACCAGAGCTGAAAGACTGTAGATGTTCACACCTGCTGTTAGAAAACCAAGCTCACAGCAATATTTTTATTTATAACAGGAAATTTAAATTTTTATTGGTTACTGTGTTTATTACCACTTTAATCAGTAATGTACTTCCTATAAAATATAGATTTTATAAGTTACCGGTTTATTGAAATCAGCTAGTGAACACATCGATCACTTTATTGAACTACACGCCTTACACTCTTGTGAGCTCACACTTGCTCTCAGCAAGTGTGAGTGTTTGGAGTCCAAAACGCAGATAAAGATTAGAATAACAAGGCGATGTAAAATCAGTTTAATGCAGTTGACAGTAGTAGCTCAGATGGAAATCAGCCAATTGCGGGGCAGCAGAGGACCAAAACTGTCAGAGTTGTGGGACAAGTGAAGAGAACACTGTTGGCATTATTGTTAGCATACAAGATAGAAATTTAAATAAATAAATATATATATATATATATATATATATATATATATATATATATATATATATATATATATATATACTGATTACCAGTAAAAAATACAATAAAATTAAGTAATGCACTACTTTCAAGGATGCCCCAAAGACCATCACTTTTCAAAATAATCTGTGCAAGTTATTGAATATGGCTAATAAGTAATACAAATAATATGAAAGTTACTTACTTGTCAAAGATGGTGTTTGTGATAAGGAATTTAAACGTGATAAGGAAATGAAAGAAAGTGCATGAGAAAAAAATACAAACATTTTCATTTTTTCCCAGGATAATTTAATATAAAATATTCTCTTACTAATGCACAAAATGAACAGTGTAATTAAAAGTTTGAAAGGCACTGCATGTGTTTATATGGTTAACTGACTAATTCAAGCAGCAAACACTAGCAGTGCAAAATGTATCTAACTAGCTGACAGACTTTAAAGTCACAGGAAGATATATCAAAATGGTGACTTATGCCAGAACAAATGACTTGACAGATATAAATCCTAAATTTCCTATAAGTAAACAATTGGTGACATAGTAATAAGTGGTCCCTAGTGGTTTTCAAATTTAAACAATCACCTCATACGCCTCATGTTTTACACCACTATAAGGTGAGCTTGCTACACTGCACATGTATCTTACGTGACATGGTATAACTAGCTCATGTTCAAACATTTAACATACTGTTCAGCCATTTTGTTTACTGGGTAATCCATAATGGCCGAGTTACCTGAGCGGGAATCCACTAAAACTAGCTAAAGATGTTATGCTTATCCCCCTTATACTGTTTAGGACAACTATAGAAAGTAACTAAAATAACCAATGATAAAAACTTATCAAACTTTCAGTATTTACCTTTGTCATAGTTTTCGATTCTTTGGTATCCTTTTGTCCTCCATGTTCTCAAACACCAGTGAGAAAAAAGGCTGCAACTGACGAAAGACCGCAAAGAGTAGTTGCTACGCGGTGCAATCTGCTCCTCCCTCATTTTAAACGACGCGATGGGAGCTGCTCACATTAAAAACAACTTTATTTAAAAAGTCATTTTACACCTGATACAAACAATTTAACAGTCAAACAATGCACAAATTTAAAAGAACAATTTTATTTTTAAGTTTTTTATTAAGTATAGGTAGGGCTGCACGATTAATCGTTAGAAAATCGCGATCTCGATTCATACTTACGTGCGATCTCATTTCCAAATGACAACGATTAAAAAAAAAAAAAGACGATTGTACCGCATTTTGATCCGGGACGTAATCTGCATGAAAACAAGCGCTCCCTCTTCCTGCTCAACAAATGACAAGGGCGGAGCCTTATACCACGTGGTACAGAAGCTGTGCCGTGTGATGCTAAAATTAGCGGGAAAAACAACGGAGAGCACGTCAGGGATGACGAGAAAGTGACAGGAGAAAATCCGTCCCGGTCAACCACCCAAACACCAATAACAGGAACCTTATATAGCGCTTCCCTGTACACGTCGAACTCCCGCAGGCACAAAGAAATTACGGAGGCTATCACTTATCACCTGACCAAAGATATGGCTCCCATCAACACTGTGCGAAATGAGGGATTTAGGAAAACGATCAACACCCTAGACCAGGGGTGTCAAACTCAAATACACAGTGGGCCAAAATTCAAAACTGGAACAAGGTCGCGGGCTAACATTAATATTTATTGAAAAAAAAAATCTTCCTCCAGATTTAAGAATGAATCTCTTCTTATGGACTCAAACAAGTTTTGCTGAAAAACTGAATATGGAACAAGCAAAGCTTAATACTAAAGAATATATATACAGTGGGGCAAAAAAGTATTTAGTCAGCCACCGATTGTGCAAGTTCCCCCACCTAAAATGATGACAGAGGTCAGTAATTTGCACCAGAGGTACACTTCAACTGTGAGAGACAGAATGTGAAAAAAAAATCCATGAATCCACATGGTAGGATTTGTAAAGAATTTATTCGTAAATCAGGGTGGAAAATAAGTATTTGGTCACCTCAAACAAGGAAAATCTCTGGCTCTCACAGACCTGTAACGTCTTCTGTAAGAAGCTTTTCTGTCCCCCACTCGTTACCTGTATGAAGGGCACCTGTTTGAACTCATCATCTGTATAAAAGACACCTGTCCACAGCCTCAAACAGTCAGACTCCAAACTCCGCCATGGCCAAGACCAAAGAGCTTTCGAAGGACACCAGGAAAAGTATTGTAGACCTGCACCAGACTGGGAAGAGTGAATCTACAATAGGCAAGCAGCTTGGTGTGAAAAAATCAACTGTGGGAGCAATCATCAGAAAATGGAAGACATACAAGACCACTGATAATCTCCCTCGATCTGGGGCTCCACGCAAGATCTCATCCCGTGGGGTCAAAATGATCATGAGAACGGTGAGCAAAGATCCCAGAACCACACGGGGGGACCTGGTGAATGACCTGCAGAGAGCTGGGACCAAAGTAACAAAGGTCACCATCAGTAACACACTACAACGGCAGGGAATCAAATCCCGCAGTGCCAGACGTGTTCCGCTGCTGAAGCCAGTGCATGTCCAGGCCCGTCTGAAGTTTGCCAGAGAGCACATGGATGATACAGCAGAGGATTGGGAGAATGTCATGTGGTCAGATGAAACCAAAGTAGAACTTTTTGGTATAAACTCAACTCGTCGTGTTTGGAGGAAGAAGAATACTGAGTTGCATCCCAAGAACACCATACCTACTGTGAAGCATGGGGGTGGAAACATCATGCTATGGGGCTGTTTTTCTGCCAAGGGGACAGGACGACTGATCAGTGTTAAGGACAGAATGAATGGGGCCATGTATCGTGAGATTTTGAGCCAAAACCTCCTTCCATCAGTGAGAACTTTGAAGATGAAACGAGGCTGGGTCTTCCAACATGACAATGATCCAAAACACACCGCCCGGGCAACAAAGGAGTGGCTCCGTAAGAAGCATTTGAAAGTCCTGGAGTGGCCTAGCCAGTCTCCAGACCTCAACCCCATAGAAAATCTGTGGCGGGAGTTGAAAGTCCGTGTTGCTCGGCGACAGCCCCAAAACATCACTGCTCTCGAGAAGATCTGCATGGAAGAATGGGCCAAAATAGCAGCTACTGTGTGTGCAAACCTGGTAAAGACCTATAGTAAACGTTTGACCTCTGTTATTGCCAACAAAGGTTATGTTACAAAGTATTGAGTTGTATTTTTGTTATTGACCAAATACTTATTTTCCACCCTGATTTACGAATAAATTCTTTACAAATCCTACCATGTGGATTCATGGATTTTTTTTCACATTCTGTCTCTCACAGTTGAAGTGTACCTCTGGTGCAAATTACTAACCTCTGTCATCATTTTAGGTGGGGGAACTTGCACAATCGGTGGCTGACTAAATACTTTTTTGCCCCACTGTATTAGCTGTATAATACCAGTAGGCCAGCTCTAATAATAATTTGGTATGGCTTCGCGGGCCAAATGTAATTAGGCTGCGGGCCAAATTTGGCCCGCGGGCCAGAGTTTGACACCTATGCCCTAGACAAACGCTACACAGTGCCGTCCCGCAACTACTTTTCTGTTGTTGCACTACCTGCTCTGTACACGCAGTGTCGAGCAACGGTGGAGACGGAATTTCAAGCAGCACAACATTTTGTGGCAACAACAAAACGTGAGACATTTGTTGTTTTTATGTTTATTTATTGTTTTTATGTTCAGTTTCAACTGTTGCGAAGTTGATGTGCAGTTAATAAGTGCAATAAATATTTATACTGGAAAAGAAAATCGTGAGAGAATCGTGATCTCAATTCTAAGCCAAAAAATCGTGATTCTCATTTTATGCAAAATCGTGCAGCCCTAAGTATAGGGATGATCAATATGTTTTAAAAAATTCATATATAATATTTGTCACCCAAATCAACATCATAATAAAAATGTAATTAATAAAATATATAATAATGATAAGAAGAAGAATAACAACAGAAACAGTTTACCTAAAAGCTCTTCTAACATTAGGCTGCTTTTGAAAAGTTTCAATAGTGTCAATACTTCATAAAGACAAGGGAGTTTCACAGTTGAAGTGTGACTGCTTGAAAGACCCCATCCCCTCTCCTTTCCACTAGTTCAAAGAAAATGTAAATTATTTCTGGTTATATAATTTGAGGGCACAAGTTTGAAGAGTAACATTTTAACAGATCAGTAATATACTTCAGGAGCTTTACTGGATCTGATTAACCAAAACTTCCAACTTCCATGTACTGTCTTTTCTCTAATACAGTAGAGTGTGTCTGATCTACTAAAAATCCTCAACTGTATATTTGCTCAAGTAAATGCCAAATCTGGATTTTGTCTGTGTAATTCACTTTTATCTTAGGTTTTTTATTTGTATTTTTTGCTTTTCTTTTTTTCTACTCTTGCGTCCGTTTTAATCACTTATTATTGCCGCTGTGACAAGTGAATTTACCTAAGAAGAATCATGAAGTCCTTATTTTATCTTATCTGAGCCTCACCATGCAGCCTACCATGCAGAGCGCTGAAAGTTCACATTAAGTACTTAAAATGAAATCTAAAATTAAAACGTAACCAGTTTTAAACCAGTTATTTGGAATAGTGTGCGGAGTGTTTTGAGTAACATTGAATGTTCAAAAACAAGTTCCTATGGTCTCACTTGACAGCTGGGTTGTAGTGTCTGATAACACATAACATCCTGAGGTCTCAACGTGGACTTTGAGTACATTCGCTAGCCAAGGCTAAATACTGAGAGGGTCAAAAATGAAGGGTAAAGAACATCTGACTGTACCTAAGGATAGCAAAAGTGATAGACTGAGGTTGTGCCAAATATGTTAAAGTTAGGGTGATTTGTTAGAGAATGGTACCCCATGGGTGCCGTCTGCAGGTTATAAAAGAGAGTTATGTTGATGCTTTCTTTTGAGTTTCTTTTTACAGTTTGACTTTCAGACTTTCAGAACTCCCTGGGTTGTGTGCAATCTGTGATGGGCTTGTTTGGAATAAATCCTCCTTTATTCAAATAACACTTTCTCTGGCTCTTCACAGAAGAAGAATCCTCACATAAGCATGTGCTACCATTTTGGATCAATGTACACATTTACCATCACTGACCCAAGTAGGACCTACATTGGATGCCCACCCAGATGGATTTAATGTTAGAAACCCAAGTGGGTCCCATATATACTAAACAATGTTGAGCCCATGTAAAATATATGCCCATGTTAACTTAACATGACCCATTTGGGGCCCACATAGACATGTTTTCCGGGTCTGACTTGCATTTTCCCCTGTGTGACCCATATAGTTTGACCAGGTAGGCCCCACCTGTGTCATCAGTAATAAAAATATATATTGATTACCTCACTTTGCCCCATATGGGGCACACAACAACAGCTTTTCTTTAAATGACTATGTTTGCCCATGTCTAACCAAGGTGGAAAACCCAAGTAGGCCCCATACAAAAAGCCCAGTTTGAGCCCATGCCCACATGGTACCCATCCAGCCCGAGCAAAAACCAGGTGGGGCCTATGTATATATAGGCCCCACCTGGTTTTTTTATATACATGTTGGCTGGGTAGGAATATATCATGTTCTATAAAATCATTTTAAAAAAATAAAGTTACATCAAAGAATCTCCAGAGGGGTCATGTCTTTTGCATCTTTGTTCATTTTAAGTTTGTATTGTATCTCACTTTGTTTTTCATAATCTAATTCTCAGTTTTGGTTGTATCCTCTTTTGTTAATTTTTTCCAATTAACTATAAACTATAAATAAACGGAGAAACTCCCTTTTAACAGGAAGAAACCTCCGGCAGAACCAGGCTCAGGGAGGGGCGGGGCCATCTGCTGCGACCGGTTGGGGTGAGAGAAGGAAAACAGGATGAAAGACATGCCGTGGAAGAGAGACAGAGGTTAATAACAGATATGATTCAATGCAGAGAGGTCTGTTAACACATAGTGAGTGAGAAAGGTGACTGGAAAGGAAAAACTCAATGCATCATGGGAATCCCCCGGCAGCCTATGTCTATTGCAGCATAACTAAGGGAGGATTCAGGGTCACCTGGTCCAGCCCTAACTATATGCTTTAGCAAAAAGGAAAGTTTGAAGCCTAATCTTAAAAGTAGAGATAGTGTCTGTCTCCTGAATCCAAACTGGAAGCTGGTTCCACAGAAGAGGGGCCTGAAAACTGAAGGCTCTGCCTCCCATTCTACTTTTAAATACTCTAGGAACAACAAGTAGGCCTGCAGAGCGAGAGCGAAGTGCTCTAATAGGGTGATATGGTACTACAAGGTCATTAAGATAAGATGGGGCCTGATTATTTAAGACCTTGTTTGTGAGGAGCAGGATTTTGAATTCAATTCTGGATTTAACAGGAAGCCAAAACAGGAGAAATCTGCTCTCTTTCTAGTCCCTGTCAGGACTCTTGCTGCAGCATTTTGGATTAGCTGAAGGCTTTTCAGGGAGTTTTTAGGACTTCCTGATAATAATGAATTACAGTCGTCCAGCCTGGAAGTAATAAATGCATGAACTAGTTTTTCAGCGTCACTCTGAGACAGGATATTTCTAACTTTAGAGATGTTGCACAAATGGAAGAACGCAGTCTTACATATTTGTTTAATATGTGCGTTGAAGGACATGTCCTGGTCAAAAATGACTCCAAGGTTCCTCACAGTGTTACTGGAGGCCAAGGTAATGCCATCCAGAGTAAGAATCTGCTTAGATACCATATTTCTAAGCTTTTCAGGGCCGAGTACAATAACCTCAGTTTTATCTGAATTAAGAAGCAGAAAGTTAGCGGCCATCCAGGTCTTTATGTCTTTAAGACATTCCTGCAGTTTAACTTTTGAAAAGTATTCTCATTTAAGCTGATTTCGCAGCCCAGTGGTACTCGTTTCAGTCATTATGGTGTGACTTGACTGATTCTTATATAGCGCTTTTCTACTCTCCCGGAATACTCAAAGTGCTGTATACAACATTCACCCAATCACAAGCACTTTCTCTATACGTTATTTCTAACTACATTCACACTCCGATGGATGGATCGGAGAGCAACTTGGGGTTAGTATTTACCAATTAATTTTCCAGGAATCGAACCACCAACCTTCCGATCAGTCGGTGACCTGCTCTACCTCCTGCGCAAAAGCCGCCCTCATTACTTTTGCAGCAGCACAGCCACCCAAGCAAGCTCCTCACTAGTCTTGCCACCCAGGTTAGCCAGAGACTGAGGCCAAGACAGCAAACCCAGAGACTGAGTACCCTGAACAGTCCCAGCTCTGAGGGTGAGGGGAGCCTGGCCACATCCTGAACACCTGCCTCCACAGTCAGCTGTATGCCCACTCTGTGCTGCCTGAGAATACTGTGCAAACGTGAGAATCCTGGGCCCCATGCACAGGGCATCCTGTATAGCCTGGGATAGCTTCTCTCCATTTCTTTGCCCTCATGAGCAGCCCCAGATTTTGAGCCTTGTTAAGCCTCTGTAACAGGCCACTCCCCAGAACTGTTCTGCAGCCAGAGTTTCTGGCCCCCTTCACCCACTAAAGTTAATTTTAACTTTTCTTTGGAGCATCCGTTCCACATTAAATAAAGGTTCTTTTTAAAAAAAAAAAATCACTCCGTCTGACAACTCTGCAGACAGAGTAAGTAAATCGATATTATTTATTACTAATGTTCATTAGGGGAACACAAAGACATGACCTACTCTCCCCACAGATGTTCTTTCAGAAATGGTGATATATTCTGGCTATATTCTGGAGAATTGATTGGACAGTAGGTGTTGAGTTAATACTTGTTAATCTCTTATCTAGAACTTGACCTACTTGACCAGGTTAATCTCACAACATAATTTACTATGGTGATTTACCCTGGTAAGAAGGGATCCAACTTCATAGTACAGAGAATCCGGGTTAACCCTGAAGTTATCTGGATAACCCAAACCCCTGCTTGTCAGTACAGGCCTCAGTGACTGTATTTCATTCTAAAGTGATATGAAAAGTGAAGAGTAGGGTAAGTTTTTTTAACATGTTGACCAGTGACAGTCTCAATCCAGCATGCATGCCAAATGATGCAAATCTATTCTATCTCTACTTTTAAGATTAGGTTTAAAAAGCATATAGTTAGGGCTGGACCAGGTGACCCTGAATCCTCCCGTAGTTATGCTGCAATAGGCATAGGCTGGCGGGGATTCCCATGATGCACTGAGTTTTTCCTTTCCAGTCACCTTTCTCACTCACTATGTGTTAACAGACCTCTCTGCACTGAATCATATCTGTTATTAACCTCTGTCTCTCTTCCACAGCATGTCTTTATCCTGTCTTCCTTCTCTCACCCCAACCAATCACAGCAGATGGCCCCGCCCCTCCCTGAGCCTGGTTCTGCTGGAGGTTTCTACCTGTTAAAAGGGAGTTTTTCCTTCCCACTTTCGCCAAAGTGCTGCTCATAGGGGGTCATATGATTGTTGGGTTTTTCTCTGCATGTATTATTGTACGATCTAATGTACAATATAAAGCACCTTGAAGCAACTGTTGTTGTGATTTGGCGCTATATAAATAAAATTGAATTTAAAATTGAAGTGAATATTCACCGTGGCAACCCCTTTTGGAAATAAACAAGCTGCCAAAAGAAAACAATTCACAAGTACACAAGATGGGTGGCTTTGAGGCCATTTATGTATTACTGGTGCAGGATCTGAATCCTGAAATATTTCTGACAACAAGCATATTCAACTCAATTCAGTTTAATAATAGATAGAAAACCCCAGCAATCAGACCACCCTGTATGAGCAATCACTTAATGAACATGGGAAGGAAAAACTCCCTTTTTCCCTTGTTCCCTTTGTTTCCCCAGTTGTGTCCCTTTCTTTGTCCTGTCCCACTGTGCCCTGTAGTTTGTCTCGTTTTCCCGAGTCAGTCATGTCTCCATGTTTGTTTCCCTCTTTGTCTATGTCAAGCTGGTGTGTCATAGTCTCTGTCTGCTTTTCCTGTTTATTGTAATAGTCTCTTGTCCTCTGAATTGTGTTCAGTTTTGGTTTCCATTATGTGATTAAGTGTATTCAGCTCAGCTGTTTCTCTCCGGGTGTCTTCACTTTGCCCTGTTCCTTTTTGTGTATTTAAACCCTTTGTTTGTTTGTATTCCTGTATTCCTCTGTGTTTCCTTTCTGTTCCCTTCACTTCCCTTGCTTGCTCTGCTCCGGTTCCAGCTTTGGTACTCTGTTATCTTCTGCAAGTAATCAGCAATAAAGTTAAAATCATTTCATGTCTCAACTTGTCCCGATTCCTGCATATTGGGTCCAAAACCTGACAGCAGCACAGCATTACACGACAATAGAGATGAATCCATTGCCAAATAGTCCATAAGAGGATTATTCATAACCTTCACTATTACGTCTATACTGTGATGAATACTGAAACCTGATTGAAACTCCTCAAATAAACCATTAATCAGCAGATTATCTGTCAGCTGTTTTATAATAACTCTTTCAAGATTTTTTAAATAAAATGAAGGTTGGACATTGGCCCATAATTAGCTCAGACAACCGGGTCAAGTGATGGATGTGGAGACAGAATTATTTATGAATAGTGAGACTTCTTTCATTCTTCATTTAATGGGGTCTAATATACATGCTGACAGTTCAGAGGAAGTAATTATTAAACTTAACACGTTTTTTCAATATTCTGTTGAAGGGCAGTGAATGTTTATAGATATTAGGCATTGCCGCATCTTTTTCTGTGTTATTTGTCAAGACTAATAAAGACAGTAAATTATAATTAATTCTAAAGCTAATGTAAACATAAACAAAATCATTGTTTAGTTATAGGCAATAAAAAGAAATATGGGTTTAATGTGGGCCAGAACAATCTCAAATGGCATTCCAGGATTTGAAGTTATTGACAAATGCTGAGATGTCAAGGTTAGGCTTTTGTAATGATACTAAGCAAGTTCTTTTTGTCATCTGCTGCACCCTTTAAATACATCCTTCATTTGCCTGTCATGTTTTCAAGCATTCATATTTGCATTTCAAACAGCTTAGCTAATATCACCAATGAACAACTTTGTTACAAGCTGTTTTCTCCAGTTTCCCAGTAGGTACAAGAAAAGTTGCTGGATCTAAAAAAAATTTAAAAAAAAAACCCCAAACAAACCAGTGTTGTGATTGTGACTATGTCATAACTTGACTCTTCTGGATGGAGAAACATATTAAAATGTGAATGCAAGTGAGGAGAATGAAAGATTATTCTGCAAGGAAGGACTTCTCAGCAAATGATCTTTCACAAACCGGAGATTAAATACTAACATGTAATTTTCTTATTTGTGTTTTTGCACCAGTACACCCGATCTTGGTTTTCTCCACCTAATTCCACTGGGGGGTGACAAGATGTTATATTATTCATTACTCCGTTCCAGGTGTGAACTGGCAAATAGCTATTTGGTAACATTGACTGATTGCTACCCAGTTTAATTGTGCAGTAACCACACTGTATTATTCATAGTTTGGCACTTATACCTTGGTAATTACCAGCTGCTGGGACTCAGTGGGAATCCAGTGGTTGTGTCAGAAACAACTTGCTCAGTAAATTTACTTACACTTCATTAGGTGTATTGGTCTCAAACCAATTTTTTAAAAATGGTAATTGTTTTATGCTATATTGAAATCTTGCTGAAGAATTATTTTTGTGTCTGATTAAATGTTCCATAACAGGGTTTTTGTTTAAAGTTTCTTACTAACCACAGATTATAATTTTGTCTGTGAGGACAAACACAAATACGTTGCTGATGAAAATTTTATTTGACTTTAGTGCAATTCTACCTAAACTTTGAATGCAGAGTGTTCTTCAAATTCCTCTCAACACTACGTAGACCTTTCACAGAATGATTGTGTAACAGTGAAATTGTAGATTCTTATTGTTCATTTAAAATGAAATTGAAATTAAGTTAAAATTCCACAAATAATGGCTCTTTGTAGCACTTGTAAAATCATGTTGACAATTTTAAAATCCACATTCACAGATTTGTAAATGTTTCCATAACAAACTTGGAAACAAAAACGCAAAGGAAAAAGAACTTGTTTTTTACTAGGCAGTAAAGAAGGTGAAGAGGAGGAGTGATGGAGAATAGGATAAAGGAAACGTTAACGTCAGATTGGTATTTACTATTTGGAAAGCTTCAGTGCTGACAGCCAGCTGAGATTACTTCTATTCGATGAGTAATTCACAAACCCTACCAACAGTATTTTTATGTCTTTATCACACTATTGAGATTTGTGTATCTTAGAAAATTTAAATGCGGCGTAACTGCTTCTGCTTACTGACAGCTAATATGTGTACATGCAGAAGAGAAGACCCCTTTTTTTTTACCATGTATGAAAACGACACCATACATTTGTATGATAGTCAAACTAAGGGGAACTGCAGTGATCGTGAAACGGGTTAGACAAGAAACTTGCCACTATATTGCATGTACCTTATTGGAGGTGATAGACCCCTCTAAAATATGACTTCCATAATATTGATATTTAATAATTTAATAGGATTGTGAAAATTTGTAAAAATAAAAGTACAGGAATCAATGTTTGTGGATCTTTATATATAGAACTGTAAAGTCTACATGGAGCTGAGGGGACAGGGATCAGCTTACCCTCTGCCTCTCCTGCTTCAGGGTTTAAATTCAGTGGACAACATGATTGTAATTCTTAGAATAAAGCACCGAATGAACATGCTGTGATATATGTGAGCTTGTGTATAAGTTAATACACAAAGGCTCGTGTGAAATACAGTGGTGGGATAATACCCACTCATCCTAGCAGACTACAGTGTCTTTGATTATTTGACATGACATGGACGGCTGAAAGTTGTAGTGATAAGTTTTTCATTACAGGCATTAACATCGTGGTAAGTTTGACATTTAATTATTTCTTTGAACTGTTCTTTTTCCTGAGTGGAATGATTGTATACCATAAATATGTAATTACTTTAAAATAAGAAGTAAGTGAACAAGTTTGAATTCAATTTGAAGTTTCTCTAGTTCAGAGGGTCAAAATCCTATAGAACGGCTTAAACATATCGACAAACACCCCACTAATATTTGATTATGTGTCCCATACCAAGTTGTGCCTCAACCAGATGCTTTTGGTAGCCATCAATCAGCTTCTGGCATAATTGTGGCTGGATATCTGACCAGACTTCTTGGCTGGTCAAATATCGAATCCCCTCATCTGGGACTCTCCTCAGCTCTTTCTGGGACAGTGGCGCGGCTGCCCCTCTGTTGGTCTTCCTTGGTCTCTTGTGTTCTGGGGGCCTCTGGATGTCTGGAGTTTTGATCTCCTCCATACCTGCTTCATGCCCTGGAGGACGGGGCAGTGGCCCCCCCACACCCTCTAGCACAGGGGTGCCCAATCCCAGTCCTCGAGAGCTACTATCCTGCAGCTTTTAGATGCATCCCTACTCCAACACAGCTGAATCAAATGGTTTGACCTCTTCAGCATGCCATCATGATTGGCAAAGGCCTGATAACAAGCCATTCATTTCATTCAGGTGTGTGGGAACAAGGATGCATCTAAAAGCTGCAGGACGGTAGCTCTCGAGGACCGGGATTGGGCACCCCTGCTCTAGCAGATCATTACATGAAGGAACCTTTTAAAAAAACAAGCGCGTCCATGCTCACAGGTGTACACACGGGTGCTCACACACACAAACTACACCCTTTTTGGCTCCTACCTCAAAGCACACTGTGTTCTGTTGATCTTATGTGCTGCACAATAATATTTAATATCTAGTATTTACTGTTACATTCCCATAGATCATCATGATGTTGTTTATTGTATTGCTCTTTTTTTCTTTCTTCTGCTTGTTTTCTCTTTTTTCTTTCCCAACAGGTGATCCAGGTGATTGATAGATGGATTTTTTGTCTGCTTATTTTGTTGTTTTTTGTTTTTTGCCCTTTATCCCCGTCCCTCTTCCCCGCTGTTTTTCTTTTCTTTCCCTCTTTCTTTCTCCCCTTTCTTTTCCCCAGTCAAATCTGTCCCGTATTTAACAAGTAAAAATAAAATAAAATAAACAATAAAAGGTGAATCGAATAGACCATTACGGCAAGGCTGGGATGGTTTATTTGGTAAAGTAAATCCATTAGGCCTCTTTCTTCGCCTTTAGACAATAATTCTGATGCAAAAGAGCCAAACCGGACAGGCAAAAAAAAAAAAAAAAAAAAAAAAATATCAAATACTGATAGAATTCATTTAAATTGGTTGATCGGGCTTTTAAGAATAGTCCACTAATTTTTATGGTTGAGTTCGGGACTCATAAGGTTCAGAACCTTAATGTAAGCCTGCTTTATCCATTCCAGAACCTGTTTGTTTTTTTTTCGGGGGGGGGGGATCATTGTCCTGTTGGAACACCCAGCTGTTTCCAAGGTTCAACTTTCTAGCTGCTGATCTAAGGTGAGGTTAGAGACCTCCTTCTTCATCTTCGTTATTCTGTCTGCCATTTACTTTGTGCAATGTACCAGTAACACTGGCAGAAAAACTGCCTCAGAGCATATTACCATTAACATTGCACCAAAAATCGCACCTTTACTCCTCGTCATTGTGCCCAAATAGGTCAATCTTCATCTTTTCTGATCATAACGCTTTTCTCCGTTTGAGCAGCTGGAGCTTGATTCTTCCTTGGTGTGGCACCATCTCAGTCCATAGCCACATAAAACTTACTTCCCTGTGGACAGTGAAGCTGGTGTTCAAGCAGTTTCAAATCAGTGACAAGCCTCGATGGTTCCTGGACATCCTAACCGATTTTCTCATTCTGAGGGCAACAGTTTTGTTTGGGGTCTTATTCCAGAACTTAGCATAGTGCATAAGTAACTTTTGTACACTTATTTGAAATACTTCATTGTCCACAGTAGAGACTTGAACCCATGAGACTAAGATTAAGAGTCGGTTGCTCTTCCAACTAAGCCAACCATTCAAACAGTTCAAGCAAATCATTTTAAACCCCAAATTACCATGACACTTGTGCTTATTATGAGTGTATGTCAACTTCTGGGCACAACTGTGACTGCGTATAATTCTGAAACTTTGACATGCATTTTATTTCCTGTTGATTAGGTAACTCGTTTATAGGTTGTTTGGTATAATGATAACTGTTGAATATTTCACAGTCAGTTTGAATGGCACACTGCTTAGATCTTCATAAAGTGCATTTTAGTTGCTGGGAATAAACTACCAGATTTCTAGAGACATTTCTTTATGTTAGCCACTCGTCACATAACAACTGAATGTTATAATACTAAAACAGGTCAATGTCACCAGTGTGAGTCTGACTGGATTCAGTAAATTGTATCGAAATGGAAATCTGTAGAAAACTCGTAAGTAGTACAAACATAAACACATGATAATGGATGTGTTTACGCATGTTTTCTCAACTCATACAAAAATGTACTCACTGCTTCTGCTACCATGTCTTTAGCACAGACTCTGCATGAATGAATTAATTTATGCTTTCATTTGCGCCCCCTCCAATCTGACATGGCCCCAGCTGTACTAACTAATTTGCATAACGTTAAAAAACACAATTATCTTTTACAGTCAACATCTTTGTTTCTTCTGTTATTGCTTGTTTCTAGGCAACCAGGATCTGAGGAGAACACAAAATGATGCAGCGTACTACAAAATCTGTCTATGTTTTTATGGCTATGCCAGAGGATATTTGCACAGTATCCAAATGTTGTCCACATTAGGAGGGTTTTTTTGTACTGTAATGAAAAGGCTACTAATACAATTCCTGTTAAGAACTAGACACACTTTTATCTCCATTAAAACCAAACAATAAAAAACATACAAAACCTGGTCTGTTGTGCAACATTCTTGTAGCCTGATCCATCCACTGCCTCAAGATAATAAACGTGAACACAAAAGTAGAGGCAAATCATCTGATTTCAGCCTGCAGAAACGTGATAAGAAGACTGCGTTCTAAAAGCAGCAAGAGTGATCAGCAACAAAAATGAGAAGGAGACAGAAAAGGGAAAAAGCACTTACCACTTAATCCAGCTAAAAGTAGGGTCAGGGTTTTAAAGGATGAGAAGAGAAGGAAAAAGGAACAGAGAAACATAAAGACACACAGCAAAGCCACCAACACTTTTACAAAGAGCCAAGCAACATGCAGCTAAACAGTACCCAAATGGACTAAAGGTAATAATTTTGTTGTTTAGAAAGCATAATGCTGTGAGGACAAAGACAGAACAAGACATGATGCAGCTAAGACCAAAAACCCCACAAAATAAAATCTGTTTCTCATCTCATCTCTCTCTCTCTCTCTCTCTCTCTTTGAATTTGAGTGATTAAAAAAAGAAACTTGACAGAGCCAGTATCAGTGCCAGAAAATCAAATCATGAAAAAAAAAAAGTGGACCGTGAAATCCTGTTTTTGACCAAGAATTTGTTAAAAACTTAAAGGCAAATACAAATATGAGAGCTGAAAACTTACAGAACTGAGATATAGGTGCATCGAGCTGTGGTGTTGTGCCTCCCCTTGCGTTGAGTTTCTGGACCTGGGTCGGAGGGACGGGCTTGTGGGACTGACCAGTGGCCCGGTACATTGCCTGCACCCATAGGATACGGTCTTGCTCGTCATCACTGGCAAAGATCACAGTATCACCCTCTTTTACTGCATTGAAAAATGTTCTGCCACCGTCGAGACCTGAAAAATAAACAAGGGAAGAACACTTGGTGTGGAAACCAGTTAACATTATAAGAAGATTACAAATATTTACCAGTAGCCCAATTAACCTAAACCCACTAACTGCATGTCTTTGGACTGTAGGGGGAGTACCTGGAGAGAAACTACATGCAAACACAGAAAGGCCACAGACAGATCCTGGATTTAAACCCAGGACTTTTTGTTAATCACCTCAATATCATGCTGCCCCAGATATTACTGTCATAATTTTAATTACTATTATTATTTTTTTCACAGATATGGGATAGACAAAGTATCTTTTTTCACTTCTGTTTTCTCCCTTTCTCTTCCCAACATAAACCAAAAGCAACAATTAGTTGGGTTGGTCTGACCTCTGTTCAGAATGAAGCTAGGTGGAGCAACACTATCTTCAATGTCATGCTGCTCTGTTGTATCTTAATTGCCCCTTAGGGATAAATAAAGTCTTTCTGATTCTGATTCTGAACACTTGGAATTATGTGAATTCTATTTGTTTTATGTGCAAATAAAACCATGATTTTCCTTTCATATCCACGGATAAATCCATCAATATTTCTGAGACTTATCTTTGGCTCCACAGACCTAAGTGAACACTGTTGGAGTTTTCAGTCATGCAGAGTTTGGATCTAATCAGGCAACGTGACCTTGGGACTATGGGTATGTCAGCCAATTTGGAAGTCAAACTGTGAAATTAGTCCTTGGACATTGCATGTTATCATCCACTGTGCCGCTGTGTGTGTTTGCAACGTTACCTGGCTGGGGGTCAGTATAGTCCACCGTGTAGCCCTCCAGCTGAAGGAGTTCTACAGGCTCGGCCTTCTTCTCTCTGTAGCTGCACATGGCAAAGGTGTACTGACTTACCTACACCAGTCACAATGAGAGGAAATATTCAGTTATCAGAACATGCTAAGAGTTGAACACAGGAAATCCAAATCCTCCTCAAGTGTCAATTAATGTACAGTAGACTCCTGTCAACAAAGGAATATTTCTTCACATGACCACATAACATATAATGAGTGGTGGAGACTGGCCAATATAAAGGTCTGGAATTTTCCTTTTAGATGGTTTTATTCCCACTGTATATACAGATACAGCCACTTAAAATGGCTGTCTCATCCCTGACGGTGAATGGTGGATGCTTAACGGATTCCCGACCAATTACCCACCGGTTGTTGGGCAGCCGTAATGATATCCCCTGCCTGTCACGTGGATGATGCAACCACGAGTGGTAGTGCCCCTGAGCAGCATTTAGAAATGTGGTAGAAAAGCGGTAATGTCTTGCGGCTCCACTAGGGGGAGCAATGTGAAGGCGCATTCATTTACAGGGTGTGAATTAGGCTACTTTTGGTGATAGTACATTAAGTAAAACTAAAAATTTGGCATGATGTTAAAAATACAGAAATTGTTACGACTAAGCTGTTAATAAGAGATTAACATAAATGTGGACATTAGCGCAATCCGGTTGTTCAGTGATGACGTGACGAATCCTACTTCCGGGCCTAAAGTAGTCTGCGTTTAATATGGCTTTGGTGTTGTTAACATGTGTAATGTTTTGTATTTTCTTCTATTTGATCTCAAAAAGCTCCTAAAACAGTCAGTGATCACCGTTGACCTCCCTCGGCTTTTATTACCGCTAATCATTTATTTAAGCTCAGTTTTTAAAACCTTAGGATGTAACTACAGCCCAGCCCATGCAGCAGTATATGAATGACTAACCTCGTATTGTGGATGGACTATCTCAGTTGTTCTCCTGGCTGAAGTTTGGTCCATCATGCCATGCAATTACATTTGTTCCTGACCACCGAGAACACTCACGTTAACTTTTATTGAGTGGAAAAAAAGTTAGCTTGTTTATATTATGCTAACATAGCTGTGTCGCTAGCGGTCACGTAGCACATCATTATATAGCAGCTAGCCCAACTTCAGTAACCCTATAAACGTCACTGCTGTTTAGTTTTCTGTCTTCATTTATGCTGGAAGTGATAACAGAGCTGTACGTTTTAATTTGTTTCCAAAACCCCGCAGTCAGGACATGCTATATTGTATTTAGATAGAAGCTAGCGAGCTAACTCCCTGCTAACTTCTAACTCCGTTAAATGTCATAAATTCCATTTTCATGGATGCCTGGATGTTAAACTCAATTGTTACACCTGGTAGAGCAGAACGCTGATCATTTTATTAAAGATGAAAGACTTTAGACAGTTTTTCAACTCTCAGTAATGCCATAGTGATCGTTTGATATATGGACCTGCAGCGGAGTTTAGGCCCAGACACGGCTAGTGACGTCAGACTGAACAATCGGATAGCTATTTAAGACACAAACTCCTACCCTTGTGTGTGCGTGCCCTTGTCATTTCACCTTGTTAAAGGTGGGTGGGTGGATAAAACCATCCGTGACGCTCTGAGATCCCGCACCGCTGCCTACAACACGGGACTCACGACGGGGGACATGGACCCGTACAAAGCTGCGTCATATAACGTGCGGAGGGCGGTGAAAGAGGCGAAGCAGCGCTACGGGAGGAAACTAGAGTCACAACTCCAACAGAGTGACTCTAGGAGCCTGTGGCGGGGACTAAGGACAATAACGGACTATAAAGCACCAACAACCGGTATGACAAACGCGGCCGTGACTCTGGCAGACGAGCTGAACACTTCCTATGCTCGCTTCGAGGCTGCAGCTAAGGACTCCAACGATGCTAGTGCGAGCGGCGCTAACGGCTGCAGACAGGAAGATACTGCCAGCACCGGAAACGTGCTCGTCATCTCCGAGCATGAAGTAAGGAGAGCCTTCAAGAGAGTGAACACCAGGAAAGCAGCAGGACCAGACGGCATCCCAGGTCGTATCCTCAGAGACTGCGCATACCAGCTAGCTCCTGTGTTCACTGAGATATTCAACATCTCTTTATCTCAGTCGGTGATCCCCACATGCTTCAAAGAGTGCATCATTGTTCCTGTCCCGAAGAAACCCCACCCTGCTTCTCTCAATGACTACCGCCCTGTAGCCCTCACCTCAGTAGTGATGAAGTGCTTTGAACGCCTGGTCAGAGACTTCATCATTTCTTCACTACCAGACACACTGGACCCACTACAGTTCGCTTACCGTCCAAATCGTTCCACAGACGATGCCATCTCTCATCTCCTCCACACATCACTCACTCACTTGGACACTAGAAGGGGGAATTATGTTAAAATGCTCTTCATAGACTACAGCTCTGCATTTAACACCATAATTCCCTCCACACTCACCACCAAGCTGGAGCATCTGGGACTCAGCTCATCTATGTGTCAGTGGATCGCCAACTTCCTAACTGGCAGACCACAGGCAGTAAGGATGGGCGGACATGTCTCAGCCTCCACCACTCTCAGCACTGGAGCCCCCCAGGGGTGTGTTCTGAGCCCCCTGCTGTACTCTTTGTACACATATGACTGTGTGGCCACTACCAGCTCCACCACCATCATCAAGTTTGCTGACGACACCGTCGTGGTGGGCCTGATCTCTGATAACAACGAGACGGCCTACCTGAAGGAGATTAGGAATCTGGAGAACTGGTGCCAGAGGAACAACCTCCTTCTAAACGTCAGTAAGACAAAGGAGCTGATAGTGGACTTCAGCACTAAGCAGGAGAGGAACTACCAGACCCCCGTCATCAACGAGTGCCCAGTGGAGAGAGTGGACAGCTTCAAATACCTCGGAGTTCACATCACGCAGGACCTGTCATGGTCCTGTCACATCAACACCGTGGTGAAAAAGGCCCGTCAGCGTCTCTACCACCTCAGACGCTTGAGAGACTTCCAACTGCCCTCCAAGGTGCTCAGGAACTTTTACTCCTGCACCATAGAGAGCATCCTGACGGGAAACATCTTAACCTGGTTCGGGAGCAGCACCATGCAGGACAGACGAGCTCTACAGAGGGTTGTGCGGTCAGCTGAGCGCACCATCCGCTCCGAGCTCACTGACCTGCACTCAATCTACAGCAGGCGGTGCTGGACCAAGGCCAGGAAGATCGTGAAGGACCTCAGCCATCCCAACAACAGACTGTTCTCTCTGTTGAGGTCAGGAAAGCGATTCCGCTCCCTGAAGACCAACACAGAGAGACTGAGGAGGAGCTTCTTCCCGCAGGCGATACGGTCTCTCAATCACACCACCACACAGTACTGACCCACACATACAGTTCTTACACACACACTGGACTTTCTGGACATTGTTTTCACTTCATCACTTAAATCACTTTAAGCATATTTGCACTGCACAAGACATAATGTGGATTGCACAACACTGGTCACTATATTCTTCATTTCCAGTTAATACTTGTACAGCTGCTGTTATTGTGTATTTATTTATTTATATTTCTTCATACATTCTTATATAGTTCTATACTGTGTATTTTGTTGTACAGTTATTTTATTTTCAACTTTAATTTATATATTTTTTCTTATTCTCTCCCAGTTAAATTTACCCTTCATTCTAATTTGTGTTGTACAGTTATTTCATTTTTAACCTTAATTTATATTTTATTCCTTCCTAGTTAAATTTACCCTTTTTAATTTTTCATATTTATTTCCTATCTTATTCATAGCCTTTTCCTTTTTTGTTCTCTTTAGGTCACGAGCAGTTGTCCAAGCATTTCACTACATATCGTACTGTGTATGACTGTGTACGTGACAAATAAAAATTTGAATTTGAATTTGAAATGTTATGTGATCCATTTCTACCTCATGTAGCTAAAATGAGTATTACTAGCATCATTATTATTTTTTTACTGTGTTATACTAATGTTATAGTATGCATTTACACCAAGAAATGGATAGTGCATTAGTAAGACTATTAAAAAAGTAAAATGGGCTGTTTGTTTAACCTAACACATTTGTGCTGTAATATGTAGTGTAATATGACACTGACTAGACAGTGTAATGCTAATAGTGCTTTACACTTTGCAGTCAATAAAAGGCCAGTGCTAACCCATAAATCAGTGTATGAGTCTGGTTAAAGATAGTGGCTGTGGTTTTGTCATTGTTTCCTGTGCTGCAAACACGAACTGTAGTGACACCCTGTTGCTTGCTGTAGCTGGCCTGCTGTTATTGTAGCTGCCAGTCATACCAACTTGTCGTCACAAATCACCATGCCTGGCCAACAGACCATTGTCACCACTCCTCCTGTTGCAAGTGGCAGCTCTGACTCTATCTGAAGGTTCATTCTGAGCACGCGCACGTGTGTGTGTGTGTGTGTGTGTGTGTGTGTGTGTGTGTGTGTGTGTGTGTGTGTGTGTGTGTGTGTGTGTGAGTGAGAGACAAATGACAAATGCCCACTACTGATGAGCACTGATGAGACCTGAGGCCAAATAAAGAATGGAGGGAACAGCAGCTCCAGCAGCTCCAGCAGCTCCCTGGCCTCCAGGACACCACAACAACTAATCAGAATCTAAAGTACAGACAAGACACCACCCTTCTTTTCCATCCCAAAATGTTCTCTCACTCTCTCTCTCTGTGATAGGTTGATAGGATACATACACTGCTAAAAAAAAATAATAAAAGAACAGAGCCATAGCAGTTCCTTAACCAAAGACTACATCAGCAGGACCCATATCTGCTCGTTTGCCGTTGAACAAAGGCAAACAGGATGAGCACTTCGTTCTGGAAAGGGCTTGGCTGTTTGTGTGTGTGTGCTATGACATGAATGCCATGAATGTTGTTAAAATTATTAAATCTTCATCAGGGACAGACAAATGTTTCTGATTAATCTGTGGACTTCAGGATTGTGGCAGCAGAGTTGGCTAGAGTCGTACCAGACTCCAAGTGACATTTCTTCATAGATCAAGAGAGCATGAAAAATGTGTCAGGTATATTAGGATAATCAGCTGCATAAATGGAGAGCAAAACAGGAGATAATTTCCTATGCTATTTTGGCATCCCACATTTCCATCTCTTTACCTAGAAGTTGCCATGCAGAAGTATTCTCCCTAGAGAAGATCAAGATCAAGTCTCTGGAGAAGAGACATGTTGGTCTCTGGAGGAGGCCAGATTAACTCCTTCATGAGTCATGAAGAACACTGACTATCTCATACTGAACTGAAAAGCCATTTTTTGGATGTGTTTCTAGAGGTATAGGTAATGTAAGGCAACACCTTCTGTCAGCTTAATTACATCCAAGCTCCTGTCAAGCATCTACAGCAGTGACATGAGTGCCACTATTGTTGCTAAAATTCTTAAATCTACGAGGTCAGTTCCTTGATCATTAATATGCAAATTGTCGTGACCATTAATCAACATCTACTGATTAACAACCACTGATCAAAGCATTTCAGTCATTATGCAAATGTTCTGTTTATAAGGTTGGGGAAACCTGCAGTCAGCTGAGACTGAAGAAGTCATTTGGTTGATTGACGAAACCTTTCTCCCACTGAAAACATCCAGATGAACAGGATCAACCTTTTGAGATTTACTTACCTGGATGATTGAGACTGCACCAAGACATTTAGATGGTAGGTGGTTTGATCCATGGCTGCTCCCGTTTACAAGTCAAATCTCCTTGGGCAAGATACTAACTCCCAGCTGATCTTTGATGCATCCATCAGTGTGAATGTCTCTGAATGGGTGAATGGGGATGTTGTATAAAGTATCAAGCAGATTGAAGGCATTACTGCACAGAACACTCAGCTTCTACATATGTCTTCTGTCCAAGCTGTGCAGGTCAGTATTTTTTTAGTAAAGATCTAGCTCTGTCACGGACCCGGTTCCAGGGACTCGGGGTCCGTGAGCAGTGTGGACTATAATTATTATTATTATTATTATTTGAGGGTTGTGCCTTCTGCACTGCTGCTGTCCTGTGTTCCTTGTTTGTGTACTGGCAGGTGTGTATGGGTGTGTGCGTGTGTGTGAGGGTGCGGTCGTGACAGGCACTTTCAGGGCTGGTGGGTGTGGCCCTGCCAGCTGACCGGTCACACCCAAGAATCTCCACACACACCTGGTGCTGATCAAGCCTCGTCAGAGGAGCTACCAAACAGTGTGGCTGAGAGCTCCTTGATGCTGGATCGTTGAGTGACTTCCTGTCAGTCTTAGTAATATGTGCAAGGTTAGTGCCAGTTTGCTAAATACTCATGGCTGCCTTTGTATGCGTGTTTCCCCAGGAGGATTTGTGAAAATCAGGAAGCATACGGACGGTACACAGGGAACGGAGACTGAGCATGGAGCACGGGAGTAGGGAGTAGGGGGTCCTCATTCCTCTCATCCCCACGGTCTGCCACACCTACCACGACAAGCTTCTTCTCTGCCTTCTCGATCTAGGGCGATCTTGGCTCAAGAGTTGGGAGTTCGCCTTGTAATCGGAAGGTTGCCGGTTCGAGCCCCGGCTCGGACAGTCTTGGTCGTTGTGTCCTTGGGCAAGACACTTCGCCTACTGCCAGAAGGGCCGATGGCGCGATATGGCAGCCTCGCTTCTGTCAGTCTGCCCCAGGGCAGCTGTGGCTACAACTGTAGCCTCCACCAGTGGATGACTGGGTGTGTAAAGCGCTTTGGGGTCCCTAGGGGGGACTAGTACAAGCCCTATACAAATACAGGCCGTTTACCATTCTCATCATCCCTGTCTCTATGCTCTATAGACAGGCCTTTTTGTGCTCTATAAGAACCTTCTAAACTCTACAATTTTCCAGACTTGAACATGACGCCATGGAGTAAGATATCACTGACTCAGACAGCAGAAATGATCCAGATTTTTCTTTATGGCAAAAAAAAAAAGACAAGAAATTTTGTTCAAAGGTCTTGAAACTTGTAATGAAAGTTTGTTTAAAGGTCACGAAGCTCATGGACAACGTTTCTATAGCTGAGCAACTGCATTCAAGCCCTATATCACCAAATGCAATGCAAAGAGTTTGATGCAGTGGTGTAAAGCACACTGCCACTGAACTCTAGAGAAGTGGAGACATGTACTCTGGAACGGAAAATCATGGCTCTCTCTCTGTCAATCCACTGGCCGACTCTGGGTTTGGTGGTTGGCAGGACAGTTGAGTGTGGCAGATGACCTATTCTCCTAAAATCCGCATATAACAGCTAAAATAAGCTATGTATATAGTTATGCAATTTAATATGCTACATCAACTTCATGTGCAGTAGACAACAGTGAGGGTGCAATTACTTGGAAAGAAAGCAACTGGACTTCTTCAGGTTTCTCAAAGATGTTTCACCTCTCATCTGAGACGCTTCTAAAACCATGGTGGTGAGTCCCAGGAATTTAAACCTTAATGGGGGTTGTCACTTAAGAGAGTTGTTGACTGACCACTGATCATGTTATCAAGGTTTGAAAAAAGGCTTGGGTCATTTTCACCAGAGGTTTTGGATTAAACCATTGCACAACCTTGCCTCACCTGAGATCACCTGATGCAAGATTTGACTGGGGAAGGGATCTCAAAACTGCATTGTAGGTGGCAGACACTTGGTGTCATAAGCCCCCCTGTTCCAAGATGGTCACTCATAGTGGACATAGATAGCCTCTTTTCACTGCTCTTGCAAACCATCTGTCTCCCTTTTCAAAATATGAACATTACATGCAATTACGTGTGCAAAAATTACAAAATGTACAGTTGCAAATTGAGGTAGTCCAAGGTTATAAATTCCTGTCACGTGTTTATGAGTCTAACAGTAGTGGGGAAGAAGGATGTCTTTAGTCTACAAGTCCTAGATTTCACACTTTGTACCTTTGTTGAAATGGTAGAAGTGTGAACTGACAGTAATGCGAGAGGGTAGAGTCTTTGGGGAGGTAACTATCCTGTGGACTCATGTGCATGACAGCAGATGTTCTATTGAGAGTGTAGTGGACTCCCTTTGATCTTTTCATCAGTTTTTACCACTCTCTGCAAGCATTTGCAGTCCATATCATTTGCTTTGCCGTACTACATGGTGACGTAGCTGGTCAAGATGCTCAACCATTGAGCTGTATAAGTTGTTGAGGATCTGGGTGACATGCTAACCTACCTCAGCCTCTTTAGAAAATATAGCTAGTGTGGAGCCCTTTTAACCAGCTGTGTGGTGAGATACTCACTATGTAGAATCCCAGCTATTTAAAGCAGACCACCCTGTTGACTTCAAGCTCCTGAATGCATGGTGGAGTCTCCTTTCCTTCATCATGTCCACTATCTCCTTCGTCTAGTCCGCGTCCGCGGTGAGGGTGAGGTTGTTGTCCTCACACTTTCAAATCAGTTTGACTCATATACCTCCAAGTCACGACAACAGTTGCCTCAAGGTGCTTTATATTGTAGAATAAGCAACCTAAAATAACATAAAAAAGCAGAAACAACCTATATAACCCCGCTAGGTACAGTGGGAAAGAAAAACCCCCTTTTAACAGGAAGACTGCTCCAGCAGAACCAAGGTCAGGGACAGTCTGCCATCTGCCCGTCCCTGGTTAGGGTGAGGGGATTAAAGCAAGAAAAATGCATACTGTGGAAGGGAGGCAGGGATTAACAATAAATAATGATTAAATATAATATAGCTTATAAAGAACTAGTGAGTGAAAAAGGTGAGTGAAAGAAACACTCAGTGCATCATGGGAAGCCTAGACCTATTGCAGAATAACAAAGGGGGGGGGGGGTTCAAGGTCACCTGGTCCAGCCCTAACTATATGCTTTAGCAAAAAGGAAAGTTTGAAGCCTAATTTTAAAAGTAGAGATAGTGTCCGTCTCCTGAATCCAAACTGGAAGCTGGTTCCACAGAAGAGGAGCCTGAAAACTCCCATTCTACTTAAAATATGGAACAGGGAACAGTAACCAATATAGCGTTCCCAGGCCAGCCGAGAGATATAATCTCTCCAGCGTGTCCTGGGTCTGCCCCGGGGCCTCCTCCCGGTGGGACATGCCTGGAACACCTCACCCAGGAGGCGCCCAGGGGGCATCCTTGTCAGATGCCCGAACCACCTCAGCTGGCTCCTTTCGATGTGGAGCAGCAGCTGCTCTACTCTGAGCCCCTCCCGGATGGCCAAACTTCTCACCCTATCTCTAAGGGAGAGGCCAGCCACCCTTTGGAGGAAGCTCATTTCTGCCGCTTGTATCCGCGATCTCGTTCTTTCGGTCACTACCCACAGCTCGTGGCCATAGGTGAGGGTAGGGACGTAGATCGACCGGTAAATTGAGAGCTTCGCTTTTACACTCAGCTCCCTCTTCACCACGACGGACCGGTGCAACGTCCGCATTACTGCAGCTGCAGCCCCAATCCGTCTGTCGATCTCCGGCTCCCTTCTCCCATCACTCGCGAACAAGACCCCGAGATACTTGAACTCCTCCACTTGGGGCAGGAACTCATCCCCGACCCGGAGTGGGCACTCCACCCTTTTCCAGCTGAGAACCATGGCCTCAGATTTGGAGGTGCTGATCCTCATTCCCGCTGCTTCACACTCGGCTGCGAACCGTTCCAGTGCGAGCTGGAGGCCCCCACCCGATGAAGCCAACAGAACCACATCATCCACAAAAATCAGAGATGAGATTCTGAGGCCATCTTTTTGGGTCAGCTGGCTTTTTAGTTAGTTAGTTATAACTTAGTCTAGCAGTCCAGCCTAAAAGTAATAAATACATAAACTAGTTTTTCAGTGCCAATTTGAGATGGGATTGTGGTGTGAATGGTCCAGAGAGTGTTGTTTTGAGCCATTTTATGTACCTCACCTGCACATGCCGTGTAGGTGAGCCCGCACAGCACCGCCGACCACGACTCACCACATACCCCCATTGCCTGATTGAGGCTGGGAAGCCGTCCGGCCAAACCTACTCCCCTTAACTGGCTTCCAACCCAGCGATAGGGCCGTGTCCCTTCCAGAGGCCGGCCACGCCTCCAGCGGTGGCAGCAACGCTGGTCTGGAGACCGCCTGGTCGTGTCGGCTCGCCAGGTGGCCAAGTCGACATGACCCTGCAGGCACAGTCATGAGCTCCTGCTCACAGGCGGCTGGGCCGGCATCCGTCGGTCCAGATCAGGTCGTGCCCTGGGACCCAGATCGAGCAGGCTCCCCTTGCACGGGGACCTCCACCTCCCCACACAGTTCCTCTACTGCTACCAGCTGGAGCGACTCCTCCACCGCTCCCTGCTGGAGCGGACCCTCGTGGACTTCCTCCATCCCCGGCTGGAGCGGCTCCTCCACCGCTCGCGGCAGGAACACTCTTTCACCCAGCTGTTCCCCCTCCTCTCGCAGGCGCGGACCCCCACGCGCCTCGTCCACCACCTCCAGCTGCCGAGGTGCCCCACATGGTTCCTCCACCGCCAGGTTCCACCTGTGGGGTTGGCGGCAGAGGTGTTGACTACGCCTGGAGCAATGTCGCCAGCTCCGCGATTCAGCCCAGGTGGCACTCAGCCTGGTCCCGCAGCTCTTCCCACCGGCGGCGCACCTCTGCCGCCTGCTCCCTCTGGGTGGCCGCTATTTCGGCCAGCATCTGGGTTTCGCCACCACTGTGGTGTGAATGAGACACGGCAGGTCCAGAGAGTGTTGTTTTGAGCCTTTTTTTTACCGCGACTGCAGCTCACAAGCTGCCAGCCGCACATGCAACACACCACAATACCGAACAACCCCTGCTTCCCCGTGTGTTTGACATGGTGGGCACCGCCGACTATGCGTCGCCACAGGGATGTTTCTAATTGTAGAGATATTGGGCAAATGGAAGAAAGCAGTCCATATCGTGGTCAAAAACGAGTAACTGAAAATGCATGCTTCTAATGATACTGCCAAACAACGCAGGAAGAAGAAAATTCAAATAAACACAGGAAACAGTGCACAGGGTCAAGCTGGTCATGAAGCAGGGCTTTCGAGCAGTTCTGATGACCAGTCGGCCCACGCCAGGGCTGCAGTTCATGAGGTCAGTTGGTTGGCCCACAGCAGGGTCTAAGTAGTTCAGGGAGTTGGATGAGTGGCCAGCGGAAAAGGCTAAGAATCTCTGCTGCCTGGCTGGGAGGCCCCTAGTGAGGTGAAGAAACTTTGGGGGCCGGCTGGGTGGCCAATGCCAGAGATGAACCAGCTCAGGTGGCATGGCAGGAAGCTGCAGACAATGGCAGTCAGACAGCCCAGCAGGAGGCCATAAATAACAGCAGACCCCCTCCAGGTCCTTGGAAAAAGGTACTGTGGACCCTCAGTTTGCTCAGGCTCTGACAGGGAAAAAATCCATGGTCTCAGTTCAGGTGGGGGAGGCCCCAGGTGGAACAACAGTCTCTGGGGAGGCTTGGGTCCAGGGGTTACAGAAACTGAGTTGAACAGAGGGCCTTTTTGCATAGGCTAAAAACAAACATGCTTGAAGGTTGTCTGAGATGCAACGAATACCGTCCTCTCATCAGAAAGCTTAGAAACAGAAAAATAATTTATTGAACTGGATCAGACATCTGACACTTAATGTGGGCATTGAGAAGCTTGTGAACACAAAATGGTGTCTTTATTAACAGTTTCAGAAACAGAAAAACCATTATAAATAAAAACTCAGCAATCCCTCCAATGTCTTTCAAGAAACAAGGCTAAGCCTTTGAAATCAGGGCCTCTGTCCCTAAATCATAACATGACGTAAATCACAGTTGTGGGAACAGAATGCTCCGATGAAAATCTGCTGCCTTAGAAACAGCCGCTTAACTTAACTTTATTGTCAACCACTGAAGTCCCTTTATTTGTGAGTTCAGCCGGTAAAATCAGTGTTTTTAAAACTTCAGGTCCAGACACTGACCACACAGTATTGTGATTTCTTTGTAGAAAGGTGAATGTACTGAGGTTCAAGCATAACACAGCAGGAAACAATATTTTTACTCAGTGTAGGAGCAACTTCAGAAAACCCATTTTCATCGGATGTGGGCCAGGACACCACATCAGCCGACATGGGCAAATGCAAAATGCAATTTTCCAAATGCAAACACATGTTATATATAAACAATCTATGCTATATCAGATTTAGATACTTTATTGTCATTGTCATTTCCACAACAAGAAATTAAGTGCATCTTCTACAGCACAAAAGAATAGAGCAATAAAAATGAAACAACTCAATAATAAGTAAGTAAAGGACCACAATAAACCACAGTCACAAACTCATAATTGTGCATAGTGTACAATCTTCTGTTAATTTCTTTCAAAAAAATGAACCTTAGTGCATTTGTATTTTTTATACTACTGGGAAATTATCATTTCAACTGTTCTGCCAAAACAATGTCAGACTCTGTAGTTTTCTCTCCTACCCAATTGGACCAGGATTGACATGTTTAGCCACATGTTACATCCCTTGGCTAGTTTAAGGGATAAAAAGGACTAACATAAAGTTAAATAGTGAAAGAGGAGTCCAAATGGCATTTCAAATGTTTACTTTCTGCTAGTTTAAAACTCTGTTAGGCTTAGACTGACATTTAACTTCAAGGAGAGCTAAGGCCTATACAGCAAACAAGGTTCAAGGTTCAAGGTTCTTTATTTGTCACATGCATAGTTATACGAGTATAACACACAGTGAAATGTAACCTGACGCGCTCCTCGACATGTGCAAAAATTGGGGGGGGGGGTAGAGGAAGGGAAGAACACACACATATACATATATATACACATATATATATATATATATATAGAGATAGATAGATAGATAGATAGATATAGATAGATATAGATATAGATATATATATATATATATAGAACACGAGAAGCTGGAGAAATACCAAGGGCTCAGAGAAGAGCTCGAGAGGATGTGGAGGGTGAAGGTAATGGTGGTCCCCGTGGTAATCGGAGCACTAGGTGCGGTGACTCCCAAGCTAGGCGAGTGGCTCCAGCAGATCCCGGGAATAACATCGGAGATCTCTGTCCAGAAGAGCGCAGTCCTGGGAACAGCTAAGATACTGCGCAGGACCCTCAAGCTCCCAGGCCTCTGGTAGAGGACCCGAGCTTGAAGGATAAACCGCCCGCAGGGGTGTGCTGGGTGTTTTTTTTATATATATGTAGTATATACATTGGGTGAATGTGCAGTAGTAGCAGCCAGCAGGTGAATTCTGTACATTAATATGAATAGACATCTGACTATTTTACAGGATAGACAATATAAACATATTTAAAATTAAAGGAATTTGAAATGTACATTGTTCCTTGGTTTAGTGTCTGGAAGAGTCCTGTCTCAGTCAATTATAGATGATGTGAGAGGGCGGGTGTGTGTGTTTAGGGCCCGGATGGCTTGGGGATAGAAGCTCCTCTTGAGTCTCTCTGTCCTTGCCCGGAAGATGAGGAACCTTCTACCAGATTGCAGAAGTTGGAACAGTTTGTTGCCAGGATGGGACGGGTCCTTCAGTATCTGCGCTGCTCTAGTCCGGCATCTCCTGGTGTAGGTGTCCTGAAGCGGGGGGAAGAGCAATCCTGCAGCAGCGTTCTGCTGTACGGATCACTCTCTGGAGAGCTTTTTGGTCCTTCACACAGCTGTTCCCAAACCACGATGTCATGTTCTGTGTGAGGATGCTCTCCACAGCGCCTCTATAGAAAATCCTGAGGATCTTTGGAGAGACCCTGAACTTCCTCAGTTGTCGTAGGTGATACAGGCGCTGCCTAGCCTTTTTGGTCTGTACCTGAATGTGGGCAGACCATGTCAGGTCTGAGGAGATGTGGACACCAAGATACTTGAAGGACTGCACCCTGTCCACTGGAGCTCCATTGATGATAATGGGCTTGTAGTCTCTGTGCTGACTCCTTCTGAAGTCCACCACCAGCTCCTTGGTCTTGCCGACGTTCAGCTGGAGGTGGTTGTCCTGGCACCAAGATGCCAGATTCTTCACTTCATCCATGTAGGCCGTCTCATCGTTGTTGGAGATGGCACCCAACACCACTGTGTCGTCAGCAAACTTCACAATGGTGTTGGAGCCATGGGTGGCCACACAGTCTGAAGTGTAGAGGGAGTAGAGCAGTGGCGAGAGGACACATCCCTGAGGTGCTCCTGTGTTGATGGTGATACTGTTAGAGATGCATCTACCCACCCTCACCACCTGAGTTCTGCCAGTGAGGAAGTCCAACACCCATGCACACAGACGGCTGTTAAGTCCCAGATCCCTGAGCTTTGTGAACAGTCTGCAGGGCACTATTGTGTTAAACGCTGAACTGTAATCAACAAACAGCATTCGCACATAGTTACCCTGTTTCTTCTCCACATGGCTGAGAGTGGTGTGTAGGACGTGGGCGATGGCATCCTCTGTGGATCTGTTGGATCTGTAGGCGAACTGCAGCGGATCTGTGGTGTCTGGGATGGAGGAGGAGATGATGTTCTTCAGCAGCCTCTCAAACACCTTCATTACTACCGAGGTCAGTGCAACTGGCCGGTAATCGTTCAGGGATGAGGGTTTGCTGTTCTTGGGCACAGGGATGATGGTGGATCTTTTGAAGCATGTGGGGACCACAGACTTCGCCAGGGACTCGTTGAAGATGTAAGTGAACACACCTGCTAGCTGGTCAGCACAGCAGCGCAGCAGATGGCCGGTGATGCCGTCTGGCCCCGCCGCTTTCCTTGTGTTCACTCTCCTCAATGCTGCTCGGACGTCATGCTCCGTGATGCTGGTCACCGGTCTCTCGCTGATGACGTCACTGTCCTCGGTAGTCAGGCGGTAGATAGCATTAGCCGCCTGGCTAACCTCGAAACGGGCGTAGAGCTGATTCAGCTCGTTGGTGAATGCAGAGTCGGCGTTGATCGGCGCAGTGTCCCTGGCTTTGTAGTCCGTAATGGTGCGTAGTCCGTGCCACATACTCCGTGTGTCGCCCTGGTGGAAGCGGGACTCCACACGTTCCCAGTACCTGCATTTGGCATCTCTCACCGCGCGCCGCACGCCGTATGAGGCCGCTTTGTAGGCGCTCATATCGCCAGTGGCGAGACCCGCGTTGTAGGAGGCGGTCCTGGCGTTCACTGCAGAGCGGATCGATCTGTCCATCCACGGTTTCCTGGTCAAGATCATCATCTAGCCTGGTGAAATATTTTGCTGCTTTATAAAAAAAGCCCTCCATAAAGCCAGAACATCTAACTACTCATCACTGATTGAAGAAAAACAAGAACAACCCTAGGTTTCTCTGTAGTGCGGCACTGTAGCCAGGCTGACAAAAAGTCAGAGCTCGTTTGAGCCACCCATTCCATTACCATTGACTAGTACCGACTTCACTAATTTCATCACAGATACAATTTGAACCATTAATGAAAAAATTACTCATAACTGTGTCACAGACATAATATTATATACAGCTGGTTTCAGTACCATCAATATTTATTTAGTCATTTTCTCCAATTGATCTTTCTAAATTAACTTCAGTAATTACTTACCCCAAGCCATCAGTGTGTCTTTTAGACCCCATTCCTACAAAACTGCTCAAAGAAGTCCTGCCATTAATTAATGCTTCCATCTTAAATATGATCAACCTATCTCTAATAATGTACCATGGGCCTTCAAGCTGGCAGTAGTTAAGCCCTTACTTAAAAAGCTATCTCTTGACCCAGCTTTCAGTCTCCAACCTTCCTTTTATCTCAAATATTCTTGAAAAAGTAGTTGTCAAACAGCTAACAGATCATCTGCAGAGGAATGGTTTATTTGAAGAGTTTCAGTCAGGTTTCAGAGCTCATCACAGCACAGAAACAGCTTTAGTGAAGGTTACAAATGATCTTCTTATGGCCTCTGACAGTGGACTCATCTCTGTGCTTGTCCTGCTAGACCTCAGTGCAGCATTCGATACTGTCGACCATAATATCCTATTAGAGCAGTTCGTGTAAATGGAGAGACCTCTTGAACCACTAAGGTCCAAAATGCTGCAGCAAGAGTCCTGACAGGAACTAGAAAGAGAGAGCAGATTTCTCCTGTTTTGGCTTCCTGTTAAATCCAGAATTCAAAATCCTGCTCCTCACATACAAGGTCTTAAATAATCAGGCCCCATCTTATCTTAATGACCTTGTAGTACCATATCACCCTATTAGAGCACTTCGCTCTCGCTCTGCAGGCCTACTTGTTGTTCCTAGAGTATTTAAAAGTAGAATGGGAGGCAGAGCCTTCAGTTTTCAGGCCCCTCTTCTGTGGAACCAGCTTCCAGTTTGGATTCAGGAGACAGACACTATCTCTACTTTCAAGATTAGGCTTCAAACTTTCCTTTTTGCTAAAGCATATAGTTAGGGCTGGACCAGGTGACCCTGAATCCTCCCTTAGTTATGCTGCAATAGACGTAGGCTGCCGGGGGATTCCCATGATGCATTGCGTTTTTCCTTTTCAGTCACCTTTCTCACTCAACATGTGCTAATAGATGTCTTAGTTGAATCACACTTTCCACAGCAGTCTTTATCCTGTCTTCCTTCTCTCATCCCAACCGGTCGCAGCAGATGGCCGTGCCTCCCAAGAGTCTGGTTCAGTTGGAGGTTTCTTCCTCTTGCCAAAGTGCTTCCTCATAATGGGTCATATGATGGTGGTCATATGGTCATATGTTGGGTTTTTCTCTGTATGTATTATTGTAGGGTCTACCTTACAATATAAAGCGCCTGGAGGCGACTGTTGTTGTGATTTGGCACTGTATAAATAAAACTGAATTCAAAAATTGAATTGTTTGTAGTGGACATTTTTGATAGCAAGATAAGGACGATGAGTTTAAAAAGGATGGTACGGTTGACTGGTTAAAGACTTTGGTCAAGACCCCAGCCAGCTGGTGCCGCCATGATATCAGTTTCTGTACATTTGCTCAGCATTTACCTGACTAGACACTCATCCGCTGTGAGTGTGTTGGAGTAGCAGACAGATAGGTGTGATATGGGTCAACATCTATGAGGCTTAATTCCTCTGCCTATATTGTGCCCCATCACCAGACCTGAGTGCAGCCCTTTAGAATCTGTCATCTAGGTGTTCCAATTGGAGTAGGCCCATTTAAACAACCATAGTTACGGTGTCTGAGCAGAGTTCAGAGTTTTGTATTTCCATCGTCTAGTCTGTGCTGTCTTGTTCAAAAAGGCCTCGCTCGCTCTCTCTCTCCTACATATGCACACACACACACACACACACACACACACACACTATTGAATGTGCACTCGCTCTCTCTCCCCTTTTCTCTCTCTCCTACATACGCACACACACACACAAACACACACACATGCGCGCGCACACGCACACACACACACACACACACTGCACATTCTATTGACCAATATTTGTCACTTGCTATCTATTTAGCTGGGAGCAAGTGAGAGGCTTCAAGTTGGCGGCACTCCGGCTTTTTTAGCTGCGAGTGTTAGGCCAGATAGTGTTCACTCGACTTTGTCAATCGCTTGTCAACTTGTACCTCTGAGACATATCCTCTCTAACACACAAGAGACAGGCATCCGCCCAAAGCCCCCACCCCTCCTGCCTGCTGCCCACCTCCCAATGTAGAGCAACCAGGAAATGGCCGCTACCTCCTCTTTCCCTCAAACATACACCAACCCCCCACCTCCTGACAAAAGCCTGCTTGGCCTCTCCATCAATCGTCTGACAGCCGAGGGAAGACAGCTTGGCTGCATCTCTCTTTCTTGTAGCACACACAACATGTGGCCTGTGAAAATATTATTGTCATAAAGCAAAGCTTATGTTAAAGGCTGCTCGTGCTCCTCTGTTGGGTGCCATCAGGTTGTTGAGCTCAGAATTATATATATATATATATATATATATATATATATATATATATATATATATATATATATATATATATATTATTTTATTTTTTTGGCAAGCAGAGAAATTAGCTCCTGTTTGCTACTAAACAAAATGAACTTGCTGGTATAATTATTATATAATTTTTTATAACTTTTCATTCTCAAACAGGAAAAATTGTTCTTTGGAATCAGTAGCTAAATATATTCAATTAATGTAATTGATTATTATTAGAGCTGACAAAGGAGCAGCATAACTTCTATCTAAAAGTCAATATTCAAACAAACAGATTACACAATGCTACACTTCATTTATCTTAAAAAACCCTCTATCAGAGCTCAGTCTTGAAATTCTGCACTGACCTATATGCACAGGATTATACTACGAGTCCTTTGAATTAAGGTTACCATTTCTGATGAGTCCCCAGTCACTGGCACCTTTGTTGTTTTTATTTGTGCTTGTTCTCTTTTTCATTTGATTTCTTCTTTGACTTATCTTGTCGGAGCTAAATAAACCCAATGAACTGGCTGTACTTACCTGGACTAGCACGAAGAATCTTTTCTTCCATCTTTTCCATACATTTTTGCCAATGGCCCAAAGGTACCTGTGGGTAAAAACACTCTTAATTATTTCAAAGAAGACTTACATAGATTTCTCAGTGTGACCATCTTTTTTGCTTCTTTCTTCAATGCCATTATTCACAGCTAAAATTTCATGCACCAGCCTGAATCTGTATTAAGGACACATGGATCTTTATTCAAGAGCCTCTACTGACCTCTCCTGTCAAAATGTTTTTACTGCAGCCAGACACAGCATCCTTACAGTGCTTAAAATGACAGGTATTTGTCATAACAGAAAAACTGCAAATATAACTGATGGCACAAATAATGAAAATATTCCAGTTAATTGGATCTGTAAAACATCTCAGAGCCAGCATACAAAAGTCTGCAGAACAGCAAATTGACTGAGGATTAAGGATGCAAGAATGAAATCTTGGATTTTTGTCAAATCAAAAAGGGAATCTCATCTTAAATAAAATGCAAATATGATGTGGTCCCAATATTTTCTCATTTAGCTCATTTAGCTGGAGAAAGCTAAATAAGAATAAATCAAGTAAACAAATGAATTTCCAAGTAAAACTCGCTTTAATATGTGCGTCACACGTTGTAGATTAAACAATCATTCTGAACTCTTAATATGAAAATAAATAAATATGAGTAGAGACATGTTAAATAAGAACTTGAGACCTGCACCTGGTCTTCGCTGGCCCACTTACACTGTCATGCATTATACTGGCTCGGTGACCCAGCATTTTGAGTTTATTGTTATTATTTTCTAGTTTCTTCTGATTTTGTGTTAGTTCTTAGGTTTTGGTACTAGAGATGGCACGATACCACTTTTTTATGTCCGATACCGATATCATAAATTTGGATATCTGCCGATACCGATATGAATCCGATATAGTGTTTTTTAATCAACAAAACTGTTTTTTAAATATCTTGCTGCATTTTGTATAAGTTCATACTCAAGTTTAAAACAACAACTACACTAAAGCTATTCTGTTATACCTGTATGCAAAAAAAAAAATTTCATAGTTCAGCAATACTGATCAATCTAATAAACTTAAACCTACACCATCCTCCCTATTCTGGTATTTTAAAGAGTACTTAGAATAAATATTAAGCAACCTAACTAATAGGGTTCCAACTCCCAGCAACAACAAAAATAAATAAATAAAAAATAGGGAACCACCCCTCACACTCCACCTCGTGATGCTTAATCGACGTAATCAACCTTAATTTGATGCAGTGTGAAAAAAAATGCACAGAAATCAATTATTTTACAAGAAATATCTTTCTTCAACAAAATTGCAGACTGCACAGATGGTACCTTCCCAAAGGAAAAAGTACTATAGCTTACTAGGGTATATATATTAGACTTAATAGTCACTATATACAGTAATTGACTTCTATTCATTTTGCATCAAATTAAAACTTTGGGTGTCAGATTCAGATAATTATTTATTAAAAGCGAGACATTTTAAATGAGAATAAGAAAGAAAAGTATGTCTTTGTGCCCCCTTTTCCCTGTCCATGCCCTATCGGCCCCCCTGGCTAAACTTTGCTAGATCCGCCCCTGCACAGTTACCAGCCGTCAGCTATGTAGAAAAAGATCCTGGTGTAGAAAGTAATATTAAATAAATTCTAACAGCTTATCAAGCTTAAACGTGCTGCTGTTGTTCAGCCGCTGGTTTCCTCTTTCTGGTGCAAAGTGGGCCAAAAACAAACAAGAGACACGGACTCGCGACAGAAAAGCAGATCAGCTGATCATTAAGCAGTTTCATGATTGAAGTAGCAGCAAGAAGAGGCAGTCGCTCGTTAAGCTTAACGCAGGAATGCTTTACATTCAGAGATGGACTTACACACTTGCTTTACTTCTCTCGGGGATAACTTTGTCGGAGATGAAATGCCGGGTTGCTAGCAAAGCTCCACATGCTATCCAGACCACCGACAGGTCCCGCATGCCACAGCCGCTCTATCACGTGATGCATACTGCTCCGACGTGCTAACGTTCTGAGGCGAGTTACGGCCTGTTGCAAGTTTTGTGAGGTGCTTTCGTGATATTTAATGGATCGGATTACATTTTTTATTTTTCTCCGATATCGGATCCAGTAATTTAGGTCAGTATCGGACCGATACCGATATGTAATATCGGATCGGTCCATCTCTATTTGGTACTGACATTCAGTTTTTTATTATTCCTACCTGTGTTCTTCCCCTCCGTGCTCTGTTCGTGTCCCTGACTTTGCATTTGTAAAACAGTTTGAGTTTCCTGTTTTACTTTGTAGATCTGTCTGTGACTTAAATATGTTCAGCTTGTGTTTCCCCGTCATCTTGCGATTAGGATCAGCTGTGCTTCCCTCCAGTGTGTCATTTCCTAATTACCTTGTGTGTGTATATATAGTGGCTGTAGGTCTTTGCTTATGGTTGGTTCGTCTGTGTTATTTGGTGTTACTTGGGCATCTCTCTGCTCCACATTCCCCATGTAACCTCCTTATAGTGATGGGCAGATGAAGCTTCATGAAGCACTGAAGCTTTTCATCCAATTGGTTCACCCCAGCACAAAGCTTCTTGAAGCTTCATTTGCTCTAGTAGGACACCTACTGGACGTAAAAATATTAGTTGGCATGAATTTGAAGAGTGTGGCCTTTTGCACACAGCCTGTAAATGTCAACAACAAAAGGAGTGTGTAAAACATGTATATTGTAGTGATGCAGTATACTGTGTATATTTATGCTGGCAGTATGGAAAATGATCATTTGGAAATGCTTAAAATGGAAATGATCATTTACTGTGAGGTGAGGTGTGGTTGGGGTGTGGACAGTGGTTGTGCTTTTGTAACGTTGAGGTATGGACAGCTACACACTGAGGCTTTGAGCCTCAGTCCTGCCTGTTCACATTTTATTCTGTAAAAACTACATTTTCACTGCTTTTATGACCTTTTTAGTGGGGAGAACATAGCTAGGATTTAACGATTTAACAAATCTTTTGAATCCTTTGTCCTCCACAATGCTAAATGGCTGTGAGTCCTCAATCACCATGCTAACCAGGTCTTCATCTATTGGAGATTGTTCTCCTGAGGAAAGACAATAAAGACAAAGCACAGATATAAATATCACACACGTAACTTATTACAGTTGTATAATATTGTTATATCATTTAGTAACATTACTGCATGCTATATTATCATGGCATTTGATGGCTCACCTGGTCTTGTCCACAATCTGTGTTCCCCTTATTCTCATGCAAAGCTCTGTAGTGCCTAAGCATGGATGAGGTGTTGTTATATCCCAGCTCCCTGGCACATAGCAAACACTTCACCTTGTACACAAGTAACGACAGCTTAACATAAATTGTATTGCACCATCAGTATTATGAAAATACATCTTCTGTAGAAATGTACATACCTTTATGGGAGGAATAAGATCAAAATGTTCCCACACAGGGGAGGACATCCTCCTCTTCTTAGCTGGCTCCATTCTCTCCTGACTTTCTCTCCTCACTCTCATAAACCTCCAAACTGTCTCCAAACTCTCACTAACAACTCTCCATCAAACACCCACATTTTGAATGAAGTCTGAGGGGTTTATATCGCTGTCATAGCTCGCGGCAAAGTTCGAACCACTTCATGAACCAGTCACGTGGTACAGCCGGGCAGCGAGGCTTCGGACGTCATCATTTTCAGCTCCTCCCATGAATGAAGCAAGCCTCGATACGCGCATCGTGGAAACGCCCCTCAATTACTCGACACAAGCTTCGAAGCCTCGATACAGAACGTCACATCACTACCTCCTTATGTTTTCCCCTATGTGTAGTGATGGCCAAATGAAGCTTTCTGAAGCATTGAAGCTTGTATTGAAAAACGGTTCATTACTCGAAGCTTTTCAACACAGTCCTCTCTGGTGACATCTGGTGGCCAAAACCATTAAGAGCAGCTTGAATCCACAAAATAAAACCAACCGCTTCATTAAAATTGCCCACTCTACAGAGTGGGATTCTGTCTGGCCGCCATTGTGTTGCTTTGAACGTGTATTTTTTGGTGGCTAAAAAAATGTGGTTTATTTGTTTAATAAATAATTTTGACCAGTAAACATGTTCAAACATGCACCATGGTGTGGTCTTTCTTTGCTTGTGACTTCTTGATGTTGGTAAATACAATAATTGAAAAATACCACGTTACATATAATATACATATGATAATGTACAACACATTATGGAGTATGCTTCTGCTGTGAGGTCCTGCCTCCATGCACTTGTGCAATTAACAGGGTTTTAATAGTTTTGCAATTTTCATTAGTTTTTATTTTTATTTAGTTTTGACTTCAGATTTTCAATTTTATATCAGTTTTAATTAGTTTTTACCAATTGTTTGCTAGTTTAGTTTAGTTTTTATTTTTTTGAAAATCCTTAGTTTCAGTTTAGTTTTGATTAGTTTCAGTTATAGTTTTAGTTGTGTTTGCAATAATTAAGTGTAACAAAATCCCAGTTTCATCATATCAGTCATGCTCCTCTGCTTATCCTTGGGTATGTTGCTATTCCAGCTACCATACCCTGCACCCTGCACAGGTCGCCTGTCTGTCGCAGGGCTAACATGCAGAGACAGACAACTCACATTCCCACCTATGGGTTCTTTAAATAAATAAATAAAGGCAGATGAACAACCATTGATACCAGGCAACTATAAAATTTATATCTTGGCCCCAATGAGACTATTAACTCTTGCAGCACCGGGTGTTCCTAATTTTGGTTCAAGTGAATTGATAAACTTTTTTTTTTCAACATTATGTTTATTAAAGTTTTACATATATACATATATAAAGTACATACACAAACAAATTTACACAATAAACGAAACACAAGGTACATTCAATGAAAGCACTTGAGTCCATGAGACCTCTGACAGATTTTAAAGAATAATTTTCAGATTGCAGCATATGGTTGTGGTCCTGTACAGGGAATAGCTAGGCTGTCCCTGTCTCACACAGTAAACCAGATAGATCTTTATTCCCAATATACTAGATGTAGCGCCCCCAAATTTTCTGGAAAATTTCTTGTTTATCTTTTAGAGTATATGTAATTTTATCTAATGGTAAACATAAAGACAATTCTTTGAACCAATGTGAAATACTTGGTTTGCCAAGACTCCTCCACGTTAGAGCTATCACTCTCTTTGCTTGTAGTATTCCCATGTTTATGAAGATTTTTTCAAAATGATCTATGTTACACCCTACAGGATATAATCCCAGTAGGAAAAGTTTGGGATCCATCACAAGTTTAATTGACAAAATCTCCTTTATCATTGCTCCAACCTCTTCCCAAAACTCCTTTATTTTTGGACATGACCATAAACAGTGGAGCAATGTGCCCTTATCTTCTTCACATCTATTACAGATATCAGGAATCTGCATATTAAATTTGTTAAGTTTTTCTGGTGTTATGTACACTCTCATCAACCAGTTAAATTGTAGCAATTTTAGACGTGTGTTCCCTGTCTGTGTTTGGGCTAGCTTACATGCTCTACTCCATTGTTCCACTGTCAAGTCCTCCTGTAAGTCATACCTCCAAGCTTCAAGCTTAGCAGCAGATGAATCAGGAGAGGATGTCATCATCAAGTTATATAATTCAGATATCATCCCTCTACCACTGGGGTTTTTGGTTAGGATTTTCTCTAATGTGGACAGCGGGGGAATATGTGTAAAATCATTATGATAAGACCTGATAAAACTCCTAAACTGTAGGTATTTGAAAAAGTGCTTTCGGGGAATATTAAATTTAGAGATTAGTTGTTCAAAACTTAAAAGTCTTCCATCACCCCCGAAAGCATCCTTCACCAGTCCCAGCCCCGAGTCTGCCCACATTTTAAAACCACCATCCGCCCTACCTGGGGCAAAATAATTGTTGCCCCAAATCGGGCTAAAAACAGAGAGGGGAGATTTTACGTTTAAATATCTTTGAGTGACATGTAAGATATAAATCATGTTTTTAACTATAGGATTAAGCGTAATGTCTTTGAGTTTATTATATTTATCAGAGTATACATATGTAGGAAGTGGAAGCCTAAGAGAGAGAGACTCAATAGTTCTCCATGCGGGGGGCTTTTCTGCAGCATAATAGAACATTATAGTTCTTAACTGGGCTGCCCAGTAATACCAAACCATGTTAGGACATTGCAGCCCTCCTGCATCAAAGGGCAAGTACAAAAGTGATAAGCGAAGTCTGGGACGTTTGTTATTCCATAAAAACTGATTAAACAGTTTTCTTATTTTAAGGAAAAAGTCTGAGGGAGGTGGCAAGGGGATATTCTGAAACAGATACAGAAGCTTAGGGAGCACGTTCATCTTTAGTATATTTATTCTACCAATCAGTGAAATTTGGAGACTCGACCATCTCTCCACTGATTTGGATATGTCAGTCATAATTGGACTATAATTATGGTTCACCACCTCTTCCAATTTCGGGACAATCTGAATACCTAGATAAGTAAACTGATTCACATTTCTAAAATGGCAGGTGTATTTAGGTGGATTCATCCTTTCTTCTGAGTTCAAAAGCATTATAGAAGATTTTGATTTATTGATTTTATAACCAGAAATATGTCCAAATTTTCCAATTAGGTCTAAAATGGCTGGAATATATTTTCCCAGATTTTTAAGAAAGAGGATCACATCGTCAGCATAAAGAGCTATTCGATGGTCGAGCCCTCCGATCTCTATACCCGTGATCACACAGTGTTCTCTTACAGCAATAGCAAGTGGCTCAATTGCAATTACAAATAAAAGGGGGGATAGGGGGCAACCTTGTCTACAACCTCTTCCAATCTCAACTGGTTTTGAGATAACATTATTGGTAATTATTTCTGCATATGGGTTATTATATAGAAGCCTGACCCAGTTACAGAATCCCACTCCCAAACCAAAGCGACCAAGAACCTCAAGCAAATAGGGCCATTCCACCCTATCGAAAGCCTTCTCTGCATCTAGTGCCAAGAAAGCTGTATCTGGAGACCCCCCTTGCTCGTGTAAAATATTTAACACTCGTCGAACATTGTGGAATCCCTGACGCCCAACCATGAACCCATTTTGATCTTCCTTGATGATGTCTGGCAAAAGGCCCTCCAGTCTCTTTGCTAGAATTTTACAGAGTATCTTTAAATCTGAGTTTAAGAGGCTAATTGGCCGCAGGTTTTCACATTTATCATTCGATTTTCCAGGTTTGGGAAGAAGTGTAATTAAGGCCCCTCTCAGAGTGGGTGGGAGTATCCCCTTTTGAGCAGATTCAGAAAACATTTCCAAAAGGGGTGCCTTTAATTTGGATACAAACTTTTTATAGATATCAATTGGCAGACCGTCTGGCCCTGCAGCCTTTCCATAATTCATTCTCATTATTGCCTCTGAGATTTCGTCCAGAGTCAATTTAGCCCCCAGTCTCAAGGATTCCTCTTCTTCTATTCTGGGGATATTCATATTGTCAAGAAAAGAGAAAAAATTGGGGTCACCTGGGTTTAAGTCAGAACTGTATAACCTTTCATAATAGGCCTTGAAAGAGTCACTTATTGCAGCAGGGTCAGAGATCGTTTCCCCTTTATCATTTTTAAGTGCAGTGATTGATCTTTCCAATTGGAATTGTTTTATACGCCAAGCCAGAATTTTACCTGATTTCTCCCCTTGATCAAAAACGGACTGCTTAAGTTTTAATAAGTTAGCTGTAGCTTTTGAAGCTGAGATTTCATTATATTGGGTTCTTAATAACAGCAAACTTTGGTGCAGCTTGGGACAGGGGTTCTTAAAGTACATATCCTCAGTAGCTTTAATTTTTGATTCCAATAATTTCAGCTTTTGTCTGGCCTTCTTAGATTTTGAGCTTGTGAAGCTAATTATTTGGCCTCTAATGAAGGCTTTGAATGCTTCCCATCTAATACACGAAGATGTTTCAGAAGTATTGAGCTCAAAGTAATCAGTAATTTGTTTGTCAAGGTACGCCAGTAGGTCTTTGTCCTTTATCCATTTTTGCTGAAATTTCCATTTTGGGGGATCTCGTACTAGCCCTGGATCCAAATAGACCAGACTGGCTGGGGCATGGTCTGAGATAAGGACACTGCCATAATCACAACCGTTCACTTTATAGGACAGACTTGCTGAGATCAAAAAGTAGTCTATTCGTGAGTATGATTTATGTGTGCTAGAATAACATGAATATGTCGATACACCAGGATTCCTGTCTCTCCATATATCCATAAGATTTAATTCCTTAGCAAACTGAAGAATGGTTTCCCTACTCTGGCTATGAGATTTGTCTAAATGTGATGATTTATCTATACTTGGGTTCAGAGTGCAATTGAAGTCTCCCGCTAAAATATATTGACCACTGAGTGCTGACAGCGTGCAGAACAGGTTTTTAAAAAAAGATGGTTCGTCCTTATTTGGGGCATAAATATTAACTAAAATCAGAGGTTCTGTATAGAGAGTACCCTGAACAATCAAATACCTTCCCATCCTATCTGCAATCACCTTACAAACATTAAAGGGGACGGACTTGTGTATTAGAGTCAAAACCCCTCTCGCTTGGGAGTTAAATGGTGCTGAAAATACCTCTCCCTGCCATCTCCGCTTAATCTTTAAGTCCTCTTTTCCAGTAAGATGAGTCTCTTGGAGAAAAATTATTTTGGAATGCATATCTTTTAACCTTCTCATCACTTGTTTAACTTTTTTAAGTTTTTGCAGCCCTCTACAGTTCCACGATGTCATCTTAATTTCTAAAACATTGGACATAGCTGCAATTTTCAGATGATCTTCTCTCAGTATATAGAAGTGTACCTTTAGACAACCAAAACAATGCAGACAACACAGATGCTTCTAACTGCATCAACCATTGAACACAACCCCTCTGACCTAAGGGCCAGTTTCCCCTTCTCCTTACTACACACTCCGGTAATGCTAATGACCAGTCCACAGTTATTGAGGAATGATCCAACATTATTGATATTGACTTATCCTGAACTTAAACACTCCCTCCATTGTTAGCTTTTACATACAAATAATAATTGCTTTGCCAGGAATTTATTGCTATCCCAAATATACTCATGTAAATAAATTAAATGTTAGGGGTCTACTGTGCTTTAACTCTATTTAAATGTAACTATAACTCAGAGAGTCCTCCTGGAAAACAAAAAGTAATCGATCCCCCCCCCCCAAAAAAAAGAAAAAAAAAAAAAAAGAAAAAAGAAAAAAAAAGGGGGGGGGGGGGTATACTCACAATGCAGGTAATCACCAGCGTCTTTAACCCCCGTACAAATTAACGGAGGCATGTACAGATGTTCAGTGTGAATATATTTCAATGATCAGTTCACAGTAGCCCCAGGAATTAGCTGCCAAGCAAAACGTTCAATTATTTTACCAACTTTATCCGTATCGCTATTCATCCCGCTCTGCTTGGATCCGCGTAACGAAAATCTCTGCGTCCTCCGGTTTGCCAAAAGTCAGTGTTTTATCCTTGTAGGTCACCAGGAGCCTGGCGGGGAGAAGCATCCCGTGTCTTATCCCCATGCTGCGGAGCTGTCGTCTCACGGAGTCGAACTCTTTCTGCATCTTATGTATGCCGGCTGCCATGTCCGGGTAGAAACACACCGGTTTGTCCTCGTAGAGTATTTGCTTTTTGATTTTGGTCGCTTTCAGCACCATTGCCTTATCCCTATCGCTCAGGAATTTCATGATCAGTGTTCTTGGGGGGCCGTTTGGGTCGTTTCTCGGGCCGATTCGATGCGCCCTTTCCAGGAATGGCTTTGATTTCAGCAGAGGGATGTCCAGTGTCTCCGGGATCCAGGTTTCCAGAAATGCGCAAGCATCCGTTCCCTCCACCTTCTCCGGTAAATTCACCAGTCTCAGGTTAGCCCTCCTGGCCCTTGTTTCCAAGTCCATTACTTTGTCCTCCATATCTCTGGTTTTCTTTTCGAGACTCTGGACTTTTCTCTGAAGGCTATCGACCGTGTCCTCAGTGTCGGAAATGCGTGTCTCGACATTTACAATACGCTCCTTACACTCTCCGACCTCGTTTCTCACTCCCTCAATTGCAGCCATTATTCCGTCAAACCTGTTGGAGAAGTCGGTTTTCAAGTCTTTGATAGCTTCAAGAATCGGAGCGTGACTTGGTCCTTCCTCTTCAGCGCTAATTGACTCTTCCGACATGGCGCTAGCTTTAGCTTTTCCACTTTGTTTAGTTGGTCCGAAATCAATTTTAGGTTGTGAGGGTTTACCACGACCCCTGCCCGATTTACCTGGTGCAGACGACATAAAAGAGTCCTAAGCGCGGATACCGTTAGAGTTTAACTTCAAAAGTTGATATTACGTTAGGTGTCTTGGCAAAGATTCACGGAGGAGGGAAGTGTGCGTCTAGCTAACGCGCCGCCATTTTAGGAGTCAATTGATAAACTTTTTGAAGGCAATTGACTCACACAGTTGTGTAGATGTCCCCGTCCTGGTGTCTCGGGATGCATCACGCTGCCTTGCCTGGGGTTAGCTTCTGTTTCTGGGGATGAGGGTTGAGTGTGCTCCCTTCTCAAGGTAAGCTAGGTTAGCCTTCTTGTGTGAGCTTTTCAAGTGCACTTTAAGGTTTGTGGGATTTTTTCCCTTAGAAATGTCCCTCATAATTTGTTTCTTTCCACTACAAGACACTTGCTTTATCCAAAACACAGTCATATTCAAAGTAATCCCAAATTGGACTCTGGCGCTTTCTCCCGACCTTTCCTGACATGATTCTGCGCGTGGGCGGAGCAGCAACACAGACGACTCGACTAACGTGCTGCCACCTGCTGGCATAATGAGACACAGCAAGAAAAAATCTGGAAACTAAACTTCATTTTCACCCTCAACTATTGTATGACACACACACATCAATGAAAACTAAACACATTTTTGCTATATCCATCCATTCACTTCCGCTTATCCTTTTCAGGGTTGCGGGGGGCGCTGGAGCCTATCCCAGCTGTCATAGGGCGAGAGGCAGGGTACACCCTGGACAGGTCGCCAGTCTGTCGCAGGGCTAACACATAAGGACAGACAACCATTCACATTTAGTGACAATTTGGATTATCCAATTAACCTATCCCCACAAGTTGCATGTCTTTGGACGGTGGGAGGAAGCCGGAGTACCCGCAGAGAACCCACGCAAACACGGGGAGAACATGCAAACTCCACACAGAAAGACCGGCCTGATGGTGGAATTGAACTCAGGACCTTCTTGCTGTGTGGCAACAGTGCTAACCACCGTGCCACCGTGCTGCCCATTTTTGCTATAAATTCAGTTAATTTTAGTTAGATTTGTGAACACTCATTACAGTTTTAGTTAGTTTTCCTTTTTTTGTTTTTATTTTTATTTCCGTTAACGAAAATGTTTTTTCACTTCTAGTTTTCTCCAAATCTCTCAGTGGAATGATCAGTAGTGATGTGACGTTCTGTATCGAGGCTTCGAAGCTTGTGTCGAGTAATTGAGGGGGCGTTTCCGAAAATTGCAAAACTATTAAAACCCTGTTAATTGCACAAGTGCATGGAGGCAGGACCTCACAGCAGAAGCATACTCCATAATGTGTTGTACATTATCATATGTATATTATATGTAACGTGGTATTTTTCAATTATTGTATTTACCAACATCAAGAAGTCACAAGCAAAGAAAGACCACACCATGGTGCATGTTTGAACATGTTTACTGGTCAAAATTATTTATTAAACAAATAAACCACATTTTTTAGCCACCAAAAAATACACGTTCAAAGCAACACAACGGCGGCCCAATATCAGACAGAATCCCACTAGCGTGGGCAATTTTAATGAAGCGGTTGGTGTTATTTTGTGGATTCAAGCTGCTCTTAATGGTTTTGGCCACCAGATGTCACCAGAGAGGACTGTGTTGAAAAGCTTCGAGTAATGAACCGTTTTTCAATACAAGCTTCAATGCTTCAGAAAGCTTCATTTGGCCATCACTACACATAGGGGAAAACATAAGGAGGTAGTGATGTGACGTTCTGTATCGAGGCTTCGAAGCTTGTGTCGAGTAATTGAGGGGCGTTTCCACGATGCGCGTATCGAGGCTTGCTTCATTTATGGGAGGAGCTGAAAATGATGACGTCCGAAGCCTCGCTGCCCGGCTGTACCACGTGACTGGTTCATGAAGTGGTTCGAACTTTGCCGCGAGCTATGACAGCGATATAAACCCCTCAGACTTCATTTAAAATGTGGGTGTTTGATGGAGAGTTGCGGTTAGTGAGAGTTTGGAGACAGTTTGGAGGTTTATGAGAGTGAGGAGAGAAAGTCAGGAGAGAATGGAGCCAGCTAAGAAGAGGAGGATGTCCTCCCCTGTGTGGGAACATTTTGATTTTATTCCTCCCAACAAGGTATGTAAATTTCTACAGAAGATGTATTTTCATAATACTGATGGTGCAATACAATTTATGTTAAGCTGTCTTTACTTGTGTACAAGGTGAAGTGTTTGCTATGTGCCAGGGAGCTGGGATATAACAACAACACCTCATCCATGCTTAGGCACTACAGAGCTTTGCATGTGAATAGGGGGAACACCGATTGTGGAGCAAGACCAGGTGAGCCATCAAATGCCATGATAATATAGCATGCAGTAATGTTACTAAATGATATAACAATATTATACAGCTGTAATAAGTGACGTGTGTGATATTTATATTTGTGCTTTGTCTTTATTGTCTTTCCTCAGGAGAACAATCTCCAATAGATGAAGACCTGGTTAGCATGGTGATTGAGGACTCCCAGCCATTTAGCATTGTGGAGGACAAAGGATTCAAAAGATTTGTTAAATCATTAAATCCTAGCTATGTTCTCCCCACTAAAAAGGTCGTAAAAGCAGTGAACATTTAGTTTTTACAGAATAAAATGTGAACAGGCAGGACTGAGGCTCAAAGCCTCAGTGTGTAGCTGTCCACACCTCAACGTTACAAAAGCACAACCACTGTCCACACCCCAACCACACCTCACCTCACAGTAAATGATCGTTTCCATTTTAAGCATTTCCAAATGATCATTTTCCATACTGCCAGTATAAATATACACAGTATACTGCATCACTACAATATACACGTTTTACACACTCCTTTTGTTGTTGACATTTACAGGCTGTGTGCAAAAGACCACATTCTTTAAATTCATGCCAACTAATATTTTTACGTCCAGTAGGTGTCCTACTAGAGCAAATGAAGCTTCAAGAAGCTTTGCGCTGGGGTGAACCAATTGGATGAAAAGCTTCAGTGCTTCATGAAGCTTCATCTGCCCATCACTAATGATCAGTGGTTCGCTATCTGTCACCATCAAAACACTCCACAAATCCCGCGAATGATTCGCTTCCTTATAAACCATTGAATCAGACACCGAAGCAGTTAGGCTCTAAATGACTCTGGCCGAACAAATCAAGCTTCGACACAGTGCTTCTGAAGCAGTGTGTTGATTTTTTTGACACATGCACCGGAGCATCAGCTTCAAGCGGACCATCACTACTTATGTGTAACTTTGTGTGTTATGGCTTTGGGTTTTGTTTATTATTAGTTTTCCTCTGTTTAGGTTCATGTTCAGTTCTGCCCTCGCCTTTGTTATTTATTGTGCACTGTAAATGAACTCACATCACCACCCCCGCTGTCTGCAACTTGGGTCCTCCTTCACTTCCACACACGACTGCTGCCCCAGCCATGACACCCTCAGAGATCTTTGGTCATTTGCAAAAGACTCACTCTAAAACGTAATGCTTTTACTGCTTATACCCAATTTTGGTGACAATAAAGACGATCTCGATTCTGGTTCTAAGTGGATCAAAGCTGCTTTATTTTTTGTTTGTTTTTTAAGTTCCAATCAGCTCATTTTTCAGGGGTTATTTGGGGTGGGGGGTTGTACTGAAAGCAGTGTGTCACTGGTAAAGGACTACCTTAATATTCACTCACTTGTTGTTGTTTTTTTGCTATAACTCATCCATGTGGACCCTTTTCCTCACATCCATTGCCAGTTTAGAAAGACCATTCAATCTAACATGTATGTCATTTAAAGGACGATGGAGGGAACACGTGGAGGCACAGGGCTAACATGTGAACTCAAATCAGAAAGGCTCCAGCAAATAATTAAAGCAGGAAGCTTCATGCTGTGAAGGAACAGTGCTGAGCACTACATCATCCTTCCAGGTAAACACTGATCAGCTACAACTTCTCGTGGTGACACACCTGTTGCAACTTGCTGTTGGTGTTCTGATAAAGTATTTTATCACTTCATCTTTTTAATGTTCTTTCTATTGCTGTTAGAGTTGTATTGTTTATTGTCATTTATGCTTAGAAATATTTAACCATATATGCTTAGAGGTGTATAATCGATTGTGTAGTGATAGGATGTGTGATCCTTAGTTGTCTGCAAAGACTTTGTGTGCATTCCAGAGCATTCTGGCATTAACACCCACATTCTGGGAGCATGGGAGAGGTCGTACCTTCTCTTATTGTTTTATGGTAGGATAAACGTATCTATATCTTTTTTGGGTTAAGTGCCTTTTGTTTAGATGAACTGCTGGACTTCTAGACCAGCAGGTTTACGGAAGTCATTTATGGGGTCACACTCTGAACCCCCCCCTCCCCCCCCCCCACACACACACACACACACAAACACACACACAGACAAGGTATTCTTTGTTCACATGTATACCTATGTAAGATGTTATATGTTAATGAACCTATGTATATTCATGTAACCAGAGATGGGCAGTAACGCGTTACTGTAATCTGATTACTTTTTTCAAGTAACAAGTAAAGTAAGGGATTACTATTGCAAAAACGGTAATTAGATTACCGTTACTTTCCCGTAGGAACTAAAACCGTGATTTTTTGCGAGAATGTCTCACGACAGTGATGTAAGCGAGTGCGCCGTTAGTGACAACAGCTGTGTCCAGATCAACAATGGATCACATATCGAGTGCAGGAGAGAGTATGAGCGTGCAGCGTTTAAAGCGTGGAAGTACTGACCTTACTTTGAGTTTGATTCCATAAAAAGTGACAAAAACATTAGTGTCCGCTGTGCGTGGGAAGAAAACTTCTTTTTACAGCGAAAAAACCCCTAAACTTCCAACAAGCACCGAGTAGCTACGACGTAATGGGAAACTCACAGAGAAACTCGCGGATCCTTCCACTGACCGCGGCACACCTGCACCAGGGTAAACCTCCGCCTGACGCAGTGCTGCTTTACAGGTGAAAATAGAGCAACAGGACCGCTAGTCTTTGACTTTATTTATTTTCTGCTGTGTTTTACTTGCATCTATTTGAAAGAGTGAGTGTAAACACAAAAAATATTTTATTTTATGTGCTGGAATGTGCAGAAAATAGCTTTAAATGTTAAACTAATTTCTTCAAGTCAGAGAATGTTGCATATAATTACATTTTTGCTTGATGCATAAAGTTAAAAGATTAAAACTGATAAAACAAGTTTTAAAAAGAGACTTTTCCATTTGATTACATTTTATATGATGGATTATGTAGAAAAAGTAGAATTAGGCTGAAAGATCTATCGCTTTATTACCTCTTCAGGTTGTAAATCGTGTTTTAAAAAGTAACTAAGTAACTAAGTAATTAATTACTTTTGAAAATAAGTAATCAGTAAAGTAACGGGATTACTTTTTTGGGGAAGTAATCAGTAATTAGTTACTGATTACTTTTTTCAAGTAACTTGACCAACACTGCTTGTCACCACAATAAAAGGAGTGCTATGGGGAACCTGGCTGAGAGTCTGACGGAGGTCAAGTGGGTGGAACGACACTTGGCTGCAGGCAGGTCTCCCTCATGCACGAGTAACACGAAGAACTTTGCCTACTTGGTGTTCAATGCTTTTGCTGTGTAGTTAAACTGTCTCGTTCCAGCGGTGGGCCTGTGCTAGACAGACCCAACAATTGCAATCCACTACTATACTGCTAGCTGATATTTTAAGCTTGATAAATTATAATCATTCATAAAGCGACTTATTTCACATTGTAAAATCCTCAGTTAATGATAATTAATTAACCCAACACAAAACTACTGCAAACAAACCTGTTGTTGCAATAGCCAGCTAGACTGCTGTAGGCTGTGTGGGCTAGGTGGTGTTTAGAAAACAGGATGGGCTTCATAAATATTTGGAAACCTTTACGGAGGAAACCTGGTGCAAAAAATAAAGATTTATCTATGTTTACGTGCCCCACCCTCCCTCCCTCCCTCCTTGTTCTCAATTCTTTAACTTCTTCACTCCTAATTAGTACACGGGGATCTGCCAGGCCCGGGAGCCGTCGCCAGTCCCCTTCGAGGCCTTCCCCAAACCGCAGCTCAATTCATGTCCAAGCATCATCTTTACCTACTAAAACGCTGTCAAACCTAAAATGAGGACGTGGGCCCAGCTGGTAAATAGGAGGTTACTGGAACTGCAGAAGAGAGCTGAGCAGGAAACCCGGCAGCTGGAAATCTCCACAAGCAGTCAATAGAAAAGAAATTGAAATAAATTATCACTGTTATCGTAATATTATGTACGTCCCAGGTCCTTGTTGTTACAGTGGTGCCAAAAAACCAGTACAGCCAGTGGAGGTACTGGCAAAGATGCTGGTAGAGCAAGCTGCCATGCACCAGGAGAAGGCAGCAGTGTACCAAGATCAGCTCAGCTTGGTACAGGGCCAGTCCAAACGCCAGACAACAGTGTTGGAGGACCTGGTTGTTTAGCCTGCGCTTGGAAGCTGAGTGACGTGGCAGCCAAGAGAGGCAGGCTCGGCTGCTGGACATACACAAATATCCCATAGTGCCACTTGAAATGATATAAGATTGCGTTCACGATCAATAGAGACTTGTAGTGTTTGTGCTGCACTCAGTGGTTGTCCAACTCTGACTCTGGGGAGGAGGAGACATCGGGGGCTTCTCGGGAAGTCCAGTGATTTACTCCAGTGAAGATTTCGCTCTAGGGCAGTCTTGGGACAACACTCAGTGCTTTGAACAGGCGATCGATAGTTCAACAATCAACAGTTGAACAGTAGACCCTGATGTAGCACTGACATACCTGCATTTTGTGTTGATTAGAGACAGACTCTATTAAGTGAGTCGTAAAAGTCACACAGAAAAGGAAAAGACCCAGTTGTTGGTGCCAAAAAGCCACCAGCAAATGATTTTCCAGGTGGATTCCTTTAACCCCATGGCAGGGATATGACAAAACTCTGGAGTGAATAATGGCCCAATTCTATTAGCTGGGCATCCAGGGGGATGTGTGCCAATAGTGTGTAATGCCCAGAGTGTCAGGCCATGAACCAACTAGCAATTCCAAGAGCACCTTTGTGCCTGTTACCATGCTGCCTTTCCAGGCCCAGAAACAGCAGCAGTGCCTGTACAAGAGAGACTCGGCTCGGACAATTTTCACTGGGAGATAAAGCGCTTGTATCGCTCACTTCTTCTAGCTCAAAGTTACCCTTTGGCAAGTGGGGGACATTGACCACAACATGGTGCCATCACACAGGTGAGGAGCCATAGAGGTATATCACCTTGTGTGGTGAAGAAAGATGGGTCTATACGGTTCTGCGTGGAGTACCACCAGCTGAACGAGGTTTGATGCTTATTCCGTGGCCTGGGTTGACAAGCTCTTGGACCGGTTAGGCACTGCTCATATGTTCATAATGCTTTAACCAAGGGTTAGTGGCAGATTTCTCCACAGTATAAGGGAAAGACAACCTTCTCCACAGAGGCACAGATTGTTTTTAACAGACAACCTCATGCATTTGTAGTCACCATATTGTTGTTATCCCTTCTTTAACCCTCTAAACCTTTAAGATTTAATGAATATTCCTCATTTTCATCAATTACATAAAAAATGTTAATCGAGTGCTTTTTATTTTGCATCACGTAAGAACTGATGTTAGTGGAAATCTGGTACTTTTGAACCTGCTGTATTTCCCATAAAAGTGGCGATTGTGCCTGATTGTTGTGCTAATGTTGCTATCACTACCTGCATTGCAGAGATTCAAGGAGTTAAGAACTCACATAAAATGGCATACACATCAGCCCCCCAAAATGCTCAAAATAATCATGATTTTACTCAAAGCATTCATGACACGTTTCCACATCAGGATGCAAATAAATATCCAGACAGACTGGCCTGATCTTGGCTGGTTCTGTGCTTGCCCCAGATATTTATACTTTACATTCTGTATTTTAAAGGGTGGGCAACTGTCCTGTTTATCAGCTGTCCCCAACCCCTGGGCTATGGACCAGTACCAGTCTGTGAGTCGTTTGGTACCGGGCTGCGAGAGTTAAGGCCCGGGTGTGAAATTTATGGTTTTCAGGGGTTTTATCGTCAACTCGGTTTCCCTGGGTCTTTCCCGTGTTGTAGTTGTGCGTCTTATTTATTACCATAGCGACCAGAGAGCATTAAGGGGCAGAGAGGAGGATGTTACTCTCAGTGTTGTTGGCGCATTTCAGGAGCACGCTGCTATTAAAGGTACACAATTACATAGTGAATTCACGTTTATTATTATATTTACAAAATACGACAGTTTTTGTCTTGGTCGTATCATTTTATTTTGTTGCATTTATCTGTAACACCTTAAAGGCTGGTCCGTGAAAATATTGTCTAACATTAAACCGATCTGTGGCACAAAAAGGGTTGGGGACCTGTATATGGCATTCTATTGAATCTTTCCCAGCAGAGCTTATTCATTCAAACCCAGTCACCAGTCTGCTGCAGGAAAGTTTTGTTTTTGTCTTACTTACTATATTTAGTTGTACTATTGAGAAATATAGTAAATGATGAACTGACTGGTTCTTACAGAGCACTTTACTACTCAGAAAAGCAGACAAATCCATGTATTCTACCAGAGAACTTAAAGCACTATATACAGTTTGGTGGGGGTGTGGTCTGCAGAGGAGCAGTGGGTTCAGTGGGCAATGCCAGAAGGCTGGCAGAGCAGCTGGGACTAATTGCTGTGATCAGTCCTGCCTATTTAGTTGCAACCTGGAATGTCTTATGCTGGGCTCACACTGTGCGATTTTTGGCCCATTTTGAGCCGATTTTTGAGTCGTGCGACCGTTTTGGCGATCGGCCCGGTTTTGGCCTTCATCGTGCGTCGTGCATTGTGTAGTATACGTGGGGTAACGAGACGCGATTAACACCTCACGACCAGCTCCCGATCATCAATCGCTTGGTCGGGAGGATTTCAAATCCTCGCGACCGTCGTGAGGGTGTCACCGCAGTTTGTCACACTGCGCACGCGCAAACACAAATGTCAGTGAAAAAGACGGAGCAGCACAGCAGTGCAGCGTGTGATCTGGACACAAGCGACGGAGGCACAACTTGTAGAACTTTGGAAAGCTCATCCGAGCCTTTTCGATGTGGCCTCACAAAATTATCACGACCACAACAACCGTGAAAATAGTTGGATTTACACTGCTGCTCAATCACAGCTGATCATGTTTTTCATTAGCAATTTAGCAAAGTTGGTGGTGGCGGTGTGTCTGTGTGAGTGAAAGACAGAGAGGGAGAGCGAGCGACAGAATTTCTGTTATAACCTTAATGTTATGGACGCACAGTGTGAGCACTCAGGTCGCATCAGAGCATCGGGCGGTATAGTGTGAGACCCTGCATCGTGACCTATGAACTTCTAACCCCTGCGAGTCAATCGTACAGTTTGAGCAGGAGCTGAATCGCGCGACTGAAAAAATCGCACAGTGTAAGCCCAGCATTATTTACAACTGTTTTTGAAGAAAAAGTTATAAATAAAATTTAACCAGCCCATTAACATATATATGTTTGAGTTCTTCGTGTCACATCAAGCTTGCCTCATTCAACCGTCAACCATGGCGCCAAGCTGCTGTTTCTTTGAGAGGTAAGACCACTTTTTTCTTTGACTATGTTGTGTAGTATCTACATGTTGAGCATGGTTATATTTTGCGTTTGTCTTACGAGACATGTTATATAGTTTGCGTATGCTTGTGCTACATTAGTTTTACTGGATCCTGGACAAGTTAGATATGTCTGCTTTCATCCTGCCAAACCTTGCCATCCTAACACGGGAACCGTGAGACCACTGGACAGTTGGTGTGTATAGTTATACACTGTAGGGATGGGTATCGTTTAGGTTTTATCCGATACCGGTACCCATCCCTAATACACTGTGTTCGAGATTTTTGGTAACAGATGAAGTAAGCCCCTCACAGAGCAAACCTGGGCTTAAGGTGAAACATAATATTACAAGGGATGAGATTTAGTGTGCCTGTTTATCTCAGGCTATTGTCAACAACTATTAACTGCTTATATGTTAACATGCTTATTTTTGTGGAATGTGTAAGAAACATTTTTATTGTTTATTGTTTTTGTTTATTTTATTAAGGGATTAGCTACAGGCGTTCATGGGGTTATTTTTTCAAGGGGTTGTTTTTTTCATTTGCTTTCTTGGGATTCCTCTACTGTAATCCAAGAGTCTCAATTATCGAATAGGATAGGATAGCAAGAAGTGACATTTAAAATCTAAAAAGTCGAGGGTGAAAGCCACTGTGACAACATTGTTATGCGCTGTCAGTAATCTGTATTATATAAAAATGGTCTGTAAATAAAGCATGTTTCAACATAGTTATAAATTAGAGTTTGTTAAATCACACACTCAAATTTTTAAATAAAATTATTCACGACACATGAGTGGACAGACAAAGGAGGTCGACAGACCTGGTGATAATTGCTTCTACACTGTAAAATGTAATATTGTGTTTAATTAAAAATATTAAATAGGCTGAGCTCAGTTTTTATCAATTTGTTATTAGAACTCGATTTAAATAAGTTACCAGTACTTTTTATGCAAAAACGCTGATAAACTTGTTTTAAATTAGAAAAACTAAGGCCCTTTCTCAATTCTCAAGTATGCGAGTCTGTACTCCCGAACGCACGGGAGTACAGACTTTGTTTTACGATTTGTACAATTGGAACACCAGCGTACTTGATGATGTCACAGGTCCGGAGTTTTTACTGCCGTCCCCTCTTAATTGTGTGCATTGTAAAGGTAATTGCAATACATGCTAAAAATAAGGGTAAGTTACGAATGCAATGTATATTTTGCGGACTATTAAAGACAAACAATTGTTTCCATGTTAAAATGTTTGCAATTCAAGTTTTTGCCCATACACTGGTAAAAGAACTGTTGACAGTGGCAAGTGTTAAATGGTTACCGTTGTGCTGCTGCAAAAAACTGAAAGCTGACAACCTGTTTTATTGTTAGACCATAATGTTGGCATGTTTTATTAAAGTTTTATTTGGGATGGTAATATAATTTTGTTTGATTGCTAATATCAGTGCATTATTTTTTATTGTTATTATTAAATTTTTTTTTTTTTTTAATTGTGGCGGTTGAGGTGGACGCTTCACTTTTCACTGTTAAAGGAAAGCACTTCATTGGCGTTGTGTTACTGGACTGACCCTAAGCAATCATTGCAAATAGCAACGTTGCTATCCATTTTAGACACTTAAAAAAAAAGCACTCCACAGACCTTACTAGCATCACATGTGCATAACTCAGGTGTCATCTTATCAATGTGTTATCTGGTCTTCAATGTTTTTTCTTCTACAGACATTAGACATTTAATTGAAAGTCTTGATGTTGCATCTGTCTACATAGTGTTAGTTACTAACCATAATGGTAAGTGACCTGTATTTATATAGCGCTTTATTAGTCCCTAAGGACCCCAAAGTGCTTTATATATCCAGTCATCCACCCATTCACACACTAATGAGCCGTTGTGTTTTGTTTTGGACTTGGTTTACACAAATGCTCACTGAATGTCAATTCAGTTCAATAAAACTTTATTGATCCTGAAGCAATGTTCCCTCTAATGTTTCATGTGTCTGAGCGAACACACAAACTCCCTGAGCGTCCCTTGGACCACTGTGAGTGACATCAGGCGTGTGCACTGTGGTCACGCCAGCATCTAATCCATCCAATTTACATGGTTTATTAAAATAATCAAATTACAGCATACAGACTACTTTTAATTAACTGCTTTAGCCCACTTACAATGAAAATGTAAAAAAATCTGTTTCATGACCTGTGTAGTATGTTAACACACTAACTAACACTAACATGGAAGTAAAAATAACTTGAACTCCAATTTTAAAAACACAACTTTCTTTCTTTCTTTTTTAATAAAGCTCTGACTTGTATTATGAGTCTGTGGTCTGGGAGAGAGTCTGTAACTCTCTGTCTGCAAAATACTATAATGACCAATGTTGGGCAATTAATTATATAGTTACTTCTTCAAAAAAGTAACTGAGTTATGCAAACAAAGTTTTTTGCAGCTGTTTACCTGAACAAGCAGCCAAAGTGTTTTTAAACAAACATTTCAAACTATTTACAGAACAATCAGCTGCTCTGCATCAAATTATTTGAGCTGCTTCAAAGAATAATTTCTGTCCACTATGAGATGAAGGAGAACAACAGCCTGATACCTGCAGGCCTGACAGCAGCAGATGTATCACTGCTGTAACACCTGTAACACTCAGCAGGCGCCTCATTGTTCTGACACACAACAAAACTATTGACTACACTACACACTAACTACACACTAACTACACACTAACTACACAAGACAACACACTAACTTTAGACTCCAAACACGCTAAACGTCTCAAATCTCTCACATCTCAAACACGCCGTCACTCCTAAAACTTCCCCCTTCCTAAACGACTAAATGCCATGTTGCCATATCATTTTTTGATTGGTCGACATGGTACATTTTTCCACCAATAGGAAAGGCTGAGGGAGGGGGGCTGTTTTTGCTCACAGGCTTTTGAGCGTTTTCCTTATAAAATGCCATTTTTACCGTTTCTTCCCGCAGTAAATATGAACAACGGCAGTATTCAGGAAGAAAACCAAACATTGCAGATATTTTATCATAACTCTGGTTTTACGTGGCCGATCAACACAATTTAAAAACTGGTATAAAGTCCTCACAGTTGTTCCGTCTGTCCTGCTCACATCTCCAATGGTTGTACACGTTGTCATTAACGTGGCTTAACTCCTCATCAGACGCTTTGCTCGCTAAAACACCGGTGTCGGCACATAAGGACGCTGTCATAGGCTGTCAACCACGTTGATATACGAATGTGAATCGCGTGATTGGCTGGACTATGGGATAAGGTGGCATCGTTCTAAACACATACAGGAGCAGCCAGTCACTGACTAACACTGCAAAACAGAATTGTTAACGTATTTATTTTAATTTCAATTCAGGTTAGATTTTTTTTTTGTGTGCAACGCAGATTTTCTGTGCGCAGAGACGTGCCAGCAGTGCGCAATTGCGCACGCGCGCAGCTTAGAGGGAATGTTGTCCTGAAGGTTGACCTTCAGGATATGTTGGCAATAAAGGAAATTTTAAAAAAATAAGTTGGATGTACTTAATTCATTTGTGTGGATCCTGTTGACAAAATAGATTTATGTAAAACTAATTAGTAAAGCACAAGGTAGCTGAAAATATAATATTTGAATTAATCTAACTTAAACATTTTACTGCTACAAATAAGAGAGATGTGTTTAAAAAAACTAATCTAAACTATCTAACCTGAAAATATATAATTTATGTTGATACAACATAACTTGATTTAGGCAGTCTTATATATCTCTTGTTAATCCTAAGTAGTTTTTTAAAATTAAATTACCTAAAGATTTTTGCTTTAAACTAACACAATACAATTTCGTGGAACCTGTTGACAAAATAATTTTAATTAAAGTCAACGTTTCATTTTTTCTTTTTGAGTGAACTTGTTTTCATTGCCTTTTTTTTTATTTTTTTTTTACTAATACACTTTTTATAACAAATTGAAATATTTTTTTCTTTAATTAAAATTATATGAAAGATTAAACAAAACTAAAAGGCAGAATTTGAATGAGCGGTTTTAATACAGTAACTGCAACTAAAATACTATAATTAGAGTACAAGATACAACAGTAGTAATAGATAAATAAATTTAAGTAGCGAGAAATAATTGTCTTTAAGTTTTAGCTATTTTTTAAAAATTAGACTCCAGGAAATAAATAATTTATGTGAATTAATGATTTTGAGTAAAGTAAACTTAGTTTTTCTACTTCATCGGTTTCTGCGTTGATACAAATTCACGTTGTACAAAAACTTAAATGGTTTAAGGCTAACTAGTTTGGGCTCATAGCACATTCAAGTAATTTCAGCCTGAAAGTTTTTATTTCTAATGGGGGTCATAATAGAGTGTGATATTTCAGGTCCTGTGTGGATCTGCACATAGTCACATTCAGTGGTAGCAATAACCAGTAACCACAAGAGGGAAGCAAAAGATTATCTTTTGGACAAAGCACCCTAGTGGCTCATCAATTACACACCCAAATATTAAGTGTATCACACTCTAAATTAACTCTACAAGGGTTATTTAGAATTAACATTTTACCACCTGATTAAGATCAGATATACAGTTATCTATGTATTCACATGTTGGTTATTTAAAAAATAATCATAAAATTGGGTTGTAAAGACTTAGAAATAATGAAATAACCATCAATATTAGGGAAGTTACACTTCAGCATGTGACGTAACAGATCCAAATGCTTACCTCCGGCACGTTTTAAAAATATAAAATTAACAATAAATTAATTAACAATACATTTCTGTTTCCCAAGTTTTTAAACTTAGAACTTCTTCTATTTACGTTTTCTATTTAAATACCTTTGGGTAATTTGATGTTTAGCAAAGCCTCTCATTCAATAAGCTCTTAATACACTCATCTTCATCAGTATTTGAACACTAAGAAAAAATGTTGTAATTTTGCCTATGGAAATCACAGTAGATCTTAAATTGAACAAGAAAGATATAATAGAAGAGCAGACACTAAAGGTGGCTGCGGTAAACACCTGACAACGCATCTCAAGGTGGGAAATATAGGATTTGCTAAAAAAAATCCCACCTTGTGTGAAGTAACTCATGACTAACTGAGAAAAAATACTCCAATAAACAATGTTTCCTGTGATTTGTAGTCAGAAGTGGCGAGTACATCTCTTAATAACTAAAAGCTTGCTGTACTCTATCTTTGCCTCCAGTACTATTGTAAGGAAATTGGAGTCATTTTAACAAGGACTTTGCCTTTAACTTGTACATTAAACAAATCTTGACTGCTTTCTTTATAGGCGCAATATTGTCAAAATTGGAAGCATCCTGTCTCAGAACCCACTTAGCCCATGTATTTTATATTTCTATATACTCATTCTTTTGTACTTTATTGCTCTAAAAACTGAAAAACTCCCTGAAAAACTTACACTTTATCCAAAATACTGATAGAGACTAAAAGGAGAGATCACATTTCTCCTTAATAGCTTTTCCAGAACCGGTCTGCTGAAATTATTCTGATGTACAAACTAAAACAGTAACTATTTTAAAGCAGCTACAGTTTTACACTGAACCATGATAACTCAAGTAGCTTTATATTGCCACAAGAATGTTTAATCTCACAGTAACTTACCCACAATGCTTCATGTTCTGTGGTTTGTCCATGCGAATGGCCAGTTTGATCTTGAGGTCACTGTCTGAGCAGCCTTTACACACTGTCATCTTATGGAGTTCAGACTGCTTAGGACTGTTGGGAGTCGGGTGGAGAACAACCTGGGAGTGTTCCCACCATTAATGTATATGTTGTATACAAGTTATACAAAGGCAAAGTGACCAAAATGAAGCAGAATGATTTCTTACCCTCCCCAGCTCCTTATCTTCCAGAGCTAACACTCCTGTGCTCTCAGTATACAGCTTCACCTTCACAGCAGGCAGTGGCTGAGTGGTGGTGAAGTCGCCCTGGGTACCCCAACTGCACACCAACACAAATATAGACACAACCACATATAAACAAAGAAAGACTGTTAAACATTATTATGACTCCTGAACTACCAGTTAAGCCTTGAAAGTTGTGTAAGTCTATGTTTGCTGGTGAGAAGCAGGGAGATGGGTGCTTTTGGACTATGGGAGGTACAACAATAGAAACTTTCATAGCGTAATGTACTCAAAATGTAACAACAGTGCAAAACACAGCTCTAACAGGCTGTCACAGTCACACAGTCACTTGACTGTCACTATACTGTAATGTGACAGTCAAGTTTTTGTCACATGCTTTCATTGTCTTCGTCTTCCTTTCACTCCTCAACCGAGTGAAAGGAGATGGCCCCGCCCCTCCCTGAGCCTGGTTCTGCTGGAGGTTTCTTTCTCTTAAAAGGGAGTTTTTCCTTCCTACTTTTGCTAAAGCGTGTGCTAATAGTGGGTCATATGGTTGTTGGGGTTTTCCTCGTTTTCTTTGTATTCTTTGTATTATTAACTATATCTATCTAATATACTCAAATTTGTTCACGCAAAAGGAGAGTCTTCTTCACACACTGAGGTTAATTATGGAGTTCCACAGGGTTCAGGGCTAGGACCAATTCTGTTTACATTATACATGCTTCCCTTTGGCAGTATCATCAGAAGACATTGCATACTTGTGTGCCCCTGTGTTGCTGATCACCTTGTCAGACACACACTGTGGGAGACGTACATATTGTGGTCTTCCTGTCAGGTAATCAACAATCCAGGACACCAGAGAAGCATCCACCTGCATCGCTGCTAACTTATCACCCAGGAGGGTCGGCCTGATGGTGTTGAAAGCACTGGAAAAGTCAAAAAACATGACCCTCACAGTGCTCGCCGGCTGGTCCAGATGGGTGTAGACACGATTGAGCAGGTAGATGATGGCGTCCTCTGTTCCGAGACGAGGCTGATAAGCGAACTGAAGGGGATCCAGGTGTGGTCTTACTATGGGTCGCAGCTGGTCCAGGATGAGCCTTTCCAGGGTCTTCATGATGTGGGAGGTCAGTGCCACAGGCCTGTAATCCTGGGGGCCACTGGGACGTGGCGTCTTTGGTACAGGGACGAGGCATGATGTCTTCCACATCACTGGGACCCTCTGCAGACTCAGACTCAGCATAAACAGTTTATGAAAGACTCCACACAGCTGGGGGGCACAGGTCTTGAGGACAAGGGGACTCACTCCGTCTGGTCCAGCAGACTTGCCTGAGTGAAGTCTCCTCATTTGCATCTCAACCTGGTATTGAGTGAAGGTGATGGGTGGGGGAGGGGTGTCAGGAATCTCACAGGAGGCAACATGTGAAGAGAGAGGCTGGCACAGTGGTGTGGCTCTGGATTCCAGGCTGACTACAGGTGAGGTTGTGGGGGTGGGAGCAGACACTGTGGTGTCGAATCTATTGAAAAACAGATTCAACTCGTCGGCTCTGTTCTCACCTCCCTCAGCTCCCCTGCTGTTGGTTGGCCTGAATCCAGTGATGGTCTTCATGCCCCTCCACACCTCTCTCATGCTGTTCTGCTGGAGTTTCCACTCCAGCTTCCTCCTGTAATTGTCCTTAGCCTCTCTGATCTTGTCCTTTAGTAACACCTGAATCTTCCTCACCTCCTCTTTGTTGCCCCCTCTGAAAGCCCTCTTCTTGTTGTTGAGGAGGGCTTTGATGTCCTTAGTCACCCACGGCTTGTTATTTGGGTAACAATGAACAGTCTGAGCTGGAACAATGGAGTCGGTGCAGAAAGTTATGTAGTCTGTGATACACTCAGTAAGCCCATTGATGTCCTCGGCGTGAGGCTCACAGAGTGTTTCCCAATCGGTCACCTCGAAACAGCCCTGTAGTTCCGCTATTGCCTCCTCTGACCACCTCCTGACAGTCCTGGTGGTCACAGGTTCCCTCCTCACAATTGGCACATAGCGGGGGGTGAGGTAAATCAGGTTATGATCTGACCTACCAAGTGGGGGGAGGGAGGAGGAGCTGTATGCATCCTTGACATTAGCATCTAGAATTTTTTCTCCTCTGGTCGGACAGTCCACATATTGTCTGAATGTTGGTGTATTGTCCAGTGATACATGGTTGAAGTCACCCGAGATTACAATAAAGGCTACACTCTCAGTATTCCCTCTGACTCCGTACCAGTGCTGAGAGCTCGTCGATTTTATTCGATAACGATCGCACATTTCCCATTACGATAGACGGCAGACACGGTTTATACCTCCTCCTCGCTTCAAGCCTCCGACCCTAACTCTAATTCTGAAAACACAACTTTATTATTATTATTATTATTTTTTGTTCTGACTTGTATTATGAGTATGAGTCTGTGGTCTGGGAGAGAGTCCTGTAACTCTCTGCCTGCAAAGTACTATAATGACCAATGTTGGGCAATTAATTATATAGTTACTTCTTCAAAAAAGTAACTGAGTTTTGCAAACAACAAAGTTTTTGCTGAAGGGGATCCAGATGTGGTCTTACTATGGGTCGCAGCTGGTCCAGGATGAGCCTTTCCAGGGTCTTCATGATGTGGGAGGTCAGTGCCACGGGCCTGTAATCCTGGGGGCCACTGGGACGTGGCGTCTTTGGTACAGGGACGAGGCATGATGTCTTCCACATCACTGGGACCCTCTGCAGACTCAGACTCAGCATAAACAGTTTATGAAAGACTCCACACAGCTGGGGGGCACAGGTCTTGAGGACGAGGGGACTCACTCCGTCTGGTCCAGCAGACTTGCCTGAGTGAAGTCTCCTCATTTGCTGGAGTTTCCACTCCAGCAGAACAGCATGAGAGAGGTGTGGAGGGGCATGAAGACCATCACTGGATTCAGGCCAACCAACAGCAGGGGAGCTGAGGGAGGTGAGAATAGGGCTTTGGAGCGTGATGTCACGGGGGTGGGCGTGGAAAGGATTTTGGCCCGATCCGCCATTTTGGGGGTCTAAGTAAGGAGCGAAAGCATAGCCATGGTTCGTACTTGCTGTGTGGTCGGCTGCAATGTTCGATCTTACGACCGGCACGGGAATAAGTTTGGATTGTCTTTTTATGCTTTCCCAACCTGGAAGCAACATGAAGGAGCTCATGTATCGGATATTACCAAACGAAGGCGTCTAGCCTGGATAGCAGCCGTGAGACGAGCTGATATCAAGTTCTGTTACGTCTCCAGATATCAGTTGGTGTGCTCAAGACATTTTCATTCCGGTAAGTTCTAAATATGTTCACATCACACTTTATAGCTGAATAATATCATCGTTGGTGGTCTCGGAAGTTATAGAAATTGCGATCAAACATAGAATGGAGTGACTTGATTGGTTGATGTAAAGACAATAAATGAAATCAGACAGGAAGGACACAAATTGGCGTTAATAATTTACCCGATTATCAATGTGTTAACTTGCATGTACTTTACAATTACGGGCATATAATATGATAACGATATTTTAGCAGTTCAATGATAAATGTGTAACATTAATTATGGTGGGGGGTGGAAAATGGCTATTTCACTCGATGCACTCCAGCTGACTTACTTTGACGACGTACTCAGAGTTTGGCGGCTTGAAAATAGCCAAATCTTGCACCCAGCCATTTGTAAATTGGATGTGCGCCTCCAGTGACTTGTAATTACGAAACTGGTTTGCTGTGTAAGTGCTTACTCCACAAACAAGATACGTGAAGATATCGGGGTAGGACAGTGGCGGTAAGTCGTCTGGGTCTTTACTCCACTGCCGTATTTCAAATGGGTCCAGATTTGCGATGCACTCTATTTTTTTCAAGTACCGCTGCTTCACCTCTGGACGCAATCGGTCTCTATACCGTCCGTTTTCTTTTGAGCTGCTTTTAAGCATGTTTCTTGTCGTCGTTCCAACACAGTGTGTTTGTTTTGATTCGTAGACCCCGAAAATGGAGCTGCGCTCCCACAGTGCATTGCGGCGTGACGTCAACTCCAAAGCCCTATAGAGCCTACGAGTTGAATCTGTTTTTCAATAGATTCGACACCACAGTGTCTGCTCCCACCCCCACAACCTCACCTGTAGTCAGCCTGGAATCCAGAGCCACACCACTGTGCCAGCCTCTCTCTTCACATGGCGCTGTTGCCTCCTGTGAGAGTCCTGACACCCCTCCCCCACCGATCACCTTCACTCAATACCAATACCTCAAAATGCAGCCAAGGCGTTTTTAAATCAACATTTCAAACTATTTACAGAACAATCAGCTGTTCAGCATCAAATCTGATGCCACACAAATTATTTGTGCCACTCCAAAAAATAATTTCTGTCCACTATGAGATGAAGGAGAACAACAGCCTGATACCTGCAGGCCTGACAGCAGGACATGTATCACTCCAGATGTAATGTTAAAAAAAATTCTACCAACCGTTAACCATAATTCAATAACCCTATAAACATAATAACCGAATGCGCTTTTAACTCTTATTAGAATGAGATTTTATCCACTATGGTGCAAAGTTTTTAGATACTGCATTGATAAAGTACAAGAGATACAATCAGTGCTCTGTCAGTGTTTACTCAGCATTCAAGGACAGCAATATTTGCATAGTATTTTTACTGACATATAGTGCACATATGTTTTGGGCAAAAACATTTTTGAATATTGAAATACGAAAATTTTTAACATACAATTGGCAAATTAGCCAATGCCAATGTAAAACTTTATCTGCCTGTTAAAAAAAGAAGATAATCTTCTCACAAACTGGTGTTTGATTTTGAAACAGGAAAAAAGTGGGGAAACAACTGAAAAGACTAACATTTGAATGATACCTGAAAGCAAGTAAATACTTTCTATGCTGCGTTATGATAAACTTTGGTAATATTGATAAAGAACAACACTGGCTGATGATGAAATACAGTCAGCTGGCATGGTGACACTGCTAGTATTAACCCTCTCAGGCTCAAATTTAACTTTTTGTTGCTAATGCACAAGTCCTAGCGGTACCTGCAGTGGTACTTCTGAGTAAAACAAACTCATAAAATATGTATGTAGAGTAATCAGGTTGTTGGTTTTTAACTGTTGCAAATCGGCAACGCCTGCCTTGAGAGGGTTAACCTGCGGGGCTGGACTGGGACAAAAAAAATCGGCCCGGGCATTTTGACTACAGACCGGCCCACCAGGTATTAAAGCCATAAAGCCTTTGAATGAAAACAAATGCTGTTGTGACAGTGATGTACAGTCTTGTTGGTATATGTATGATTTCTATACATTTTACCTCAAATAAAAACTTTGTTCGCAAGATTCAGATAATTATTTAATTAAAGCGAGACATTTTAAATGAGAATAAGAAAGAAAAGTATTTCTTTGTGCCCCCCTCTCCCTGTTAATGCCCTACCTGGCCCCCTGGCAAAACTGCTAGACTCGCCCCTGCACAGTTACGGTACCAGTTGTCAGCTACATAGAAAAGGATCTGGTTTCAATCCAGTTTCATGATTGAAGTAGCAACAGGAGAAGGAGGGGGAGAGAATGAGAGAAGAAGAGGCAGCTGTGCAGCGTAAACACACAGAATAAATCCAGCTTTGTGTCTTTTTCCATTCTAGCTAAAGTACGGGACAAACTGCGTCCCTACTCAGCTCAATACGTGTAATATTTTCTCTGAATGAGGGACCATTCTGTGTGTGTGTGTGTGTGTGTGTGTGTGTGTGTGTGTGTGTGTGTGTGTGTGTGTGTGTGTGTGTGTGTGTGTGTGTCCGGAAGGCTGGTTTACAGGCACCATTAGGCCAAGAGGAGTTCCCACACTGAAGCTAGCCACACCTGTAGCTCATCAGCCATCGCCAGCTGTAGCTGATTGCCTTCACCAGGAGCTGCGCTGTTTAACAGTGTGGCTGGGCTTCAGTTGGTGGTCGATAATTGAGTTAACCCCATTTGTACAGCCGTGGATAACTTTGATATTTGAAAAACCCTAGCTATCAGGAGATTGCCGAGTCATCAGAGTGTTCTGTTTGTCTACACTAGGAATCGGGAGCAGAGCGGTGTTTTCACTGGAGCAGAGCCTGGGTGTTTTTCGAGTTGTCACCTTTTACGATTTACAAACACAGGCACTATGTGGGGATTCAGGGAGAATCGCCACAGGAACCACAGTGCTGAGTTTCATAAATAGTTATTTTACATTTCATTGTAAATAAAATCGCTGTTCTTCATCAGAGTCCTCTGTTTGGGTCCTAGTTCTTTCCTGGAACTTCATGGTCTGCCACCGCAGTCCGTGACAGACTAATCCAGCCACAATGGACTCAGCGGGCTCTAACCTGCCAGAATGCTGTGAAGAGATGACGCAGATTTGTGAGCATGGAACATGGGCCCGTAGCTGGCTCTGGACCTCCAGAGAGTTTGCAACCAGAACTCCCAACTTTGTTACCTCTGTCCTCTGCAGAGAAATCAAGTGAACTTATTCAGCCATCAGTGTACTTCAAAAATGTTAACTCTGAGTCTGTTGTTCCAGAGTTGGGGAGCTCAGAGCACACAGCACGCAGAGCCAGGTGACTTTTTGGTCCGGTCAGGCCACATGGAGATGGAGATTCTGCCCAGGGCTTCCCCAGAGGCTGAACTTATGGCCTCTGGCACCTCTGGACCTCTTAGAGATTGTAAAGCCTGGTGTTCCACCCTCTGCTCCACCATCTGCAGCTGCCACACCACTCTCTACTCCACCATCTGCAGCTGCTACGCTGTCGCCTGGACCTGCTCAGTCTGAGCTGGAGGTTGCTGCATCGCCTGCATCTGATCTGCCCGAGTCCGAGGTCTACACGCTGGAGGGACCCGCTCTGCCCGAGTCGGAGGTCTGCATGCCAGAAGGACCTGCGCTGCTCGCACTAGGGGTCTGTGAGCTGCCTGCACCTGAGGACATCACACCACCTGGTCCTGCTTCGTCTGGCCCTGTGTGCCAGCCATCTGCCAAACTGCCAGTGATTCTTCTGCCACATCCACATCCAGGACGGCCTGCCCATCCACATCCCAGGTCACCTTCTATGCCATGTTGCCGCCACCAGACCCGCGGCAGGCCACCAGAGCTGCAATGTCGCTGCTGGATCCGCAGCAGGCCACCTGAACTGTTTCACCTGAACTACTTCCCTTCTGCAACTCCACAATCTCCCACTGCAGTCCATGACAAAACTCTCACTGAGGGAATGTGAAGAGCCATAGCCAGGAGCTGAGGGGAATGGACTTCAGTGTTAAGTACCTGTTTCCCAAAGAAATCGTGGAATGACGAAGGTCCTGTTCCCAATCCATATAAAGTTCATTCAAAGAGGCTCCAAAGCCATCATTACGGTTGATAAGCTGTATGTCAACAGGCAGCTTTATTGTGATCAGAACATACCTCTCTGACTGTAACGTTCCTGAGTCAGTTGATTTATATCCAGACAAAGACGTTTTTCTAGCTGCAATTCACTACACAGCCATACACCACAGACAGACACAAACGCAAACACAGACAAAAACGTCCAAGTCTCCATAAGATAAATCATATTATTAGGATTAAGAAAATATATGGTTTAGTTAAGTGTTAGCTATGACTAGTGAATATAATAATGAGGTTGTCTGTGAAGGTTCTCAGTCATCCAGGTCATCGTAGTCAAAGGAGCTTGCAAAGAAAAGCGTCTGGACTTCTTTAAGTTGCTTGAAGAAACTTTCACCTCTCATCCGAGAAGCTTCTTCAGTTCTAAGGTCAAATGGTGGAGAGTCCCAGATTTAAACCTAGTGGGAGTTTCCCCCCACACATGATCCTCTAATCGCCTGAGCCAACTGGGTGTGGGTCCCAATCAGCCAGAGTTTCAGGTGAGCCCAGGATGTGAGTGGGCGTTAAGGCCACAATGCCATAATGGCCATAATGAGTTGTAATGAAATACACCCTGAATTGATGTGCTTGTCTTGATGTGTTGATGATGATGATGACATTAGTCATAATGCCCAAAAAGTGTGTTTAGTGTAATGGAGGTCCTGTTTTTCTTTTCTTTTTTCCATGTCTATTCATTGTGTGTGTGTGTGTGTGTGTGTGTGTGTGTGTGTGTGTGTGTGTGTGTGTGTGTGTGTGTGTGTGTGTGTGTGTGTGTGTGTGTGTGCTCATTCTTTACATACATGGGTTTTGAGGCCTCAGCCTGATCTGTCTGCAGTTTATGTCCTCCCTCAACCTCCATGGTGCAGTAAACAATCCTGTTTGGAGCCAAAGACCTCAGACCCTGCACTTCCATTATCACCACCTACAACACAAACATGCAGAGGTTATTGATAAAGAGATCCTTTTAAAGCATTTACGTTATGCATGGACAGCAACTGCTAAAATACATTCAGCAGTAACTTATCCAGTAAAAAAATCTCTCTCTCTGTCTCTCTGTCTCTCTCTCTCTCTCTCTCTATATATATATATATATATATATATATATATATATATATATAATATATATATATATATCTATATATATATAGATATATATATATAGAGATATATAGATATATAGATATAGATGTATAAAGGATAAGCGAAAGCGAATGGATGGATGGATGGAAGGATGGAGATATATGTATATATATGTCTGTATATATATATATTCATTAAGGGTGCAACGATACTCGTATCGATATTGAACCGTTCGATACAGTGCTTTCGGTTCGGTACACATATGTATGTACAATACAAAATTTTTAATTTATTTTATCAACTTTCCTTCTGACGATGCTGTCTGTGTTGAGCGCTCAGTGGATCTGCGCTCCACAGTGCAGCCTAGGCGGAGTAAATGGTAAATAAATGGCCTGTATTTATATAGCGCTTTTACTAGTCCCTAAGGAACCCAAAGCGCTTTACATATCCAGTCATCCACCCATTCACACAATACAAGAGTAGTCGAACGCAGATTCACTGAGCGCAGGGCAAGCTAGCGAGACAGAAGTTGAGCTCTCCTTCCAACATGGCAAATTGAACCTCCCCCGTTACTTGTAACGCGTTACTGTAATCCGATTACTTTTTTCAAGTAACGAGTAAAGTAAGGGATTACTATTGCAAAAACGGTAATTAGATTACCGTTACTTTCCCGTAGGAACGCTGCGTTACTGCGTTACTAAAACCGTGATTTTTTGCGAGAATGTCTCACGACAGTGACGTAAGCGAGTGCGCCATTGGTGACAACAGCTGTGTGCAGATCAACAATGGATCACATATCGATTGTGGGAGAGAGTATGAGCGTGCAGCGTTTAAAGCGTGGAAGTGCTGACCTTACTTTGAGTTTGATTCCATAAAAAGTGACAAAAACATTAGTGTCCGCTTTGCATGGGAAGAAAACTTCTTTTTACAGCGAAAAAACCCCTAAACTTCCAAGCAAGCACCGAGTAGCTACGACGTGATGGGAAACTCACAGAGAAACTCGCGGATTCTTCCACTGACCGCGGCACACCTGCACCAGGGTAAACCTCCGCCTACCCCACTGCTGCTTTACAGGTGAAAATAGAGCAAAAGGACCGCTGAGTCTTTGACTTTATTTATTTTCTGCTGTGTTTTACTTGCATCTATTTGAAAGAGTGAGTGTAAACACAAAAAATATTTTATTTTATGTGCTGGAATGTGCAGAAAATGGGTTTAAATGTTAAACTAATTTATTCAAGTCAGAGAATGTTGCATATAATTAAATTTTTGCTTGATGCATAAAGTTAAAAGATTAAAACTAATAAAACAAGTTTTTAAAAGAGACTTTTCCATTTGATTACATTTTGTATGATGGATTATGCAGAAAAAGTAGAATTGGGCTGAAAGATCTATCGCTTTATCACCTATTCAGGTTGTAAATCGTTTTTTTAAAAAGTAACTAAGTAACTAAGTAATTAATTACTTTTGAAAATAAGTAATCAGTAAAGTAATGGGATTACTTTTTGGGGAAGTAATCAGTAATTAGTTACTGATTACTTTTTTCAAGTAACTTGACCAACACTGTTGGTGAGTGATGATAATTTGTGCACCAATTCCTCTGACATCATCTTATCAATCGTTAGCTTACTATGCAAACATGACAAGTGAAATCTCCCGCAGCTTAAACATGTGAGAGGTTGATCGCGCAGAGAATCGCTGAGCTTATGTGAGTGCGTTGTTAGGTGACGGCTGTGTGCGGACAGGGATAGGACCCAAGATGCAGACTCCAAACTTTTTTTTTTTTTTTTTTTTTTTGGCCTGTCCCGTTTGGCTCTTTTGCCATCAGAATTGTTGTCTAAAGGCAAAGAAAGATGCCCAACGGATTTACTTTACCAAATTGACCATCCCAGCCTTGCCGTAATGGTCCATTTGATTCACCTTTTATTGTTTATTTTATTTTCACTTACTGAATACGGGACAGACTTGACTGGGGGAAAGAAGGGGAGAAAGAAAGAGGGAAAGAGAAAAAGCTGGGAAGAGGGACGGGGGAGAAGGGCAAAAGACAAAAACCAACAGAACGGGCAGAGAAAAAAAAATGCATATATCAATCACCTGGATCACCTGCTGAGAAAGAAAAAAGAAAGCAAGCAGAAGAGAACAAGAGTAATAGAATAAACAACATCACAATGATATATGGGAATATGACAGTAAATACTAAATGTTAAACATTATTGTGCAGCACATAAGATCAACAGAACACAGTGTGCTTTGAGGTAGGAGCCAAAAAGGGTGTAGTTTGTGGGTGTGATCACCCGTGTGTACACCTGTGAGCATGGACGCGTTTGTTTTTTGTTTTTTAAAAGGTTCCTTCATGTAATAATCTGCTAGAGGGTGTGGGGGGGCCACAGCCCCGTCCTCCAGGGCATGAAGCAGGTGTGGAGGAGATCAAAACTCCAGACATCCAGAGGCCCCCAGAACACAAGAGACCAAGGAAGACCAACAGAGGGGCAGCTGCGCCACTGTCCCGGAAAGAGCTGAGGAGAGTCCCAGATGAGGGCTCACTCAGCAGCCGCGGAGCAGAAGCCAGGGGGAGTTGCAGTGACGCGCCCGTGAGCTCCGCCGGCAGCCAGCTGCGCCTGAGTGACCGAGCCCCAGGCCGAGAGGCCGGGGGCACCCCACCTCCGAAGTGGCCCGAGCGAGCCCCAGGCTCCAGGCCCCGATAAGCGGCCGCCAAGGAGTGAGCCAGTGTGTACCTGGACGCCCATCCCCGGACACAAAGAACCACCAACGCACCGATGTCTGAGGGGGTCCACCACTGGCAGGGGAAGTGGTGGTAGGGGGAGATAGGCCTCCAAACCTTGGAGGGCCTGAGATGTCCCCAGAGAGGTGGCGCCTGACACCCAACCTGACATATAGACACAGACATACAGGCACACACAGATACAAACATCCATTCCCACCCTCATGCTCTCATATGCACTTACTCCACACTCAACCAACGTGGAGACAGACATAAAGAGACGTTGTACACACGATCACACTCCCCAAGCGTACTCTACAAACCGGGTCTAGGTGCCCCCGCCCCTGGAGGGGGGAACTGCACCCAGACCCAGGTGGTGTTTCCCTTTTCCCTGCGGTGGGGGGAGGCAGACCGCCCCGACTCCGCAGCAGCAGGAAGGCTCCACACTCCAGACCGCAGTCGGACGGCCAACTCCTCCTCCTAGTCCTAGCCCCCCTGCTCCAGCAGGTCACAGAGAATGGGGGTGAGAGAAGACTCCAAACCTCCCTCCACCCGCTCATTGTAGTGTTGATGCATGTGTGTTCTAAGGTGCATTTAAAACCCAGGAGGGCTTGGAGCTACCTGCAGCAGGTAAGCGCATGGTCCCTCCTGCTAGCCCTCAATGTCTACGTGTATTTAAAATTGAGAGGTGGGCAACGATGCCAGGGGTGGGGTGTACACCCTGATGGTACTTTGGACTCCGTGCATCGTGCCCACCCCCAAGATCCTATATGTATGTGTAATGAGAGTGTGAGTAATGTGAATGTCTAAGTTGTGGGATAAAATTGAGGCAGAGGCAGCCAGAAGGGGACAGGGGGGTAGCCTCCTCTGCACCCTGGTGACATACCCCTACTCCAAGGCCCTGCATGTGTGGGTGGTTGTGGTGGAGCGGGAAGAGGGAGGCAGCTGGAGATGGGGAGGGAAGGAAGGGAGGGGCAAGTGACCCCTCCCTGGGGCCAGCTCCCCCGCTGACCCCAGTAGGCACCCCCATACTCCGCGACCCGCCAGGGAAAGGGGGCCCAGGCCCATCCAGACCGGGGCCCAGTGCAGCAGCGCCGCCCGGCCCCACAGAGCCCGGGACAGTCCACCCAACCCCACCACAGAGAAAACTGCACCCACCCCACCATCCACTCATCTTCCAGACTATATAAGACAATAAACACCCAGGCTGAGATCTTCCTCCACCTCTCCTGTATCTCCCCCTCCTGCAGAGGGAGCTCCTGAGGAGAGGAAAGCTCCTGCAAGATGTGACAATCTCCCCCACCAGTTGAAGAGCCCCTCAGGTGGCTCGACGCACCGGCGGCACCCTGCTCCAGGGCTGGGCCCCCATGCACCCACCCGCCCACAACCCCGGCAACACACCAACCAGGACCCAAGCCCCCGAGGCCCGGTCCGGGTCCCAGCCCAGAGACGGAGCGCCCCCAGAACCTCACGCCCATCCCGGACCCACCCAGGGGCAGCCAGGCTACCAGGTCAGTAACCCACGTCCGTCAGCACAGACCCTCCCCTAGCCCCGCTGCACGCAGCCGCGAGGAAACAGTCACCTGAGAGCCAACAGAGCCCCTAACCAGACATGACCGCTACCCCGGGTTGAGCCCCCCAAGGAAGATGCCTCCGGGGAACCCCCCGACGCCCTAAGCCTGTCCCTACCCCCTCACCAATCACAACAGTGAAGGCGGGACCAAACTATGACCCCCCCACCCCTACTAGGTGATGGAGCTGATCAAAGGAGCCCAGAGCAATTGATCTGATGTGGTGGCAGAGGCTGTATCAAGACTAATGTAATCTAATAGATAATTTCTATATTGGTTAGAGTTAAGATTATTTTTATTTTTCCAGTTCATGAGGACTGTTTTCTTGGCTATGCATAGGGCAGTGAAAACCATATGGGCGATATTCTTTTCTGAAGTGACATTATCTAAGCTGCCCAACAAACACACTAAGGGGGAAGTTGGAGTGTTACATTTCAGACACTTCGATAAGTCTTCACATATCTCGCGCCAAAACTTCTGAACTGGTGGACAGAACCAAAGAGCGTGGATATAATTGTCCGGTGAATTGGTTTGGCAGTGTGAGCAGTTGTTGGTAGACGTAAAGCCCATCTTGAACATCTGATGACCTGTATAGTGCACTCTATGTAATATTTTGTATTGAATTAATTGAAGACTGGGATTTCTAATTAGATGAAAGGTTTTTAAGCAAATCTGAGACCAGAAGTTTAGGTCTAAGTTAACTGATAAATCCGCTTCCCATTTTGCAATAGGAAGTGATATTGATTCATCTGTTTTAGAAAGCATTCTGTATATTTTGGATAGTAATTTGGGGGGTTTAAGAGTAAGAAATTGAACCACACTTGGTGGTGTTTGTAGTTCAACTTGACCCGGTTTAAATTTCTTTTTTACTATGGATTTAATTTGTTGATATTCTAAAAATCTTTTCTTGTTGATCCCATATTGTGTAACTAGTCCGTCAAATGAAATAAATTCTGTTCCTTCTAGTATATGTTCTAAATATTTGATTCCTTTATCACTCCAATCTGAAAAGTTTATCATATTATTGTTTTGTAATATGTCAGGGTTGTTCCAGATAGGTGTACGTTTGCATGGGATTAATGAAGACGCCATCAATTTTAGAAACTCCCACCATGCTGTCAGAGAAGAGCTGATGTTGATGCTTTTAAAGCATTCATGTCATTGGATGTTTGAGCTGATAAATGGTAGGTCTGAGATCTCTAGATTATTGCAGAGTGCTTGTTCTACATCTAGCCAAGGTTCATCTAAGGTTCATCACATAACACAGACTCACATGCAGGCACTACAGAGGGAACAGAGATGTGGGACCAGGGCAGACACAAACACTGACTGAACACGGGGATATAGGAACTAAGGATACACAGAGACGCGAACTAGACAAGGGGATACAGGTGATAGGGAAGACAGAGCAACTAAAGAAGACAGAGACATAAACCATAAGACAGAACTCAAAGAAACCAAAGACTAAAAAGTATAAATAATATAATAAACTCAAATACCCTGGGTCAACGACCCAGGCATCCTAACAGTACCCCCCCCCCCCCTTAAGGGCTGGCTTCCAGACAGCCCAAACCAAAACACCAAAACAAAAAAAACCCAACCAGGGCGGGCGGCGGGGGAAACAGGATGGAGGACTCGAAACAAAACCAAACAAGGAGCCAGAAACAAAAAAAAGAACAAACAATGGAGCCCGGAAAGCAACAGAACAAAAGACAGGCTCACGACAGGCGCAGGCGGCCAGGAAAAACAGTTCACAAAAAGTTCAGGGGGCCGACCCGGAGGCTGACGGCCCAAGAGCCCAGAAAACAGTTCAGGGGGCCGGGCAGGCAGGAGACACCGGCGACGACGGAGTAGGTCAGGAGGCCGACCGGGCGGGAGGCACCGGCGGCGGAGCAGGTCAGGAGGCCGGCCGGGAGGCACTGGTGGCGGCGTAGTTCAGGGGGTCGTCCATGACGGCAACGACATCCAGTCATCGGCCGGACAGGACGTGCAGGCCGGACAGGACGTGCAGGACGAGCAGGACGTGCAGGACGTGCAGGCCGGACAAGACGAGCAGGCCGGACAAGATGTGCAGGAACAGACAGCATGGAGACCTCAGGAGCAGACGAAGCTGAACACTCGGAGGCTGGACCAGGCGGAGCTGCAGAGGCTGAGGCCGGACCAGGCGGAGCTGCAGACTCGGGGGCTGGACCAGGCGGAGCTGCAGACTCGGAGGCCGGACCAGGCGGAGCAGCAGAGGCAGGACCAGGCAGAGCTGCAAACTCGGAGGCCGGACCAGGCAGTGGAGCCGGTGGTGGCTGAACGGCCTCGCCAGAACCATCAGCAGACACTGGGACGTGCTGGCTGGGTCCTCCCGGACCCTCAGCTGACGAGGCGGGTGGCTGAACGGGCCCCTCGGACCCTCCAGCGGAGACGGGTGGCTGAACGGGCCCCTCGGACCCTCCAGCGGAGACGGGTTGCTGAACGGGCCCCTCGGACCCTCCAGCAGGAAGAGACGGCTGAAGCGGTTCCTCGGACCCTCCAGCGGAGACAGGTGGCTGAACGGGCCCCTCGGACCCTCCAGCGGATACAGGAGGCTGAACTGGCCCCTCGGATCCTCTAGCAGGAAGAGACTGGCTAAGCTGGCGGTTCCTCGGACCCTCCAGCGGAGACAGGTGGCTGAACGGGCCCCTCGGACCCTCCAGCGGAGTCGGGAGGCTGAACGGGCCCCTCGGATCCTCCAGCAGGAAGAGACGGCTGAAGCGGTTCCTCGGACCCTCCAGCGGAGACGGGTGGCTGAACGGGCCCCTCGGACCCTCCAGCGGAACCAGTTTGCAGAACAGATGAAGTGGGTGTGATGTCAGAATGTCCAGAGTCAGAATGCTCAACAGTTCTGTTGTGGCGGCGGCCAGAACGCCGTTTCCTTCGGGATGAGGAAACAGGAACCGGTGGAGAAAAAGAGACCTCCTCCTCATCCTCCGACCACATAGCTGCCAGGAAAAAGGCAGGCGAACGAGAACCCAGCTGGTGTGGGGAGGGAGAGGAAGTCTGTGGCAATGTTGAGACAGAAGGAGAGTGTGTGTTGTCCCGGGGTAACAGTGGCGAAGATGTAGAGAGTAAGAGAGCAAGCTCACCAGCCTTGACTTGCTCTCTCCAGGCAGTAATGGTGTCGTCCAACTTAGTGTCCTTAGCAAACTGGCTAAGCCGGGGGTTAAAGCGAATGATGGCCTCCACCGCACTCAGCCCCACTGCCATGGTCCTTAAATCAGGGGACTGGGCGATGCGGTCAAGCAGGCTCACCATCCGCTCCATCTCAGTGTTGTACTCCGAGGAAAAAGAGTCTGCGGGGTCCATGTTCTGGTCGCGATCTTCTGTTAGGTGACGGCTGTGTGCGGACAGGGATAGGACCCAAGATGCAGACTCCAAACTTAAACTCAAACCAAAACAGCTTTACTGCTGAACGCAAACATAACATAACTGGGGAAAAAACTCAAAATAAACTAACACCGGTGGACTGGCAAAACACAGCAAAATAAACGGTAGATCACGACACGGACACAGAGAAACACAGGGCTTAAATACACAGAAGGAGCAATCAGGGAATGAATAACAGGAGGGAAACACAGCTGGGGCAAATCAGAACTGACAAGACAAAAGGAAGCGTAAACTGAACACACTGAGATAAGACAGAGACCTTCAAAGTAAAACAGGAAACACATAACACAGACTCACATGCAGGCACTACAGAGGGAACAGAGACGTGGGACCAGGGCAGACACAAACACTGACTGAACACGGGGATATAAGAACTAAGGATACACAGAGACGCGAACTAGACAAGGGGATACAGGTGATAGGGGAGATAGAGCAACTAAAGAAGACAGAGACATAAACCATAAGACAGAACTCAAAGAAACCAAAGACTAAAAAGTATAAATAATATAATAAACTCAAATACCCTGGGTCAACGACCCAGGCATCCTGACATGCGTGTGTAAAAGCAGCAGGATATATATTTTAGTTCTGCTGAGCCAAATAAGACAGGTCAGGGTGAAGAAGTGACAGCCAAAGAAAAGCTTACCACAAAACGGAAAAGTTATGACAAATCAGACTATAAGGCAAAAAGAAAGTGCAGCTTTATGGTTTCATGGACAAAAGAATTTCTGTGGCTGCAATATGACGAGCTAAATAACCAGGGCTGCACATAAGTGGTCCGCAGGTGCGCATTCACTGTCAAAATAAAAAACGCACACAAGATAAGAAGTTGCAACGCGTGTTTGCGTACATAAGATTGTCTGGAGGAGGACAGACATTTGTTTAGAACTCTTAAAGATGTCGAAGAAGCTCCTTTAAGCAATTACTGTGATGTTCCTCCACCTCCAAAGAAATGTCAGGAGTCCGAACCACAAAAGAATCGCGTATTCTCGGAAAACTAGTTGCAGGAGGTGAGCTGGCTTCAAACAAATGATGAACACACAGAGATGTGGTGCAGAATGTGCCGTGAAAATTTAATAAATGACAAATTAAAAAGGCATGAACTTTTTTTTTTTTAATTGAAAAAATATCGAACCATGACACCAAAGTATCGAACCAAACCGTGAATTTTGTGTATCGTTGCACCCCTAATATTTATATATACACTCAACAAAAATATAAACGCAACACCTTTGTTACTGCTCCCATTCCCCATGGGATGGACGTAGAGACCTAAAATTCATTCCAGATACACAATATAACCATCCCTCCCAAACAGTGGTCACAAATCAGTCCAAATGTGTGGTAGTGGGCACATCCGCCATATTGAGATAATCCATCCCACCTCACAGGTGTGCCACATCAGGATGCTGATCTGACATCATGAGTAGTGCACAGGTGTACCTCAGACTGCCCACAACAAAAGGCCACCCTGGAATGTGCAGTTTTTTGCGCTATTGGGGGTCTGGGGACCCAGAACCGGTCAGTATCTGGTGTGACCACCATTTGCCTCATGCAGTGCAACACATCGTCGCATGGAGTCTATCAGATTGTCAGTTGTGGCCTGTGGAATGTTGGTCCACTCCACTTCAATGGCTGTGCGAGGTTGTTGGATATTCGTGGGAACTGGTACACGCTGTCGTATACGCCGGTCAAGCACATCCCGAACATGCTCAATGGGTGACATGTCCGGTGAGTATGCTGGCCATGCAAGAACTGGGACATTCTCAGCTGCCATCTGCCCTGAACAATGTGAACCATGATTCATCCGTGAAGCGCACACCTCTCCACCGTGCCAGACGCCATCGAATGTGAGCATTTGCCCACACAAGTCTGTTACGGCGACGAGCTGGAGTCAGGTCAAGACCCCGATGAGGATGACGGGCATGCAGTTGAGCGTCCCTGAGACGGTTTCTGACAGTTTGTGCAGAAATTGTTTGGTTGTGCAAACCAATTGTTCCAGCAGCTGTCTGGGTGGCTGGTCTCAGACGATCTTGGAGGTGAACCTGCTGGATGTGGAGGTCCTGGGCTGGTGTGGTTACACGAGGTCTGCGGTTGTGAGGCCGGTTGGATGTGCTGCCATATTCTCTGAAACGCCTGTGGAGACGGCTTATGGTTGAGAAATGAACATTCAATGCACGGGCGACAGATCTGGTTGACATTCCTGCTGTCAGCATGCCAATTGCACGCTCCCTCATTGCTTGTGGCATCTGTGGCATTTTGCTGTGAGACAAAACTGCACATTCCAGGGTGGCCTTTTGTTGTGGGCAGTCTGAGGTACACCTGTGCACTACTCATGATGTCAGATCAGCATCCTGATGTGGCACACCTGTGAGGTGGGATGGATTATCTCAATATAGCAGATGTGCCCACTACCACACATTTGGACTGATTTGTGACCACTGTTTGGAAGGGATGGTTATATTGTGTATCTGGAATGAATTTTAGGTCTCTACGTCCATCCCATGGGGAATGGGAGCAGTAACAAAGGTGTTGCGTTTATATTTTTGTTGAGTGTATATAGACATATATACGTATAGAGACATCTGTGCTGAGTATGGTCTGGAAGTCCCGAGATCAAAATGGGAGACGCCCCCAAGAGTGGGAGAGAATGACCGAGCTAAGATCCTGTAGGACTTCCAGATACAGACGGACAAAATGGTGGTGCCTAACCAACCCAACATAGTGGTGGTAGACAAACGAAAGAAGACAGCCATAGTGATAGATGGAGTGGTTCCGAATGACAGCAATATCAGGAAGAAGAAACACGTGAAACTTGAGAAATACCAAGGGCTCAGAGAAGAGCTAAAGAAGATGTGAAGGGTGAAGGTAACAGTGGTCCCCGTGGTAATCGGAGCACTAGGTGCGGTGACTCCCAAACTAGGCGAGTGGCTCCAGCAGATCCCGGGAGGAACATCAGAGCAACATCTTCTGGACGTCTCTGTCCAGAAGAGTGTAGTCCTAGGAACAGCTAAGACCCTCAAACTCCCAAGCGTCTGGTAGAGGACCCGAGCTTGAAGAATAGACTGCCCGCAGGGGCGAGTGGGGAATTTTTTTTATATGTATATGTATATTCGGCCCTCGCACTTAACTAGGCAGATTGATAACCATCATGACGCTTGCCCATCAATAGAGTTGGACTGTAGTGGAGTGGAGTGTAAATAAAAAGGCTGAATAGCCTTTATACAAGCACACACACACTTCTTAGCATTGCAGCTCTAATCCAGCTAATTAGAGTTAAGCTAATCCATTTGCTAATATAATAGCTAAACCGTGAGCTACCAGGAATGGGAAATACAGTGAGGAAATGGATTTGAAAATGAGAAATGGAATCGCCATTTTAAATTTCAGAAATATATCTTTGATTTGTTTTTAATTAAATGACTTCTTTTCTCTTTTTAATTGTATTTTTTCATTTGAAGTAATTCGTTTTGAAATATTGATATAAAAATATATAAATTGATTTATAAATAGTGATTTTATTTTAAATTCAATTGTTAAATAATAGTAATATTTAAATAAGTAAAATAATTGTTTAAAATAATAATTTACTAACGCATATTTTATTGCCGATAACTGATAACCAGGATAGATAGGCAGGCAGACTAACAATTCAAAGGAATTAGACTACTGGGAACCGGTTCTCTACAACAACTGGTTCTCGATTATGTGCACTCTGCTGTATTTGCACCAGTAAAATGACACAGCAAGACATCATTCTACAAACGGTTTCATAGGTCTCTCCACCTACCTCCAGGGTGAAGGACAGCACTACATCAGACTTGGACAGCGCATTCTCATCCTCCTGGCCCATGTCCATGATGGAGGTGTTGTGGCCTCGTTTTAGCTTCTGCAGCTTGAACTCTCCTCCTTTGGACACTGGCATGCTTTCCAGGTTTGCCATCAGAAGGTTGACAGAGGATCGCAGCTCCTCAATGTACATGGCCTCCATTTCTCTAGAGACAAACCAAGGGAACTTCCCCCCATACTGACAAAAATGGGAAAGCAGCCAATTAAATAATGAACATGATCCAACAATCTCCCTTGTGTGTTCAATAAAGTATCTATCTATTTGTTAAATTTTGATAAAGTCTATTCCAGCTATCACAGGGCAGGAATAAGGGTACAAGACAGGTTGCCAGTCTGTTACAGGACTAAAATGGAAATGGAGACAGCCATTTCTGCTCACACCTACTGCCAATTTTGCCAGTCAGTCTAACATTCATAACTTCAGACTGTGAGAGGACGCTGGAACATATAAACTCCACAGAGAAAGGCCCCAGCCAGCTAGCAGATTTGAACCATTACTATTACCATCTATTAATGTGGGTTCTACCTTATAATATAAAGCGCCCTAGGATGACTGTTGTTGTGATGTGGAGCTGTATAAATAAAATTGAATTGAACCTTCCAGCTACGACATAATGGTGCTAACCACCAAACCACCGTGCTGCTCATTTCTAATAAATGTTATATAAATGTAAAAATTTAACTGAGGAAAAATGTCTGTATTTATATCATATGTTGAAATATAAAATAAGAGTCAATCCTGACCTATTATTATTATCCTAACCCTATTATTAATCTCCTCAACCATCCAAATGTCTTACCCGAGCAATCTGGTCTGCCATTTGAAGTCGTCCATCCAGCTCTCTTCTGATCTGTGCTGCCTGTTCATCTGGGTTGTCCAGCTGGGGAAACATATTACACATATTGTGCATATTGCTCTTTTTAAACAAAAAACTCCCAAGTACACTAATAAGACACAACCTCATGACCACTGACAGGTGAAGTCAATAAAACTGGCATGGCATGGCACGCGAGATATATTGGGCAGTGTGCTCTGTAGCTAGAATGTTTTCAATTTAGAAAATAATCGGTGCAAATTAATTAAATTATCTTGAATAAAGAAAACAGTGTTTGAATATTAGTTAAATGTCAGTGCTGTAGTTCAATGACTGAAAGTTTAGATGGAGAAAATAGGTGAGGGGATTTATTCAGTACTAACTGCCTCAAAGCCCTCCAAATGTCTACCATACTTCCTCTGATAAAAGCCAGGGCCCCAGGTAACCTTGCAGGACTGGTAAATGACCTGGTAAAGGGCCTGCATTTGTATAGCGCTTTACTTTGTCTCTAAGGACCCCAAAGCCCTTTACACTACATTCAGTCATTCACTCATTCACACACACATTCACACACTGTAATCATCAGCCCCACTCGTTAAATAAATAAATGTAAATGGATTGATAAAAAATAATTAAAACAACACTGTCATTTCTGCCATTTGAAGTTTTGCTTCAATGTACAAATCACAAATATGAAATACAACAGCATGCGGGACAAGCTTTGGGAGAGGCAGTAGGAAAGTAGGAAACCAAAAGGCAGAGTAGACCCTAGAAAGATTGTAGAGCTAACACAGAGAGACAGGCAACCATTTGCACTCACATTCACACCTATGGGCAATATAGAACCAGCTAAATCCCACTAACAGCATGTGTTTGCACTGGATTATCAGACTCTTCCAGGGCAGTAGGTCTCAAAATAGTAGGAAGGTAGAGTAGGTCAATTCAATTCAATTCCATTTTATTCATATAGTGCCAAGTCAAAACAACAGTGGGCTTAAGGTGAACCCTACAATAATACAGAGAAATGCCAACAATCACATGACTCCCTTTGAGCAAGCACTTTGGCGACAGAAGGAAAAAATCCCTTTTCTATAGGAAGAAACTTCCATCAGAATCAGGCTCGCTAATGGGTCATAGATTTTTACAATTTTAAGTTGTTTTTTTTTATTTATGTGCTCAAATATAGGACATATGCATATTTTAAGTACTTCAAAATCTAAATGACAGATTGTGATTAATTTTGACAGTAAGAAATACCACTGAAAATGTAGTTTATGAGATATTCATGTACAAACATTGCATTACATTTGGTGTGAAAAAACAGGCCTGAAAGTTGGTAACAAAGGGGTAATGGTAGAGTAACAAGGGGGAAACAAGTGGGTAATGATGTGGTAATTTCTATGTTATTACTATTCAATTAACAAAGTAATAACCATGTAATATCCACGTAATATCATGGTAGCAACAACGTTACGGTTGAGTAATATTATTTATGAACTTTATGTAATAGGATAATAATAGCCCCAAAACTGGGGGTAACAATGTGGACATACAGCTTGGTAATAAAGTGGTAATTGTAGGGTAACAAAAAGGAAACTAGAACGTAATAATGTGGTACTTTCTAAGTTATTCCCACTCAATTACCTCTGGTAGTTTCTGTGTAATAAGCAGGAAATATAGCTGCAAAATGCAAAACCTGAGTGTTTCTATTTAATAGCATTAATAACCTGTTAAAGCAAACTAAAAAAAGTGTGTGATTATTATCTAGTAACACATGTGGTAGGTTCTGTATAATAAGCATAAATAAAAACAGCGTGCAAAGAACTGGCTGCCAGTAGGTGGCAGACTGCTGCTGTACTGGAAATCTCTTTATTTTATGTATTAAACGCATCACTAATAGTAGTAATACTTTCTCAACTCAGTGTAGAATAATCACTCTTGACACCAGTTGTATGCATGTAAAATGTTATCAGGTGGGCCACAAGGTTTATTGCCTTCTCACAGTGAACCCATTGAAGACTTAAGGGTCTCCAGACATCCTGTTGTAAAGGAGGTGACAGTTGGTGACAGTTTATCTTTCTTAGACCAGGAGAGGGTCAAGGGTGAGCTGGAATGAAGAGATAAGGATATATGATCTGCTGTGGAATGTTCTTTGTTTAAGAGTGTCTGTGTCTGTGTCTGTGTGTGTAAGGGCAGTGGCCACAATTCAGAGATCACCCTAGTGTTTGGCTGGAGTGGGTCTCTCCATATTGCAATATGTTTATTAAGTCATTTCAAAACGCTCACTGGGTACGTTGCAGGTTATTGTTAAAATTTCCATAACACTGCCTACTGGGAGTCTGCACTTTCAATTTTATCCCTGGAGAAAGACAAAGAAGAAGTAGGGTGCCAGGTTTCCACTTTAGCCACCGTTTGCCTCCATTTTGGCTTGCCTTGTAGAGCCATGCTTACATAAACCAATGGATTATAACAATACATTTGGAATCAACTTATACCACATACCACAACTTACACCACTAACAGTGTAGCTAACAGTAGGTTAGTAGCTAAAGTTAGCTTACCTAAAAATACTTAGAGTACTTCTAAAAACTAAGGTTGCATAAAAGTAAGATTGTCGTGACCTGACCATTATTGGACAAAGTTTATTCCAACATCAAAATGGGCTACAGGGCCAGACCTTTGCCACATCTGGGTCAGTCTGACCACTTGTCACTGTTTCTAATCCCTGCATATGCCCCCCTCAAGAAAACTGCTCTTACCATCACAAAGAATATTACCATATGGCCAGAGGGTGCCTCTCAGCAGCTGCAGGACTGTTTTGACAGGACTAACTGGGATATCTTTGAACATCAGGACTTGGAAATGTTCACAGACAGTGTCCTCTGCTATATAAAACATTGCATAGACACTGTTACAGCAGTCAAACGGATCCGGGCTTATCCCAACCAAAAGCCCTGGATGACCCGGGAGGTCAGGCAGCTGCTGAAGGAGAGGAACATTGCGTTCAGGTCTGGCAACAGGGATTACTACACCACAGCCCGATCCAACCTGAAGAGAGGCATCAGAGAGGCAAAGGGGGACTATAGGAGGAGGATTGAGGACCATCTGAAGAGTAATACCAGCCAGCAGGTGTGGCAAGGCATCCAGCACCTAACCAACTATAAGATCAATCTCGGAGCTGCGGACGGTGACCTGGAGCTGGCAGAGGAGCTGAATATCTTCTTCGCCCGCTTTGAGACCAGGGTACCGGAGGTATTGGAGCCACAGCAGCAACACGCCACCCATAGCAGCACCACCCTCACCCTGGAAGAGCACGAGGTGAGGCGCATGCTGCAGGCTGTTAACCCGAGGAAGGCGGCAGGTCCTGATGGTGTGCCAGGTCGAATATTGAGGGATTGTGCAGAACAGCTGGCTGGGATCTTCACCAGGATCTTCAACAAATCCCTCGCACAGGCGACTGTCCCACTCTGCCTGAAGTCCTCCACCATAGTCCCCTTGCCTAAGAAGCCCCACATCACCGGCCTGAATGACTACAGACCGGTGGCACTCACCCCAGTGGTAATGAAATGCTTTGAGAAGCTGGTCCGCAGACACATCACAGCAGCCCTGCCCCGCAGCCTGGATCCACACCAGTTTGCCTACAGGGCAAACCGATCCACGGAAGACGCTGTAGCCACAGCACTCCTGCTGCATTAACTCACCTGGAAGAGCATGGTAGCTATGTGCGGATGCTCTTCGTGGATTACTGCTCAGCTTTTAACACCATCCTTCCACACAAACTGGTGGCCAAGCTACAAGACCTGGGGCTTCCATACAGCACCTGCATGTGGATCAATAGCTTCCTCTCGGGCCGTAGACAGAGAGTCAGAGTTGGCCATCACACATCCTCAGCCCTGAGTCTCAGCACTGGCTCACCCCAGGGCTGTGTGCTCAGTCCACTGCTCTACTCTCTCTACACACACGACTGCACTCCTCGCCACCACAGCAACATCTTTGTGAAATTTGCAGATGACACCACAGTGGTGGGGCTCATTTCCAAGGGAGACGAGTCTACGTACAGAGACGAGGTGGAGCAGCTGACGTCATGGTGTAAGGCCAATAACCTCCTCCTCAACACTTCAAAAACCAAAGAACTCATAATAGATTTCAGAAGGAAAAAGGCAGAGATCCAACCACTATTCATAAATGGGGACTGTGTAGAAAGGGTGGCAAGCTTCCGCTTCCTGGGAGTCAATATAGAGGAGAACCTTTCCTGGAGTGTGAACACCTCCGAGCTGCTGAAAAAGGCCCAACAGAGACTGTACTTCCTGAGAATTCTCAGGAGGAATAACATCACACAGAAACTGCTGGTGTCCTTCTACAGAGCCACCATTGAGAGTGTTCTAACTTACTGCATATGTATTTGGTACACTAGCTGCACAGGGGCTCAGAGGAAAGCACTCCAAGGGATCATTAACACCGCCCATCACTGGCTGCCCTCTCCCCACACTGGAAGTTCTACACAATGCCCACTGTTTTAAAAAGGCCCAAAACATCATAAAAGACACCTCACATCCTGGCCACTCCCTGTTCGAACTGTTGCCCTCAGGCAGACGGTACAGGGCAATCAGAGCAAGGACTAATAGACTCAAACACAGCTGTTATCCAACTGCAATAACACATCTGAATACTACAAAAAAATGTCCATCACGCCACTCTTGTGTTAATCTATGCACGGCCTGAAGCATGTGTGTGGGAATGTATGTGAATGTTTTACTGTTATATCTTATTAGTATTTTAAGTATTCTATCTATTTTATTTATTGAATTTTATTGTTTTATTTATATTTTGATATTGCTAGGGATGATGCAATGATCGGGGACCATTCTTCATTTCGTTGTTCTCGTGACAATGACAATAAAGTTTCTGATTCTGATTCTGATTCTGATTATTGTAAATATGGATAGAGAACTTGATGTGGTTAGTTATAGTTTCAAATAAGACATAGATATTTGCCCAAAAATTGAATATTCCAGTTTTCAGCTGAGAGGCTTGATCTTTTGATGGTCAGGGGTCAATCAATGATGAAGGTGGATCAGGGTCATGGTGTTGCGCCCCCCACAACCCTGAATTGAACAAGCACGAGAACATGGATAGCATCTTATTTTTGTATACTGGACTTTTTTTTTTAAATTGCACCACTTTTTTTTCCCTACCTGAAATATATTTACCATATTATTTGCTGCCATCCACGTCTAAAGTATGATGTGAAAGATGGTGCTCTACACGCCTACGCCAATCTAATGTATTCATATGTGTTGTACATTTAAATATAATTATTAACATTTTGAATATGTGTTTCCAGTACATTACAGACTTCCTGATGCTTGTTTTAATCAATTAATCAATTAATAGAAAGTGGTACTAACACTTTATGCAAAATGGAGATGGTCAAGCAGGACTGGATGATCTGAGATAAATAGGAATCAGAATATTTCAATAATCCGTAAGGAAATTATCACCCATAGTAAAAACTTTTACTATTTTCTTACTAAAATAGTTATTTCAAATATAGTTGAAGAGTTTAAGTATCATAAGAAGTTTCTTATTTCAACTCATTTACCCTCTGCATATGATTGCATTTATATATTCTAGCTTTCTTGTACAAACAGTGAGTGTGCAAAGATAGGAAAACATCTGAAAGCTATAAGCTGGGGCCGATGTCTTTATTATCAGGCTGGTGCCTAAGTGACTGTGTAAAGAAACTTCACAGAAGAAAACAATTGTGCAGACAAAGGTTGTTTGTTTATATATAATGGTGGTGTAAAGACTGCTTTTGCCGTACCCATTTGCAAAAAATGTTTTTTAATTTTTTTCAAAATCTCAGAAAATCAGTTCCAAAGCTCTAATGCTTATTTTTTCACAACAGTCATCAGTTGCAAAACCTTTTTAGGGGGTTGTGTTGTTGTTTCCTCTTAAGTGCGCCTTATTCCAGGAAACAGATTTAGCTAAAAACTCTGAAGTTGTTAACACTGAGATGAGAGAAACTTAGAGTTGATGTTAACCGTCTTTATGGATCAGAAACTCAGAGTCAGTCACTAGAGTAACAGACTGACTGTTGGCAGATTTTTTTTCAACAAACACCTCTATGCTCTATTCGAGGAAGCACGTGGAAAAAACGTAACATTAAACTCCGAGTTGATTAAATCTGAGATCAACAACCGATCCGCTGTTCAGGAACAGGAAACTCACAGACTTACTTCAGTAACTTCTGAGATTTCATTTCATTGCTCTGTGTAACCATTTGTTACACAGTAACGACAGTTACACGACAGTAAACTTGAATCTTGAATCTTGAGTTTGTTCACTCAACAAAGTGTGTTTGTGTGTGCACAGAGTAAGAAAGGATTATCATTAGCGGAGCCCTGGTACTATGATTCAACATGGTAACACATAAATAAATAGCAGAGCACCTGCCAGTGCTGACTGAATGCATGTGAGTGTTTGATGGAAACCACTTAAGGACAGAAAAAAAACGCTTGTATGAATGGGTGAATGAGGAATACAAACCACGTTGCTCGTAGTAGAAAAATGATATATAAGAACCAAGCCATTTACAGAAATGTTTATTTGCATTTAATGACTAAATCTCAATCTGTGAAGAAATTTTAAGATTAAATGTAATCAGAACACAGACTGTTACCCCGGTAACTAGTGATGTGTCGGTCGCAAATGAAACAGCTCTTTGAAGTGTTTCTTTTTTTTTTCTTTCTCTCACCCTCTCTCTCTCGCTTTTTTTTTCACTTCACACTGCATGTGAGCCTTGTGTTTGTGATGAGCAGAGAGGGGAGGGGCGGTAGGTACACTCGCAGCAGCAGTAGCACACAAACAGAGCAGGAGGGAGAAAGGGAAAGAGCCAGGGGCAACAGCAAGAGACAACATCAACACATTAGAAAGGTATAGTAATGAAAATGAGTGACACCAAGAAAAGAAGCAAAATCTGGAACCATCTCAATTTTATTGACAATGTAAAGGCAGCGTGTAGAGTCTGTAAGAAAAGGATATCAAATAGAGCCGGTTGGGAATGGGAAGATAAAACACAGTCAGTTGAGTGTGATATTAATGAAGGTGCCAGTGTGTCTACTGTAACTGTTGCTGCTGCTTCTGCTGCAGTATCTACAGCATCATGCAGTATACCACCACAAGCACATAAACCAACCCAGAGCTTTATGAGACAGTTTTAGCAGAAGTCTTTGATCCAAGCAAGACAGAACTCAACTGATGAAGAACTGGACAAAATCATTGCACTTGATTTCCAAAAAAATTCTGTTGAGGATTCAGGAAGTTTATTCATGCACTGAATCCTATTTTATATTGTTGTTGATAATAAATTTATTAAAGCAACAAAAAAACCTGAAGAGCTGCTTGGGAACAGAAAGAGCCGGCTCTTTTTAGAGAGCCGAGCCAAAAAAAAAACCCAGCTCTCTAAAAAGAGCCGGAATTCCCATCACTACCAGTAACTGACTCAGAGTTGAAGTTAACTCTCTTTCTGTAACAAAAAACACTGCCAGGCACTTTTCTTTTAGTGGTTGGCAGCTGTTTCTTTTAGAGAAATGAAGGCTGTCATCTGTCAGTTACTGCTGACATTCGATCACTGGGAGCTGGGAAGATTAAAGCAGTTTTCTGCCTTTATGCATTTTTATCCAATAATGGAAAAAATAATAGATTTTTTGTTATCATTGTTATCATTGTTATTGTTATTATTATAATTAGTGTCTTGGAAATTGTCTACCAAATTTTTTCCTGTCTGGTTGAAAAAGATATTGAGGAAACCTCTCTGATGATGTCATTTACTGTGGACTGGAACACGGCTAGGGCATTTGTGAGGCCAAAAGCATCAGTGGGTACTCAAAGTGACCAAGGTGGCTTTAAAAGCCATTTTCTCATTCATCACCCAGTCGCGGGGTAAACAATACTGATGATAGTGCAAACTCCAAGAAGTAACCTTATTGTTAGCCCAGTCAATAGTGGGACTATGGGTCTGGAGCAAGGGAAATTTGAGTACCAGGGGGAGTAAGGAGATTAAAAATGTGCAACATAATGTAGTCACAGTGGTTCCCAGGTAATAACAGAGGACAGATTCCATATGGGTGATGGAAGGTAGTTATTATCCATTGATACATTCTTCATATATGTGTCTTGGGTGGAGATGGGAAGGTCAAAACAGACATTTTGACGCTGTGTTGAGCTCCCAAAGTGCAGATGTTTCAGAACACTGCTCTGAAACGTAGTTTAAACCGATCGAATAAATGTTCTCAATTAAATGGATCAGTATAGCAAAAGCCACTCAGAAACTTTGGAAAACTCTCAGAGACCCAAAGCCACAGCTGAATCAGAGAGTTAACAGACAGCTCACAGGACAACAGCTTCAAGCACAGCTTAATAGTGGTCATAGTAAGCAAGTCTCATTTTCAGCTGTGAAGAGAAGATTTTGAGCTGCGGGTTTGACATGATGAGTGCCAGGAAGAAAGCTATTGTAAGATGTCAGAATAAGACAAAGGTTTGCCTGGGCCATGAAACACCTCCATTGGACTACTGCAGACTGGAAGAAGGTGTTATGGACTGATGAATCAATATCTGAAATCTTTGGTTCATCATGCAGGATCTCTGTTGAGTAGGTGAAAGGATGGTTCCACAATGTGTGGCATTAATTGTCAAGCGTGGAGGAGGAAGTGTGATGGTCCGGGCCTGTTTGCTGGATCCAGGGTTGGTGACTTGTACATAGTGAGAGGCACCCTGAACCAAAACCACAGCATTCTGGAACATCATGCTTAGTTGGTCAGGGGTTCATCCTACAGCAAGATAATGACCCAAAACATAAGTCCAATCTATGCCAGAACTACCTCAGGAAAAAAGAACAAGAAGGTGAGCTTGAAAACACGGCGTGTTCAGCAGTGTCTCCAGACTTAAACCCCATCGAGCTGGTTTGGGATGAACTGGACAGAAGAGTGAAAGCAAAGCGGCCTACAAGATCCACATTTATGGGAACATCTGCAACAGATATGGGAGAATATTTGATTTCTATTGTAGAAAGAATGCCACGTGTGTGTTATATATACCAGGACTTCTCCAACTCTGGATACTTTTAAAACTCGTCCAAAGACCCATTTTTAATCCTTAACTTTTAAGTCTCTATGAGTCTGTCATTATTTTATTCTTATTATTTCCTTGATTTTGCTTTCATTTAAAATTTTATCTGATTATTCTATTGTACAGTACTTTGGTCAACAGTTGTTGTTTGTAAAAGTGCTACATGAATTAAATTGATTTGATTTCATTTTGATTTAGTGTATTTTATAGCTGATTTAATACATGGGTCAAAATCGACCCATTAACATACAGTGGGGCAAAAAAGTATTTAGTCAGCCACCGATTGTGCAAGTTCCCCCACCTAAAATGATGACAGAGGTCAGTAATTTGCACCAGAGGTACACTTCAACTGTGAGAGACAGAATGTGAAAAAAAAATCCATGAATCCACATGGTAGGATTTGTAAAGAATTTATTCGTAAATCAGGGTGGAAAATAAGTATTTGGTCAATAACAAAAATACAACTCAATACTTTGTAACATAACCTTTGTTGGCAATAACAGAGGTCAAACGTTTACTATAGGTCTTTACCAGGTTTGCACACACAGTAGCTGCTATTTTGGCCCATTCCTCCATGCAGATCTTCTCGAGAGCAGTGATGTTTTGGGGCTGTCGCCGAGCAACACGGACTTTCAACTCCCGCCACAGATTTTCTATGGGGTTGAGGTCTGGAGACTGGCTAGGCCACTCCAGGACTTTCAAATGCTTCTTACAGAGCCACTCCTTTGTTGCCCGGGCGGTGTGTTTTGGATCATTGTCATGTTGGAAGACCCAGCCTTGTTTCATCTTCAAAGTTCTCACTGATGGAAGGAGGTTTTGGCTCAAAATCTCACGATACATGGCCCCATTCATTCTGTCCTTAACACGGATCAGTCGTCCTGTCCCCTTGGCAGAAAAACAGCCCCATAGCATGATGTTTCCACCCCCATGCTTCACAGTAGGTATGGTGTTCTTGGGATGCAACTCAGTATTCTTCTTCCTCCAAACACGACGAGTTGAGTTTATACCAAAAAGTTCTACTTTGGTTTCATCTGACCACATGACATTCTCCCAATCCTCTGCTGTATCATCCATGTGCTCTCTGGCAAACTTCAGACGGGCCTGGACATGCACTGGCTTCAGCAGCGGAACACGTCTGGCACTGCGGGATTTGATTCCCTGCCGTTGTAGTGTGTTACTGATGGTGACCTTTGTTACTTTGGTCCCAGCTCTCTGCAGGTCATTCACCAGGTCCCCCCGTGTGGTTCTGGGATCTTTGCTCACCGTTCTCATGATCATTTTGACCCCACGGGATGAGATCTTGCGTGGAGCCCCAGATCGAGGGAGATTATCAGTGGTCTTGTATGTCTTCCATTTTCTGATGATTGCTCCCACAGTTGATTTTTTCACACCAAGCTGCTTGCCTATTGTAGATTCACTCTTCCCAGTCTGGTGCAGGTCTACAATACTTTTCCTGGTGTCCTTCGAAAGCTCTTTGGTCTTGGCCATGGCGGAGTTTGGAGTCTGACTGTTTGAGGCTGTGGACAGGTGTCTTTTATACAGATGATGAGTTCAAACAGGTGCCATTCATACAGGTAACGAGTGGGGGACAGAAAAGCGTCTTACAGAAGACATTACAGGTCTGTGAGAGCCAGAGATTTTCCTTGTTTGAGGTGACTAAATACTTATTTTCCACCCTAATTTACGAATAAATTCTTTACAAATCCTACCATGTGAATTCATGGATTTTTTTTTCACATTCTGTCTCTCACAGTTGAAGTGTACCTCTGGTGCAAATTACTGACCTCTGTCATCATTTTAAGTGGGGGAACTTGCACAATCGGTGGCTGACTAAATACTTTTTTGCCCCACTGTAAGTGATGATAACAGAAAGTTAACACATGAGGAAGGATAATCACCAGAGAATGTCACATAAAAAGAGAAGATGTGTGCCAAAGTCAGCGGTATTGGTACCCAAAGGTACAGCTTCTGTATTTCACAGGGACGTAAAAGAGTGAGAAATAACTTTACTCAGAGATGTAGAAAGATAAGAAAGACAGGACAGGAGAGGAAGAAGAGAGCTTAGATTTAAAGGTAAAGACTGCTCAGTGGTGTTCCATAATGTGCAGATTTAAAGCTTACATTCAAGTTTTTATTTCAAATATTAGGTGTGTACGTGTGACATTGTTTTTTTCATGTTGTGAAACCTGTTGCAAAACAATCTGAGGTACACTAACTGCTCTGTAAATACTGCATGAAGAGCTACCCTGCCAGATAAATAGGCTATTTTGCTGTAAAGAACAGTGTGTGACTGCTCCACATTGGCTGTAGTTTCATGGTCAGAGTTATATTACATCAAGTGCAGCAGAGATTCATGTGACTTTTAGCTGATGATGCTGCTTAAATCCAACGACTGAATTCCACCTTCATACCAACTTTATACCACCTAGAAAAACAGAAACATCTGCTCACATCTGGTTGATTTAAGTTGTGTACATCCACAAAGAGCAGCAGGTCAGCTGATCACAGCCTGTACACTAAGAAAATCTACCCCACACTGAGCCACTACAACGATTTTTTGGGTTCCCCCAATGGCTGAATCCCACTTTAACCCCTGACTGTATACATTTTCCCATTTAGAAGCAAAGTAAGACTCTCTGTGTAGGCAACAGAAAATAGATTTTTTTTCCCCTTCAGATTCAGGCTGAGTATAATTAGAGTATAATTAGAATTTTTTTAAAGTTTGTATTCCTATCTACTGAAAATATTTTATCATTATGTTAATATAGCACAAGGTTCGGGTAGCTTTGCATGAAAATAAAAACATCCTCCAAAACCTTACATTTTTCACAGCCTGTAATTTTCTTACTTTTGAATCAGTATTTCAAATTTTACTGAAGTATTTTTTTAGAATAGAATAGAATAATCCTTTAATTGTCCCACAAGGGGAAATTTGGTTGTAACAGCAGCCAGAAAGACACATATACAAACAAACAGTACACAGGACAGAAACATACACATTTTCTTTTCTTCTTACATATTTACATTAAGGACAATGGTTACTAGAAACAGAGTACTGTACAGTTATTAACTAGTGGGAAACTAGCGGATGATACCGTGGAGACAAAGACTATCACAACGTTTCCCAACCAGAAGCCATGGGTGGATAAAACCATCCGCGACGCTCTGAGATCCCGCACCGCTGCCTACAACACGGGACTCACGACGGGGGACATGGACCCATACAAAGCCGCATCATATAACGTGCGGAGGGCGGTGAAAGAGGCGAAGCAGCGCTACGGGAGGAAACTAGAGTCACAACTCCAACAGAGTGACTCTAGGAGCCTGTGGCGGGGACTAAGGACAATAACGGACTATAAAGCACCAACAATCGGTATGACGAACGCGGCCGTGACTCTGGCAGACGAGCTGAACACTTTCTATGCTCGCTTCGAGGCTGTAGCTAAGGACTCCAACAATGCTAGTGCTAGCGGCGCTAACGGCTGCAGACAGGAAGATACTGCCAGCACCGGAAACGTGCTCGTCATCTCCGAGCATGAAGTAAGGAGAGCCTTCAAGAGAGTGAACACCAGGAAAGCAGCAGGACCAGACGGCATCCCAGGTCGTATCCTCAGAGACTGCGCATACCAGCTAGCTCCTGTGTTCACTGAGATATTCAACATCTCTTTATCTCAGTCGGTGATCCCCACATGCTTCAAAGAGTCCATCATTGTTCCTGTTCCGAAGAAACCCCACCCTGCTTCTCTCAATGACTATCGCCCTGTAGCCCTCACCTCAGTAGTGATGAAGTGCTTTGAACGCCTGGTCAGAGACTTCATCATTTCTTCACTACCAGACACACTGGACCCACTACAGTTCGCTTACCGTCCAAATCGTTCCACAGACGATGCCATCTCTCATCTCCTCCACACATCACTCACTCACTTGGACACTAGAAGGGGGAATTATGTTAAAATGCTCTTCATAGACTACAGCTCTGCATTTAACACCATAATTCCCTCCACACTCACCACCAAGCTGGAGCATCTGGGACTCAGCTCATCTATGTGTCAGTGGATCTCCAACTTCCTAACTGGCAGACCACAGGCAGTAAGGATGGGCGGACATGTCTCAGCCTCCACCACTCTCAGCACTGGAGCCCCCCAGGGGTGTGTTCTGAGCCCCCTGCTGTACTCTCTGTACACATATGACTGTGTGGCCACTACCAGCTCCACCACCATCATCAAGTTTGCTGACGACACCGTCGTGGTGGGCCTGATCTCTGATAACAACGAGACGGCCTACCTGAAGGAGATTAGGAATCTGGAGAACTGGTGCCAGAGGAACAACCTCCTTCTAAACGTCAGTAAGACAAAGGAGCTGATAGTGGACTTCAGCACTAAGCAGGAGAGGAACTACCAGACCCCCGTCATCAACGAGTGCCCAGTGGAGAGAGTGGACAGCTTCAAATACCTTGGAGTTCACATCACGCAGGACCTGTCATGGTCCTGTCACATCAATACCGTGGTGAAAAAGGCCCGTCAGCGTCTCTACCACCTCAGACGCTTGAGAAACTTCCAACTGCCCTCCAAGGTGCTCAGGAACTTTTACTCCTGCACCATAGAGAGCATCCTGACGGGAAACATCTTAACCTGGTTCGGGAACAGCACCATGCAGGACAGACGAGCTCTACAGAGGGTTGTGCGGTCAGCTGAGCGCACCATCCGCTCCGAGCTCCCTGACCTGCACTCAATCTACAGCAGGCGGTGCTGGACCAAGGCCAGGAAGATCGTGAAGGACCTCAGCCATCCCAACAACAGACTGTTCTCTCTGCTGAGGTCAGGAAAGCGATTCCGCTCCCTGAAGACCAACACAGAGAGACTGAGGAGGAGCTTCTTCCTGCAGGCGATACGGTCTCTCAATCACACCACCACACAGCACTGACCCACACATACAGTTCTTACACACACACTGGACTTTCTGGACTTTGTTTTCACTTCATCACTTAAATCACTTTAAGCATATTTGCACTGCACAAGACATAATGTGGATTGCACAACACTGGACATTATATTCTTCATTTCCAGTTAATACTTGTACAGCTGCTGTTATTGTGTATATATTTATTTATATTTCTTCATACATTCTTATATAGTTCTATACTGTGTATTGTGTATTTTGTTGTACAGTTATTTTATTTTCAACTTTAATTTATATATTTTATCTTATTCTCTCCCAGTTAAACTTACCCTTCATTCTAATTTGTGTTGTACAGTTATTTCATTTTTAACCTTAATTTATATTTTATTCCTTCCTAGTTAAATTTACCCTTTTTAATTTTTCATATTTATTTCCTATCTTATTCATAGCCTTTTCCTTTTTTGTTTTCTTTAGGTCACGAGCAGTTGTCCAAGCATTTCACTACATATCGTACTGTGTATGACTGTGTACATGACAAATAAAATTTGAATTTGAATTTGAATTTGAATTTAAATTAAATAAAATTAACTACAGGTAAGAGGCAAACTCAGGTTGTAGTGCGAATCGGTTGATTAAATTATTGCAGTTACAGCGCAGATGTAAACATCTATGTTTGTTGGGAGCAGTTTTGATTGTACAGTCTGACAGCTGCAAGGATGAAGGACCTGTGGAAACACTCCTTCATGCATCGAGGATGCAGCAGTCTGACACTGAAGGAGCTCTGCAGTTCAGCAAAATTTACATGCATGGGGTGGGAGACTCTGTCCATCAGAGATATTATTTTGGCCAGAGTCCTTCTGTCTCCCACCACCTGCACTGGGTCCAGGGTGCATCCCAGAACAGAGCTGGCCTTCCTGATGAGTTTATCCAGCCTCTTCCTCTCAGCTGCCGATAAATCGCTGCTCCAACATACAACACTGTAAAAAGTGACAGATGCCACCACAGAGTCATAAAAGGTCTTTAACCCTTTAAGACCTACCATAGAACCAAGTCCGCCAGAGCTTATATTATATTTTTACATGCTGTGGAGCCATTTCTGGGAGCATTTCAAGTTGATATACATCAATACAACCATTATCGCCCAAATTTTAATAATATGTCTGCATTAAGTGCATAGTAATTACATATATTGCAAAAAAAAAGTGCAATAAACTACAAAAAAATTTAAAATCGTTTTTGTTTTTTTAACATATATTTCTAGTTAGAGAAATTTAAGAGGCTTATCCCTCAAAACTGTAAATACAAAAAGGTTGCACAAAATAGTTTCCCACCACAGGAAATTTATTTTAAGTGTCTTCATAGTTTTGTTTTTGAAATTCACCAATTTTTATATACTGCAGGAAAAACTAAAATAAATATTATGATGCAAATTTGCAAAAAAAACAGCATATGCATCAAAATAAAATATTTCCAGCAGTGCAATATGAGTCCGAAGCATCCCAGAAACGACACAGAAAGTCATAAAGTCAAACAGAAATTTTAAAAACACCAGTATAGGCTCATGAGGCCCTGATGATAAAAAACTACATATCCGCAAAATGACGTCACTTCCAGTTTCGGGCAGGACATGGAAGACATGCGATAGTTCACGCTGATGGACGTAGGAAGTGTTACAAACAGCTGATCGGCTCGGCAAACTGTGTTTCTGGAATATTATGTTTTTGTTGCTGCAAGTGCTTTTTATGCAGTTTTTGCAAAGCTATATGTGTCAGTCGTTAGAATTAGCCACCTGGCTAACCTCAAAACGGGTGTAGAACTGGTTCAGCTCGTTGGAGAATGCAGAGTGGGCGTTGGTCGGCGCATTGTCCCTGGCTTTGTAATCCGTGATTGTGCGTAGTCTGTGCCACATTCTCCGTGTGTCGCCCCGGCTGAAGTGAGACTCCACTCGCTCCTGATACAGGCGTTTGGCATCCCTCACCGCGCGCCGCACGCCGTATGAGGCCGGTTTGTGGGTGCTCATATCGCCAGTGGTGAGACCCGTGTTGTAGGTGGTGGTCCTGGCGTTCACTGCAGCACAGATCGATCTGCCCACCCACGGTTTCTGGTTTGGGAACGGTTTACAAAGCTTACTGTCTTAGTCTACGTCGTTGAGCGCGTCCTGTAGCGTAGCTTCTGATTGGGCCGACCAGCTGTGTCCGCTTGGGGTGGGATGTAGACCACTGTAGCTATTACCGAGGTGAACTCACTGTGCAGTTAGAAAGGGCAACACTTAATGCTCAGGTATTCCAGAAATGGCGAGCAGCCGGTGGAGAGAGTAGAAATGCTCTTGGGGTCACATCCCTTTCTGTTTAACAAGAAACACACTCCTCCACCTTTTGTTTTGTTCGACTCCACCATTCTGTCCGTGCGGAGCATGAAGAATGAATCCGATGGAGTTTTGGCCTGGTTCGGCATGGTGGGGGTCAGCCATGTCTCTGTGAAGGACAGAATGTTGCAGTCCCTCATGTCACGTTGGAAGGTGACTCTTGCCCTCAGATCATCTACACTCAACAAAAATATAAACGCAACACCTTTGTTACTGCTCCCATTCCCCATGGGATGGACGTAGAGACCTAAAATTCATTCCAGATACACAATATAACCATCCCTCCCAAACAGTGGTCACAAATCAGTCCAAATGTGTGGTAGTGGGCACATCCGCCATATTGAGATAATCCATCCCACCTCACAGGTGTGCCACATCAGGATGCTGATCTGACATCATGAGTAGTGCACAGGTGTACCTCAGACTGCCCACAACAAAAGGCCACCCTGGAATGTGCAGTTTTTTGCGCTATTGGGGGTCTGGGGACCCAGAACCGGTCAGTATCTGGTGTGACCACCATTTGCCTCATGCAGTGCAACACATCGTCGCATGGAGTCTATCAGATTGTCAATTGTGGCCTGTGGAATGTTGGTCCACTCCACTTCAATGGCTGTGCGAGGTTGTTGGATATTCGTGGGAACTGGTACATGCTGTCGTATACGCCGGTCAAGCACATCCCGAACATGCTCAATGGGTGACATGTCCGGTGAGTATGCTGGCCATGCAAGAACTGGGACATTCTCAGCTGCCATCTGCCCTGAACAATGTGAACCATGATTCATCCGTGAAGCGCACACCTCTCCAACGTGCCAGACGCCATCGAATGTGAGCATTTGCCCACACAAGTCTGTTACGGCGACGAGCTGGAGTCAGGTCAAGACCCCGATGAGGACGACGGGCATGCAGTTGAGCGTCCCTGAGACGGTTTCTGACAGTTTGTGCAGAAATTGTTTGGTTGTGCAAACCAATTGTTCCAGCAGCTGTCTGGGTGGCTGGTCTCAGACGATCTTGGAGGTGAACCTGCTGGATGTGGAGGTCCTGGGCTGGTGTGGTTACACGAGGTCTGCGGTTGTGAGGCCGGTTGGATGTGCTGCCATATTCTCTGAAACGCCTGTGGAGACGGCTTATGGTTGAGAAATGAACATTCAATGCACGGGCGACAGATCTGGTTGACATTCCTGCTGTCAGCATGCCAATTGCACGCTCCCTCATTGCTTGTGGCATCTGTGGCATTTTGCTGTGAGACAAAACTGCACATTCCAGGGTGGCCTTTTGTTGTGGGCAGTCTGAGGTACACCTGTGCACTACTCATGATGTCAGATCAGCATCCTGATGTGGCACACCTGTGAGGTGGGATGGATTATCTCAATATAGCAGATGTGCCCACTACCACACATTTGGACTGATTTGTGACCACTGTTTGGGAGGGATGGTTATATTGTGTATCTGGAATGAATTTTAGGTCTCTACGTCCATCCCATGGGGAATGGGAGCAGTAACAAAGGTGTTGCGTTTATATTTTTGTTGAGTGTAGTTTGTTCTCCAACTACACTCAACAGAGACAGTGGTGCACGGTGCACCTGCTGTCTCAGTCTGTTCCGAACGCCAGCGCGTTTTCTTTGTTCTGCGCCTCGGGTGAACGTCCTGTCCATTGTTGTTGGCCGCGTTGCGTAGTATCTCGGTCGGCCAGGATGGGTGGGATTTAAAAGTGTCCAAAATTACATGTGCAAACTTGTTACCGATGTTGAGAAGGGATCTGCTGTCATAAACTATAAAACTAGAAGTTCCTGGAATGTATAACAACGTAATAAACAAGTAAAAAGCTAAAAAGTTGCATAGTCCGGAGCGGTCAGGAAGGTGTCTGGATGTCCTGATGTGGCCGTGCCATCGTCTACTCTATTAATACCTACTCAGATCGACTCGGCATTGTTTGCCACAGTTTTAGGGGTTTTCCATTAGGTTTTAGTACCTGGTAAAAGGTACTGTGGTAGTATCTGCTCGGCCAGGGTTCCACACGATCTGAGTAGGTAATAAAATGGGACATCGTCAGACTGCATGCCACCGATTGGCTGGTCAGTGGTATTACTCGATGAGTCATGTGAGCCTCTCATTTAAGAAAATTAAAACCACCGTTTTTGAAATGAAGGAACTGGCTACAAAAAAACAACAACACCGTGGTCTCCAAGTCTGATGAAAAGCCACAGATCGAGCACCAGATATATCGTCACTTTGACATCAACCTTTCTTGTAGCCTTCATGTCACATATAGTGGCTTGCAAAAGTATTCGGCCCCCTTGAACTTTTCCACATTTTGTCACATTACAGCCACAAACATGAATAACTTTTATTTGAATTCCACGTGAAACCTGGTGGACAGGGCTGTGGCTCCCCACACCCTCTAGCAGATCATTACATGTAGGAACCTTTTAAAAACATTCATGCTCACAGGTAAATGGCCTGTATTTATATAGTGCTTTACTAGTCCCTAAGGAGCCCAAAGCGCTTTACATATCCAGTCATCCACCCATTCACGCACACATTCACACACTGGTGATGGCAGCTACAGTAGCCACAGCCACCCTGGGGCGCACTGACAGAGGCGAGGCTGCCATATCGCGCCATCGGCCCCTCTGGCCAACACCAGTAGGCAACGGGTGAAGTGTCTTGCCCAAGGACACAAGGACCGAGACTGTCCAAGCCGGGGCTCGAACCGGCAACCTTCCGATTACAAGGCAAACTCCCAACACTTGAGCCACGATCGCCCATGTACACACGGGTGCTCACACACACAAACTACACCCTTTTTGGCTCCTACCTTAAAGCACACTGTGCGCTGTCGATCTTATGTGCTGCACAATAATGTTTAACATTTAGTATTTACTGTTATATTCCCATAGATCATCATGATGTTGTTTAGTCTATTGCTCTAGTCTTCTTCTGCTTGTTTTCTTTTTTCTCAACAGATGATCCAGGAAAAGAGGGGGGGAAAAGCAAAAAAAAGCAATAAAGCAGATTTTCATTGTCTTTTCTCCTTTTTCTTTCCCTCTCCTTCTGTTAACTTTCTTCTGAACTTTTCTTCTTGTTTTTCTTTCCCGTCCCCGACTCCAGTCTGGCCTGATTACAATAACTTAGAATAAAAATAACTAATAAAGATCAAATAAACTATGACAATCAAGTGGACCAGTATAGCAAAAGGCCCACTTGGGAAAGTAAATCTGTTGGGCATTTTTCTTGGCCTTCAGACAATAATTCTGATTGCTACAGTGCCAGACGGGACACAAAAAAACCAAAAAAACCAAAAACAAAAGGAATTCCAGGTGAAAGACCAACACAAAGTGGTGCACACGTGAGAAGTGGAACAAAAATCAGACGTGATTCCAAACATTTTTTTACAAATAAATAACTGCAAAGTGGGGTGTGCGTAATTATTCAGCCCCCTGAGTCAATACTTTGTAGAACCAGCTTTTGCTGCAGTTCCAGCTGCCAGTCTTTTAGGGTTTGTCTCTACCAGCTTTGCACATCTACAGACTGAAATCTTTGCCCATTCTTCTTTGCAAAACATCTCCAGCTCAGTCAGATTAGATGGGCAGCGTTTGTGAACAGCAGTTTTCAGATCTTGCCACAGATTCTGGATTGGATTTAGATCTGGACTTTGACTGGGCCGTTCTAACACATGGATATGTTTTGTTTTAAACCTTTCCATTGCTGCCCTGGCTTTGTGTTTAGGGTCGTTGATGCTGGAAGGTGAACCTCCGCCCCAGTCTCAAGTCTTTTGCAGACTCCAAGAGGTTTTCTTCCAAGGTTGCCCTGTATTTGGCTCCATCCATCTTCCCATCAACTCTGACCAGCTTCCCTGTCCCTGCTGAAGAGAAGCCCCCCCAGAGCATGATGCTGCCACCACCATATCTGACAGTGGGGATGGTTCAGAGTGATGTGCAGTGTTAGTTTTCCACACAGAGCGTTTTGCATGTTGGTCTCATCTCACCAGAGCACCTTCTTCCACATGTTTGCTGTGTCCCCCACATGGCTTGTGGCAAACTGCAAACGGGACTTCTTATGGTTTTCTGTTAACAATGGCTTTCTTCTTGCCACTCTTCCATAAAGGACAACTTTGTGCAGTGCACGACTAATAGTTGTCCTGTGGACAGATTCCCCCACCTGAGCTGTAGATCTCTGCAGCTCGTCCAGAGTCACCATGGGCCTCTTGGCTGCATTTCTGATCAGCGCTCTCCTTGTTCGGCCTGTGAGTTTAGGAGGACGACCTTGTCTTGGTAGGTTTACAGTTGTGCCATACTCCTTCCATTTCTGAATGATGGCTTGAGCAGGGGTCCGTGGGATGTTCAAGGCTTGGGAAATCTTTTTGTAGCCTAAGCCCGCTTTAAATTTTTCAATAATTTTGTTGTTGCTCCCAGTATTCTCTTAGACAACCTCTGAGGCCGTCACAGAGCAGCTGTATTTGTACTGACATTAGATTACACACAGGTGCACTCTATTTAGTCATTAGCACTCATCAGGCAATGTCTATGTGCAACTGACTGCACTCAGACCAAAGGGGGCTGAATAATTACGCACACCCCACTTTTCAGTTATTTACTTGTAAAAAATGTTTGGAATCATGTCTGATTTTCGTTCCACTTCTCACTTGTGCACCACTTTGTGTTGGTCTTTCACCTGGAATTCCAATCAAGTTGATTCATGTTTGTGGCTGTAATGTGACAAAATGTGGAAAAGTTCAAGGGGGCCGAATACTTTTGCAAGCTACTGTACTAATTATGTCATGGGACGCTCATCAGCGTTGCTTTGAGGACAACCATGCACATAAGATAGTACTGGATTGTAATGGAGAACCAGGCGATCCAAGTTGAGTTGTGGCGATCCACGGTGAGTCGATCCGAGTAGGTACTAATGGATAAAGGGGCTCAAGTGCCCAAGTCCCAGGGGGAACAACAACCAGTGTGGAGCAGTGGGGAGGGGAATTATTTCACCCTCAATAACAATGTCAAAGAGGGACTAAGGCTCAGGAAGACCCACACCCAGGCCTAGTCCCACGCAGACAACACACACACACTCACAACTGCACAAAGAGACACATATCCTTCCACTCTCTGGGGCAGCCAGCAGCAACTCAATAACCAGATCATCAACCAACCCCAGCCCCAGAGAGGGGGCATATTACATCCTATAGATTAAGAATGAGATGTCACTCAAGTTCACATGCATGTGATGGCAGGGATGCAATAACTATCATTTTAATATTGGATCATCTCTGTATGGAAGCAATGACAGCGACAATGATGCTATGACTGTTACTTTTTTGTAATGGAAAACCAGTTGATCCGAGTCAAGTTGTGGCAATCTGTGGTTAGTCGATCTGAGTATCTACTAATGGAAACGGGACTTTAGTACAAGCTCTCTTGGTTGTCTAAACTAAAGCTATAGGAAACGTGAAAAAAACATGTTTCTTAAAAAAACTGATGACTGTGATGATGCCTGTCTGCCTTCACTGATCATGTCTTGCTTTTGTCTTGTCATTACAGCTGCCAATATTAAATTCCCAGAGAAAGAAAGACAGCTTCTTCTGGCTTACTTTTTTGTGGAGTTATTTGCATTAAGTTACAAGTTACCAGAAGTTCCAAGGCACTGTTTAAGCAAGTATCTTTTGACTGAACTACTCAACAACCTTAGTTCTCGTGACCTTATATGATCTAATTGTTTCAAAATCAGTACTTCTGTTTCCAGATCTCAAGAACAAAGGTTTTCAATTCTTTTTCTGGCATGGCCACCCTCACCAACTAACGTTCCACATTCAACAGTAAGGTCTAAACAGGTGGAAGTTAAATTATAGACAACAGCAAACTTATATTTTCCCAAAATCTGTTAATTTACTGACCTGACAGGCATTATAAAGGAGCTGGTGCTCAAACTTCTTGATACCCAGGATCTGCTGGAACATCTCATATAGTTGGTCCTTGCTAAGGATGAGTTCAGAGGCAGCACTGGTTGTTACACGCTGCTGGTGTTTCCTGGGGTCCTCTTCACCTCGGTAGATGGTGTCAAATTTAGCAATCCAGGAGCTCAGCACTGTTTCTTTGCTTAGCCCATCAATTTCAGGTAAGCTGCGCACACGTTTCTCTATGTGCTTCTTAAAAACCTCCCGAGAGTCACTAGCTGAGCAGCCGCCACTCTGCACCATCCGGGACACACGGTCACTTTTCAGGAACACCTGCAATGAATTTGCAAACCATTAGATCAGTTTGTTTTAAAGTAGGTTTTACAAGAGCACAACTTTAACATCAACTCTTGATACACACAGGGACTTCTATGTTAATTAAATAATAATTAACATAATAGAACGGGGGCGATCGTGGCTCAAAGAGTTGGCAGTTTGTCTTGTAATCGGAAGGTTGCCGGTTCGAGCCCCGGCTTGGACAGTCTTGGTCGTTGTGTCCTTGGGCAAGACACTTCACCTACTGCCTACTGGTGTTGGCCAGAGGGGCCGATGGCGCGATATGGCAGCCTGGCTTCTGTCAGTCTGCTCCAGGGCAGCTGTGGCTACAACTGTAGCTGCCTCCACCAGTGTGTGAATGTGAGAGTGAATGAATAGTGAAATTGTACAGCGCTTTGAGGGCCCTGAAAAGTGCTATATAAATGCAATCCATTATTATAATTACATGATAGGATTTTTTTCTTTTTTTATTGCAAAGGATGACATTTTTTGCCTAAACCTAACAAAACAGTGACTTAAGTACAAATCTGCACAACATGTGGACTCTTTAATATGTCATTTTAGAATTAGGTTATTTATCTATAAAGAATTGAGTTTTGACTTAATTCCAGACCTTCAAAGGTCTTATAGAGTCAAGAGCTTGCAGGTCTGTATAAAAACAAATATGTTACAAAAGAGCTTGCAAGAACTTGGTGAGAAAATTTGTAGAATAAAATATGACAATATGTAAAAAAAAATTTAAAAAAAGAACCAATTAGAACATGAGGCAGACTCTTTCTCTCTCTCACCACCTTGCACATACACCACAATGTGTTTGTGTCAAAGCTCTATTTTGGTCCATTAGATGAGATTAGCCAACTATACATATGTTCGGCTAACTAGATATCTAGCATTCCACATGCTGCTGTGACCGTAGTTTTGGCTTGGATATTTGACAGACATTCAATCTACATGGAAGCAGCGCTTATTCAGTTTTCCCCAGTGCTGGCAGTAAAGGAGGACACTGAACCATTCCCTATATACTTAGCGATTGTAATAACCTTTAACTCTGACAAATGTTGTTTACCTGCATGCTGACTTGCCCATTTTTATAACAAAAAAACACTACGTTGATTATGTGTGCATCTCTGTTTCCCAGGTGCATTTAAAAGGAAGAATTTCCACACCAGATTTCACAGACACACTTTATTTGCACATTTCCAGGACCTGTCTTGGTCTTTTATGTCTTTATTTCAGTAATTTTTGGGGCTTTCAAGAAATTTCATCTTCCACCCTCACTGAACTTGCTAAAGCACAAGAAAAACAGGTATTACTTTATATAATCATTTTAGACATTGATTAGCTCACATCTATGTGGTGGCTTTTTGACTACAACGCAGTTGTTGCTTCACAATGACTACAGTTGGTAATTGTGGATGGATTTCAAACTTTAAAACTTTCTAGCCTGATTTGTTCTTCACTATACTTATCAACCAGCTTGCTCATGAGCCATCTATCAACTGTCATTCCCTCACCTACCACTTGCCTACTATCCTTTTAGTCACAGACCGAACAACTTTATTTAATTTTCCTGTACCATGCTATCATGTATTTTACCAAGCAATTCTTCTCACACAGTCAGATATATATTTCTCTCAGTACAAGCTTCACTCATGCACCCAAAACAGGAACTATTTTCTATGTCTCCACTCATTCAACCCTCTCTTGTACTCTGTTCACATGTGAAACCAAATCATCTTTCCCTAATCTAAGAACACTCAACTAATTTGCATATTGACTCATAGCTCTCCCACTTGGCCAAACAACAGAAATGCATATTAAAAATATTACCGCAAAATTAAAATTTCTTCATACAGTAGTCACCGGTGTTGCTCAATCAGCAAAAGACCTCTCACAATTTACTATTTTAAAACTAAATTTATTGTTTGATCACTGGTTGGTCATAACAGTCTGTTTTCCTTTTCACAGAAGTCAACCTGTGTTCGTCCAACTTGCAGAGCTATTTCTCAGCGATGGATAACCTCAGCATCTGATAGCAAGTGTCTGTTAAATCTACACTATTTAGCATTTATGTGATATATTAGCATTCATGAGTGTAAGCTGATCTTCATTGCATGTATGGATTTGTATTCAGATTAATGCATGCATATTGGCGTGGAGCTGTGGATGCAAACTTTCTCTCCCAGCTCCTGATTCTCTCCAAAAATAATTTCATATGTTTCTATTTGTGTATGTATGTTTTCTATTCATTTATGTAATTATTAGTTTATTTCTTTATATCTTTATTTTATTTACCTTTCTGTTACAAGGGTCTGGACACTTTCTCAACCAGTCAGCCTCAATTTTCAACCCAATTTTCATATGCTCTCACTTTAACAACACCAGCCTTCATCTCTCATCCAAGCCCTCGTCTTCTCTTCTCACAGTTGCTTCCTGCTCCCTGAGATCTGCAGCAATGATACGCCCAATGAGCTGTTTCTTCTTCTCTGTTCGTTCTCTCTTCTTTTTTTCAGTCTCTTATTTTGCCGGTTAACTCCCAGCATGGCAAATGTGAAACTCAGACAGTCCCATCAAGTCCATCCACACAATGATGTCACCTGTAAACTCCCAGCTTGGGATTAAGAACGCATGCCTCCCTTCACCATGGTATTTGTACATGCTTCTGGACCCTTCAGAGTTTTAGGTCATTGTTGCTGTCTGTTCTCTGTTGTTGATTCTTGAAGTCGACTCGGTTGCTCTGGAGCTGCCTTTAGTCTTCAGTGAGAGTTTGACCGTCCTTGAAGCTTCTTCTCAAGATAAGCACAGGATGAAGCTGTGAAATTTTCAGCCCGTTTGTCGTTCCAGTTATGTTAATCTATCATTCTGCCACTGTACTCATGGAGGAGGTTGAGCCAAGTCCATTAGTATTAACACACTAAGACATTTGTTTAATATCATTTTCATCACTACTTATTAACACTTTCATTCTCTAAGTCTTCTATCTACATTTTAAAACGTCTCTCTCTCACTCGTTACACACACATCAGGCAATTTCCTTTCAGACTGCATGCAGACATTTTCACTTCCTGTCACAGACAAACACACACAGCGTTTTTCATGCACACACACTCTTCACATCACTGCATTTCCTGAGTTTCTTCACCCTAATCAAACTCTTGTTACAATGTTCACACACTATATACTGTGCCCTCTGTAATTCTACTCACTTTTAATATAAAACGAATGCACCCTCAGCCACGCACACAAACTGAACAGCTTCACACAAGTATATACTAACCGCTTTAGACTTGCAACCATGCACAATAAACAAACAGCCAATTACACAAACACAATCAACACAATTGCACTCAAGCAGAAGCACCGTGGGTCCCTCGTGGGTTTCTTGGCGTCCTACGCCCGGGTCCAACCTCCTATGCCCACGTCATTAATTTAAGAGGGGTTCACAACTTTTAACCACAGATAAATTTAAAAGCATCACTGGGGACTGAAACAACCAGCTCTAATCAATGCCCGGGTCCAACCCTGTCGTCCAAACTCTCCCCCTGAAGTCCAACTTCTGCTTTCCAATCAGCGCGAAACTAATCCCGAGGAATTACCGACCTGGCACCCAGTTCCATCGGATCCACTCTTGCGTCCAAGAGAGGTGGTTTGCCAAAGCTGCACTTCGCGCTCTTAAGAGTCCAACTCTCGTACTAGAATCAAATTGGTAACTTTAACACCGTACCTGCGGCCGACGTCCA